>NC_062546.1:70011705-70327330 GCF_016906955.1 Phacochoerus africanus | reverse complement strand
CGCTCAAGATTATTTACTATTTTCTTCTTCTCAGGTAATAGATTTGCACTAAAACACATGAGTTTAAACCCTGCTAAGTATGTATGTGATGTGTGTGTGGAAGTAGAGGATAGGATGAGGCTATAGAAGTCTGTGTAAATACATGTAAAATACATCAGTTCCATATATTGTGCTAAGAAATCACCATCGAATCATATTACATATTTCCTGTCTCACAATCTGGGAAACTAAAATCTAAGGCTACATAGCCAGTAAATGACAGGGCTAGAATTCCAAACCACAAAATCTTTATACATTCAACTTCTTTGGTCCTAGTTTATCTCAATAGTTATTTAATGTGATAGTTATGTCTCAATATAATTTAACAACATACTTGGCAGTTACAAATTATTTGTGACTCATCTCTCCCACATGTTTGAATTTGTTTCAGTTACTTAACGACTTTTTTTTCAACATGAATTGTCTCTAAGTTGAAAGTTATTTTATAGGCGTCGATTGCTGCTCTTCAAAAACATGTGCAGAATCAGAAAATGTGAGTAAATATATTGAAGATATTTCCAACTGTGATGCCCCTTCCTTCACAGGGTCTCTTGGCAATTCAAATGACTTTCTTACAGTTAACATCGTTTCTCTACCAAAGAAAGTTCTCAATTCTTGATTCATTTATATTACAATTCATAAATTTATAGATAACCTGACAACTATTTTGAGGTCTTCAGAGTTTCTATGTCTTTTAGGAACTGATAAGAAACACTAATATCCCATTTTTAGGAAGTAATCTTTGTGTTACAGGTGTTGAATATATGTATGTGTTTGGTGTGTTGAAAATTCAGCAAGTATACACTAAATGACAGTATTTTCTATACTTATAATATACTTCAGAAATATTGTTTAAAAGTTTAAAAGGTCTAGAGGTTCCGTCGTGGCGCAGAAGAAATAAATCCAACCAGGAACCATGAGGTTGTGGGTTGATCCCTGACCTCGCTCAGTGAGTCAAGGATCCGGTGTTGCCCTGAGCTGTGGTGTAGGTTGCAGACGTGGCTCAGATCTGGCATTACTGTGGCTCTGGTGTAGGCCGGCAGCAACAGCTCCAATTAGACTCCTAGTCTGGGAACATACATTTGTCTGAGGTGTGGCCCTAAAAAGACAAAAGACAGGAAAAAAAAAAAAAGTTTAAAAGATCATTTACTTTGCTAAAAAGAAGTCGTCTTAGGGCTATTTCTAACAATACTTTGCCCACTACTTTTTTTTTCCCTTTTTTATACCATTTGCTTTTATAACCTATGAAACTAGACACTCAGAAACCTGTTTTACCACAGTGACTGCTGAACTAGGATATCTGAAAATTATTTTGAAGTGAATGAGAAAGATGTGTTTTCAGGTAGTATTGTTATCACTCTATTTTAAATAAGGATTAAAAATTTTTGCATTTATATTTTAGGTGGACTAACTCTATGTATAAAAATTAAATGTGGTGGGAGTTCCCGTCGTAGTGCAGTGGTTAACGAATCCGACTAGGAACCGTGAGGTTGGGGTTCGATCCCTGGCCTTGCTCAGTGGGTTAAGGATCTGGCGTTGCCGTGAGCTGTGGTATAGGTCGCAGACGGCTCAGGTCCTGTGTTGCTGTGGCTCTGGTGTAGCCTGGCGGCTACAGCTTTGATTCAACCCCTAGCCTGGGAACCTCCATATGCCTTGGAAGTGGCCCTAGAAAAGACAAAAAAAAAAATTGAATGTGGTAAGGCTCATCAATATTGTTCTGAGGTCTCCTTCAGGTGGATCCCAAGTTTTGATGTTCTTGTACTTCAGGAACTGTATACTGTACTAATATACCTCAGATGCTTACTAAATAAATATAGCTGTGCTGATTTTATTTCATATAACAGAATGTAGAAAAAATCTCTGCAGTTTGCTGCACTAAGGAAGTTCTTTCATTTGCATTCATCCCTTTGTATCACATGAAGTACTTGGTATGGGATGACTGAGATATCTGGCTACCTAGGGAATATTGCAGAGTTTAAAAATAAAACTGTATAAACACTCCAGAGAGTAAACTTTATCTTGGCTTTATCTTTTTCCTTTGTTCTTTAACTGTTTTGAGTTAGGCTTTGTCTTGAAGATTGCACTAGTCAGAAAGTATGCATATATGTGTTTTTAATGATATAAATAGCCTACATAATGTGGTCATGGGTTTTAGAGTTTCTTTTTGAAAAGAAGAAAAATTGATTTGAAACAAGCTATAAATGAAACCATAGATCTAAATTCAGTATCTGGAATTTTTATTTATGGTTACACTTTTCTTGGCAATGTGGTATTAATAACAGCTTCATTAACAATGTAGTTTTGTTTTAACATTAAATTAGTTTCAACAGCTCCCAATAGTTCTATTAGTTTGTAGCATTAACATTCCAAACAATAAAGCCTATATAAATAGAAGAGAAATCATCCAAATCATTGAGATTTTAGTATTTCATTTTATAGGAGAAAAAAAGCAGATCCCCCAAATTACTAAACTGCTTTTATCTAAAGCACTAGTTGATTAAGACTGTAATTTAGAAGTTTCACATATGATTAGAAGATGAAGAGAAAGTTAGAATGTGACACCTAGTTCAGTTTGGGTGTGTCAGTATAATTTCTGAACCATGTGCTATCCTTAAAGTAATAACAATGAAATTTATAGCAACTAACTTCCAATTGTGATTTTCTTTTATTAATTTAATTATTTCTGATGCATATGTAAAAATTTCTGAAATTTTTCAGACCCCTGCACTTTAATATAAATCTCAAAATAACTGTTTTTTGGAATTCTCATAGGCTTGAAAAAGATTGGTCAGCAGAAAGGCTTGAGACAATGGGCTGTTCATATTCTTAGAGGTCATGTTTATCAGATATATTTAACATATCAAATGGTAAATTGCAATAAATATAATTGGTAAAATTAAGCCATGGATTATCAGGTTATATTTTATTACACCTTTTTTCCAATTCCCAAATCATGTGTTATTCCTGCATTTATACATTCGAGGCTTTCAAGTTAATGACTGCAGGTGGCATGATTGTTCCAAAGGTATTGAGCCTCATTTGAATCTCTGCAACATCAGATACTTTATGCAAACAACAAAAAGAACATCACCTGTTTCATTTTCATTGGGCTTGTATCCCTCATAATGTACAGAAAAGGATCTTGCTGAGCTTTCTAAATTGCTACGAAGGTTGTTGAAGAGATGACCATGTGCTACGTCAGAGAATTTGGAATCAGGGATACCTGGCCTTATCTGCTCTAAAATTTTGGCAACCTAAAAACTTTGATATTCTCAAAAATGGGGCTGATGACATGTGGCTTTTCAAAGTTTTTATAAAGTTTAGAGAAAATGTTATTTTCAGTGACTGAAAAATGTAGAGGATGCTCTATTTTTCATTACGGTGCCATCTAATTATTTAAATTAACACAATTCAGGGCTATTAAGAGCTTCAAAAATAAAACATAGAAATAAAGTTATTCTGGTTAAATAAGGGGCAGTTTTGCAAATGAAGTATGACTTCTAGAGAGCAAAATTTCAAAAGCATCATATAAAGTACTATTTTTAATATTGATATGTTTACCATATTTCTAGTTTAAAATAGCAAAGCCAAAAGTTATATATAACCTTAATTAAATTTTATATGCTCAATTCAGTTATTTAAAAAACATATGGTTAGTCTTTAACATTCTTTGAATTTTTTTATTGTATGAAAATTTAGTTTTTATTTGCATACACACTAAAATTCAGGTATATGCTATTTTTAATTTTTTTAATTTTAAGGGAATATTCTCAATATCTATATTCTCTATTTTATTTTTCAAAATTGGCACCCAAAGGAAAAATCAATATTTTTAATGTATTAAACCATCTTGTTAAAAAAATATAATAACCTTTATTTCTTAAAGAAGCTTTTAGCCTTGTTTTTAAAGAAGAGAAGGGTTAGGTTCTTAATTGAGGTTTATATGAAACAAGATGTTATTTAAAGACATTTACATGCATTGTAAAAAGAAAAAAGTAGGGGATGATATTTGAAATATGACTTAAAATTAGGGATAAGCGTTCTATAGGTTGATACGCACTAGTCTGATTTTTTATTTTTTTAAAGATGTTCAACTTGCAGAGTTCCTGTCGTGGCTGAGTGGTAAACGAATCCAACTAGGGACCATGAGGTTGCGGGTTCCATCCCTGGCCTTGCTCAACGGATTAAGGATCAGATGTTGCTGTGAGCTGTGGTGTAGGTCACAGATGTGGCTCAAATCCTGCTTTGCTGTGGCTCTGGCATAGGCCGGGGGCTACAGCTCCAATTAGACCCCTAGCATGGGAACCTCCATATGCTGGGAGTGCATCCCTAGAAAAAACAAAACAAAACAAAAATGTTCAACTTGCACCAGCAATGTTCTAGGTCTGGTGTCAGTAAAAATACCTTACTTTATGGTAGCATAAAATAAGGGAGAATAATATATAAGGAAAATAATTTGCATTATTTAAAAGATAAAATTAAAGTCTTTATGTGTGAACAGATTATGACAGTAAATTGAGAGAGCAAGTTTGTTTTTAAAAATTTAAACAAAATTAAATAAAGCTTTCCTGATAATGGAGGTGAGTCAGTCATACAATAATTTGTGAAATGAGTGAGTGTTTTTGGTTTTCTTTGTTGTAATTTTCTTTTTATTGACCTAAGTACGACATTACCCATTGTGTTTTACTATTTTTATTTTTCAATTTAAATTTAATTCTTGTATTGCAGTACACGACTTACCATGTTGTGTTACTTTTAGTTTTATAGCAATCTGATTCAATTATACATATGAATATGTCTATTCTTTTTCAGATTTTTTCCCATATCGGTCATCACAAAATATTGGGTAGAGTTCCTTGTGCTATACAGCAGGTCCCTGTTGACCATCCATTCTATATACAATAGTGTGCATACGCCAACTCCAAACCCCCAATTCATCCCTCCGCAACCTGTCCCCTTTGGTAACTATAAGTTTGTTTTTGAAGTCTGAGTGTGCTGCTGTTTTGTAAATAAGTTCATTTCTTTTTTTTTTTTTTAGATTTCACACATAAGGGATATCATATAATATTTGTTTTTCTCTGACTTAATTCACTTAGAATGATAATCTCTATGTTTATCCAGGTTGCTGAAAATAGTATTATTTCATTCTTTTGCATAGCTGAGTAATATTCCATTACATATGTATCACAGCTTCTTTATCCAATCCTTTGCTGATGAACATTTTTGTTGCTTCCATATCATGACTATTGTAAACAGTGCTGCTATGAACATAGAGGTGCATGTGTCTATTCAAATTATGATTTTTCCCTAAATATATGCCCAGGAGTGGAATTGCTGGGTCATATGATAGTTCTATTTTTAGTTTTTTGGGGAACCTCTATAATGTCCTCCATAGTCGTTGTACCAATTTACATTCCTGTAGGAAGGTTAGCTTTTCTCCATACCCTCTCCAGCATTTATTGTTCTTAGACCTTTTGATGATGGCCATTCTGACTGGTGTGAGGTGATACTTCATTGTAATTTTGATTTGCATGTCTCTAGTAATTAGTGAGAATCTTTTCTTTTCTTTTTCTTTTTGTCTTTTTGCCATTTCTTGGGCTGCTGCTGTGGCATATGGAGGTTCCAAGGCTAGGGGTCCAATTGGAGCTGTAGACACGGGCCTACACCACAGCCATAGCAACGCAGGATCCGAGAAGTGTCTGTGACCTACACCACAGCTTGTGGCAATGCCAGATCCTTAACCCACTGAACAAGGTCAGGGATCGAACCTGCAACCTCATGCATGGTTCCTAGTCAGATTTGTTAACCACTGAGCCACGCTGGGAACTCCTCATGTATTTTTTGATTATCTGTATGTCTTTGGTGAAATATTCTGCCTGTTGTTGATTGGGTTGTTTGTTTTTTGATATTGAGCAGCATAAACCCATTTGTTTATTTTGTTTTCACTTTCATTACTCTAGGAGGTGGATCAAAAAATATTGCTGTGGTTTATGTCGAAAGTGTTCTCGCTAAGTCTTCCTCTAATAAGTTTATAGTATCCAATTATTCATTTAGGTCTTTAATCCATTTTGAGTTTATTTTTGTGTATGGTGTAAGAGAATGTTCTAATCTGATTATTTTACATGTTGCTGTCCAGTTTTCCCAGCACCACTTATTGAAAAGACCTCCATTGCATATTCTTGCTTCCTTTGACCTAGATTAGTTGATCATAGGTGCACACATTTATTTTTGGGCTTTCTACCCTGTTCCATTAATCTATATTTCTGTTTCTGTGCCAGGACTATACTGTCTTGATGACTGTAGCTTTGTAGTATAGGCTGAAGTCAGGGAGCCTGATTCTTCCAGTTCTGTTTTTCTTTCTTGGGATTGCTTTGGCTATTTGGGTTCTTTTGTGTTTCCACACAAATTTTAAAATTTTTTGTTCTCATTCTGTGAAAAATGTCATTGGTTGTTTGGTAGGGATTGCACTGAATCTGTAGTTTGCTGTGAAGAGCATAGTCATTTTGACGATATTGATTCTTCTAGTCCTAGAACAGAGTATATCTTTCATCAGTTTGTGTCATCTTCAATTTCTTTAATCAGCAACTTACAGTTTTCAGAGTATAGATCATTTGCCTTCTTGGGCAGGCTTATTCCTAAGGTATTTTATTATTTTTGATTCAGTGGTAAAAGGGCTTGTTTCAATTCTCTTTCTGATCTTTTGTTGTTAGTGTATATGAATGCAAGAGATATCTGTGTATTTTGTATCCTGCAACTTAACCCAATTCATAAATAAGCTGTAGTAGTTTACTGGTAGCATATTTAGGATTTTCTATGAATGACATAATCTTGTATGCAAATAGTGACAGTTTTACTATTTTCCAGTTTGACTCCTTTTGTTTATTTCTCTTCTCTGATTGCAATGGATAGGATTTCCAAAGCTATAGTAAAATGGATAGGAATTCCAAAGCTAGAATAAACGTGGTGAGAGTGGACATCTTTGTCTTGTTTCTGATCTGGTGGGAATTCTTATAGCTTGTCACCATTCAGAATGATGTGAGATATGGGTTTGTCTTTTATGGCCTGTATTCTGTTGAGATAGCTTCCCTCCGTGCCCATTTTCTAGAGGATTTTTTTTTATCATAAATGGGAGTGATATTTTGTCAAAAGCTCTTTCTGCATCTACTGAGATATTATAAGGTTTTTATTCTTCGATTTGTTAGTGTGGTGTATCACATTGATTGATTTGTGGATATTGAAAAATCCTTGTATCCCTGGGATAAATCCCACTTCATCATGGTGTATGACCCTTTTATTGTTGGTACTGGTTTTATTGTATTTTGTTGAGAATCTTTGCATCTATATTTATCAGCGATATTGGTCAGTAATTTTCTTTTTTTTAGTGGTATCTTTGTCTTGTTTTGGTATTAGGGTCATGGTGGCCTCATAAAATGAATTTGGGAGTGTTTGATCTTCTGCAATTTTTTGGAATAATTTCATAAAGATAGGTGTTAACTCTCCCCTAAACATTTGATAGAATTCTCCTGTGAAGCCATCAGTCTTGGATCTTTGTGTATTGGAAAGTTTTAAATCAGGATTTCAGGTTCAGTCCTTGTAATTGGTCTATTCATATTTTCTATTTCTTTCTTGGTCAGGCTTGGAATTTTGGACCTGTCTAAGAATTTGTCCATTTCCTCTAAGTTGTCCATTTAATTGGCATATTGTTGCTTGTAGTAGTATCTTAGGATCCTTTGTATTTATGTGATGTTTCATTTTTATTTTTATTGATTTGAGCCCACTCATTTTTTTCATGATGAACCTGGCTAAAATTTTATCAATTTTGCTGATCTTTTCAAAGAAATAGGTTTTTGTTTCATTGATCTTTTCCATTGTCCTCTTTGTGTCTATTTCATTTTTTTCTGATCTGATCTTAATTATTTGTTTCCTTCTTGTAACTTTGGATTTTGTTTGTCCTTCTTTCTCTAATTGCTTTAGGTGTAATATTAGGTTGTTTATTTCAGATTTTTCTTGTTTCCTGAAGTAAGCTTACATCCCTATAAACTTCCCTCTTACAACAGCTTTTGGTATATGCTATAGGTTTTGGATTGTTGTGTTTTCATTTTCATTTGTCTCTAGGTATTTATTTCCTCTTTGATTTCTTCTGTGATCCTTTGGTTGTTTAGAAACATAGTGTTAACTTCCCTGTGTTTGTGTTTCTTTTTAGTTTTGTTTGTTTTGTAGTTAATTTCTAATCTCAAAGCATTGTGATCAGAAAAAATGCTTGATAGGATTTCAGTTTTATGAAATTTACCAACAGCTTGATTTTTGGCCCAGGATATGCTCTATCTTGGATAATGATTCATTTGCACTTAAGAAGAATGTTTATTCTACTTTCAGGTGGAGTGTTCTATAAATATCACTTAAGTCCGTTTGGTATAATGTGTCATTTAAGGACTGTCTTTTCCTTATAGATTTTCTGTCTAGATGATCTGTCTATTTATGTAAGTGGGATTTTTAAGTCCCCCACTATTATTGTGTTACTGTTGATTTCTGCTTTTAAGGCTGTTATCAGTTGCTTTATATATTGAGATGCTCCTATGTTGGATATATATTTATAATTATTATATCCTCTTCTTGATTGATACCTTGATCATAATGTAATGTCATTTATTCTTATAAATGTTTTTACTTAAGTCTATTTTTTTTTCTGATATAAGTATTGCTACTCCAACTTTCTTTTGATTTCAATTTACATGGAATACCATTCTCCATCTCCTCACTTTCAGTCTGTATGTTTTCCTAGATCTGAAGTTGCTCTCTTGTAGATAGTGGTCTTGTTTTTGTATCCATTCAGCCAGTCCATATGTTTTGGTTGGAGCATGTACTAATAGATTTACTTTTAAAGTAATTATATATATATATATATATATATATATAGACACACATATATATGTATATATATAGCCATTTTGTTAACTATTTGGATGTGGTTTTTTAGGTCTTTTTTCTTTGTTTACTCTTTTGTTCTCTTGGAATTGATGACTATCTTTAGTGTTGTTTTTGGATTATTTTGTCTTTTATGTGTGTGTATCTATTGTAAATTTTTGGTTTGTAGTTATTATGAGGTTTGATCCAGTAGTCTATAAATGTATTAAGCTGCTGGTCTCTTAATTTCAAATCCATTTCCAATATCTTGCATTTGTACTCCCCCCTTCTCCAATTGCTGGGTTTGATATAATATTTGTGTGTGAATGATTTCCTACTTTGATTATATGTCTACCTTTGCCTCTATATCTCTAGGATACCCACCAAGACCCACAGGTAATCTGGCCCAAAAGCTTATGGAGTCTCTGCTTTGCCTCAGGATCCAGTGCATGTGAAAACTTGTGTGTGCATTTTCTAGAAGTGGAGTCTCTGCTTGCCCTAGTCCTTTGGAGCTCCTGCACTCAAGCCCAGCTGGCCTTCAAAGCCAAATGCTCTGGAGGCAGCTTCTCCTGATACCAGAGCCCCAGGCTAGGTAGCCTGCCTCAGGGATCAAAAATCTCACCCCTCTAGGAGAACTTCTATGATATAATTTTTTTCCAGTTGTGATTTGCCCATCTGGTGGGTATAGGATTTGGTTATATCACAAAAGTGCCCTTCCTAACTGTCTCATTTTGGCTTCTTTGTCTTTACTTGTAAAATAACATTTTTTGGTAGGCTCTAGCCTTTTTTGTTTTGAATGGTGGTTCAGCATTTAATTGCGATTTTTTGTGTTTTCATGAGAAGAGCTAAGCTCAAGTCCTTCTACTCTACCCCCTTATCTCCAGTCCTATCTGGTACATGTTACCTTAAGGCATTTTCTGGTTCTAATATGGCTCAGGGCTCAGAACATAAGCAGAAAGTAAGATATCAGGGAAGGCATATACAATGGCATATGCAATCCAAAGGAATATACAAGTCTGTGGGGGAAAAAAGTTTAAAAAAAGTAGGTAACATTAATATGGTCAATAAATAATAGACAAGATGAGGAATGTAACCAGAAACATTAAATGTAAATTATATAATTAAAGTAAAAATTTAGAACCAAGAATTAAATTTCATCAGATAGCCTTACCATATAGAGGATTAGTTACTAGCAATTTAGATAATTATGTCCAGAAGCAAACATAGGAGACCTTCTGAAAAATATAGCAAAGTCTTTAAAACAGTTATAGGACTTTGAGAAATCACACACACACACACACACACAAATTCAAAAAAAGGAAAGAGAGTGAAGGGGCAACATCAAGTTTTACAAAGGTAATGGCACTTACAGCTTCAGGTTAACATGTAAAGATCTTGGAAATTATCATTTCCTTCTACAAGAGAAAATGTGAAAAAAAAGAAAAAGAAAACCAATGAATTTTCTTAGATCCAGCAAACAACTGAGATCACAGGGCAGAATGCTACCTCAAAATCTGGAGAGACAGGTGAATAAAGAGAATCAGATCCAAGATTATATCAATTTACCTAGGGTGGAAGTCACTAGAGCTATAAACTGATAGGAACATTAGTAATAACTTTAACAAATTGTTGAAGGCAAAGTGTGGACCAGTGTGAGAGTGATGAAATCTTATGACTGCAGTATTACAGAGACTCCCATACTTTTATTGATTTTATCTCCTGGAAATCAACCAGGTTCTCACAAGCAAAGGGCCAAGGGAAAAGTGTTCTTATTTCTGGCAAAGAGAGAGGGAGTTGAACGATTTTCAAATACAGCCAGTGCATCCTCCATAGCAAAGGACCATTGAGAAAGGGAGAATACTTTTTTTTAAAAATAGCTGATCCAACATCAGAGAAGGGAAATTACCTGATTCTAGTCTCCTCAAGCCTTTTATCACCTAAGGAGAGACCAAATCTTAGAAATACCTATTAAGGTGATAACCCAAGGACACAGGCCCACTAAAGAACTGAGAATTAATCATAGGATTATAAAACACTTCCCCTCACACCTGAAGCACATCAACTGTGCTTCAGTAGAGTGTGAATTACAACTAAAAAAGGCTGAAGGCACCCACTCTATTTAAAGAGATTTAATGGAAATCCTAGGACAAGAAGGGAAAAGAAAAAAACTATAATAGGAAATGATATTGAAACCTCAGACAAGTACCTGCTATAAATAATAAATAAAGCTCAACTCTTAGCCATATTAACATAAAAGTTCATGCTAAAGTCCTATGGACTTCAGTTCCTAGTGAGTTTACAACATGGTCAGCTTTCAAGAAAAAATTATAAGACACGTCAAAAATCAGAAAACACAGTCTTAAGAGACAAAGCAGGCATCAGAATTGTCTTAGACATGGCACAGTGGTGGAATTATTAAGTATGATTAATTATGATTACTATTACAAACATTGATGAAAAAGGTAAATTGTATGTAAGAACAGAATGGGGTGATATAAACAGAAAGATGGAAATCCCAAGGGAAAAAAATGAAATGCTAGACATCCAAAACACTTTCACAGAAATTAAGAATGCTCTTGATGGGCTCATCAGTAAGCTGAACATGGAAAGACACAGTGAGTTTTAACACAGGTCAATAGGAAATTCCTAAAATATAATATATACTGAATAAATAAAAACAGAATAGTTTCTATAGGAATTATCTATGGGACAATTTCAAAAAGTATTACATTTATATTTGAAAAGATAGAAGATAAAAAATCAAAAGAAATATTTAAAATAACAATGGCCAGGAATGTCCCAATATTAGCAGTGGACAACAACCGCAGCTCCAGAAAGCTCAGTGAATCCCAAGCGCAGTAAATACCAGAACGGGTACACCTGGGTATATTATTGAAAATCAAAGATAAAGAGAAAAGCTGAAATCAGCTAGAGTAAGGAATAAAGATGAAAATTACTTAAACCAGAATACAGATAAAAATTACATTGCATTACAAGAAGTTTTTCTGAGAGAAGAGAAATGATATAGGTTGAAAACTCAGATCTGCACATAGAAAGGAAATGGAGGAAAAATGCAGGTAAGTAATTTATTTAATTGTATTTTTCTTAATTGATCTAAAAGGTAGCTGCTTAAAGTAAGAATAATAACAATGGATAACAGTTAAATGAGTATCTGAAATGAATGACAGAGACTTTATAACCTATGGAATGAAGGAACTGGTAATATTCTGTTACCAAGAATCTCCATCATCCATGAAGCAGTATAGTGTTATCTGATTGAAAATCTAAAATAGTTTCAAATGTATAATGCAAATTCTAGGTCAACCTGTAAATACATTTTAAAGGAAGTATAATAGATATGCTAAGGGAGGAGAAAAAAAGTGGTATCATGAAAAATGCACAATTAAAACCAGAAAAGGCAAAAGAGAAGGAGGAGGAGGATAAGTGAAGGAGGTAGAGAAGAGGAAGAAGGGAATAAGATGAGAGGATAGGATCCAGGGGTTGGGTAGGGGGAGGAAAAGCAGTAGCAACAAAGAACACGTGCAGTAAATGCAAAAAATTATGAACATTAACCCAACTACATATATTGATGATTTTTTTTCTTGCCACATTTGCAGCATGTGGAAATTCCCAGGCCAGGGGTCAAACCTGTGCCACAGCAGCAAACCAAGCCACCTCAGTGACAATACTGGTTCCTTAACCTGCTGAGTCACCAGGGAATTCCTTGATGTCACTCTTAATGGGAATAGCCTATATAACAATTAAAGACTATTAAAAAAGAATTTCATATTTGCCTTTTTCTTACAGACTTCACTTAGTATGAATAACTCTGGGCCCAGCCCTCTTGCCACAAATGGCATCATTTCATTCTCTTTCGTGGCTGAGTAATATTCCATTGTATAATATGTAGCATTATTCCTCTGTCAATGTACATTTTTGTAGATTCCATGTCTCAGCTATTGTAAATAGTGCCACAGTGAACACTGGGGTACACATATATTTTTGAATTACTCTTTTTTCTTTCTTTTTTTTTAATTTATTTTTTCCCACTGTACAGCAAGGGGATCAAGTTATCCTTACATGTGTACATTTTTTTCCCCACCCTTTGTTCTGTTGCAACATGAGTATCTAGACATAGTTCTCAATGCTACTCAGCAGGATCTCCTTGTAAATCTATTCTAAGTTGTATCTGATAACCCCAAGCTCCTGATCCCTCCCACTCCCTCCCTCTCCCATTGGGCAGCCACAACTCTGTTTTCCAAATCAATGACTTTCTTTTCTGAGGAGATGTTCATTTGTGCTGGATATTAGATTCCAGTTATAAGTGATATCATATGGTATTTGTCTTTGTCTTTCTGGCTCACTTCACTCAGTATGAGAGTCTCTAGTTCCATCCATGTTGCTGCAAATGGCGTTATGTCATTCTTTTTTTATGGCTGAGTAGTATTCCATTGTGTATATAAACCACATCTTCTGAATCCAATCATCTGTAGATGGACATTTGGGTTGTTTCCATGTCCTGGCTATTGTGAATAGTGCTGCAATGAACATGCGGGTGCATGTGTCTCTTTTAAGTAGAGTTTTGTCTGGATAGATGCCCAAGAGTGGGATTGCGGGATCATATGGAAGTTCTATGTATAGATTTCTAAGGTATCTCCAAACTGTTCTCCATAGTGGCTGTACCAGTTTACATTCCCACCAGCAGTGCAGGAGGGTTCCCTTTTCTCCACAGCCCCGCCAGCACTTGTTATTTGTGGATTTATTAAAGATGGCCATTCTGACTGGTGTGAGGTGGTATCTCATGGTAGTTTTGATTTGCATTTCTCTTCTAATCAGTGATGTTGAGCATTTTTTCATGTGTTTGCTGACCATCTGTGTATCTTCTTTGGAGAAATGTCTATTCAGGTCTTTTGCCCATTTTTCCATTGATTGATTGGCTTTTTTGCTGTTGAGTTGTATAAGTTGCTTATATCGAATTACTCTATTTTCCAGATATATGCCCAGGAGTATGATTGCTGGGTCACATGGTAGTTCTATTTTTAGTTTTCTGAGGAACTTCCATACTGTTTTCCATTGTGGTTATACCAATTTACATTCCAACTAAGAATGGAATGGTAGTAGGGTTGGCTTTTCTCCACATTCTCTCCAGCATTTATTGTTTGTAGACTTTTTAAAGATGGCCATTCTGACTGGTGTGAAATGATACCTCATTGTAGTTTTGATTTGAATTTCTCTAATATTTAGTGATTTTAAGCAACTTTTCATATGCTTTGTGGCCATCTGTCTTCTTTGGAGAAAAAGACTATTATGTTTATTTTTTGATTGGAGATTTTTTTTTTAATATAGAACTATGTGGGATATGTATGGGGAACCTAATAAAAATGATACAAAATAATATTTACAAAATAGAAACAGACTCACAGATTTTGACATCCAATTATGGTTACAAAAGAGGAAATGTTGGAGGGGTAAGTTAGAATTTGGGAGTTAACATATACATAGTACTATATATAAATTAGATAACTAACATGACCTTCTTATAGCATAGGGAAATCTACTCAATATTCTGTAATAACCCATATGGTAAAAAATTTGAAAAAGAAAAGCTATTTGTGTATGTGTAACCCATTCACTTTGCTGTACACTTAAAACACAACAGAATAAGTCAAATACACTCTAATATAATTTTTAAAAAATTAAATAACTTGGTTTAAAAAAAAGAATTTCAGAGTATATATAATAAGCTCCAACTATATGCTACATATAAGAAAACCATTTTTTTTTCTTTTTAGGGCTGTGCTTAATGGCTATGGAAGTTTCCAGGCCAGGCGTCAAATTGAAGCTGCAGCTCCCAGCCTACACTATAGCTACAGGAACACCAGATCTGAGCTGCATCTGCAACCTACACCACAGCTCACAGCAGCACTGGATCCTTAACCCACTGAGGGAGGGCAGGGATCAAATCCACATGCTCATGGTTAAGTCAGGTTCTTAACTTGCTAAGCCACAATGGGAACTCCCAGAAACCCACTTTAAATATAGTCTTGGATAAATTTAAAGTAAGGAGATGAAGTAAGACAAATCATGCTAAATCCTACTAATCAAAAGAAAGCTGGAGTAACTATATTAATTTTATAGAAAATAAATTTTAGCATGGTAGCGTAGCATAGATAATTAAGTGCACTAAAATTAAAAAGTAGGTCAATTCTCTCAGAGGAAATAATCTTTACCATATATGTACCTAATAATAGTTCATCAAAACATGTGAGGCAAAACTGATAGAACTATAAGGAGAAACAGATAAAATCATTTTTATAATTGTAGACATCAACACTGCTCATTTAGTATTTGATAGTTCAAGTGGTCATAAAATAAGTAAGAATGTAGTTGACTAGAATAACACCCTTGATTTATCTCTTTGACATGTGCAGAATATTTCATTCAATAACAATAGAATATACATTCTTCTCAAATGTACATGGAAGATTTCCCCAAGATATACTACATTCTAAACAATAAAACACACCTAAACAAATTTAAAATTATATAAATCATTCAAGAGTCTTCTCAGACCTCAATAGAATTAAATTAGAAATCAATAACAAAAACTAGCTGGAAATCCCGACATATTTGAATTCTAAACAATATGCTACCAAATAACACACAGGCCAAAGTAGATGTTTAAAGGAAAAAAATATTGAGCTAAATTGAAATTTAAAAAACAAATTGTGGAAGGCCCTGAAAGGAGTACTTAGAAGAACATTTATAACATTAAATTAATACATCATAAAGGAAGAAAGTTCAAGATTTAAATGCCCAAGCCTTCCACATTAGGAAACTTGAGAATTGTATCTAAAACTTAATCAGAAAAAAATGAATTATGAAATTTAGAGTTTTATAAATCAAAGCTAAACCTGATAAACCTATAGCCAAGCTAAGAATAAAAA
The DNA here is from genome assembly GCF_016906955.1 of Phacochoerus africanus. NCBI lineage: Eukaryota > Metazoa > Chordata > Mammalia > Artiodactyla > Suidae > Phacochoerus > Phacochoerus africanus. The sequence goes on along the minus strand of NC_062546.1, from coordinate 70,311,440 downwards.
GAGATAGAGGGAGAGAGGACATAAATAGCAATAGCAGAAATGAAGGCATACCCAGTACTACTGATCCTCTTGATATCAAAAGGATAGTAAATGAATTTTATGAACCAGTCTATGCTCACAAATTTAATATAATAGATGAAATGGACCAATTTCTTGAAAGACAAGCCAGGAAAATACAAACAGTAGATAGATAATATGAACAGACTATATGTATATATAATATGTGTGTATATATTATATATATGTGTATATAATATGCATGTATATATTATATATATGTGTATATAATATGCATGTATATATTATATATATGTGTATATAATATGCGTGTATATATTATATATGTGTGTATATAATATGCGTGTATATATATTTGTGTATATTATATGTGTATATTATATGTGTATATTATATGTGTGTATATATTATATGTGTGTATATTATATATGTGTATATTATATATGTGTATATATTACATGTGTATATTATATATGTGTGTATCATATGTGTGTATATTATACATGTGTATATTATATATGTGTATATTATACATGTGTATATACATATATAATAAATTATATACATATAAATTATGTATCATATAAATTATATACATATCATATAAATTATATACATATAAATTATGTATCATATAAATTGTATATGTATAAATTATATACGTATCATATAAATTGTATATGTACATATAAATTGTATACGTATTGTATAAATTGTATACGTACATATAAATTGTATACATACACATATTATACACATGTATTATATATGTGTATATTACACACGTGTATATATTATATACATGTATATTATATATATGTATATAGAAAATAACTTAAGGCAGTAATAAAGTTTTTAAAAGGGCCTAAACAGGAGTTCCCGTTGTGGCTTTGCAGGTTAAGAACCTGACCAGTATTCATGAGGATGTGAGTTCAATCCCTGGCCTTGCTCATTGGGTTAAGGATCTGATATTGTCACAAACTGAATTATAGGTCACAGATGTTGTTGCTGGGGCTGTGGCCATAGGCTGGCAGCTGCAGCTCCAATTTGACCCCTAGCCTGGGAATATCCATAAACCACAGGTGCAGTCCTAAAAGGAAAAAAATATATATAAGGGCCTAAACAGATTTGTCAGCCAATTATATGAATTTTAAGAAAAATACTGTCCTTATTCCTTATAATTCCTTTCAGCAAACAGAAGAGAGAATACTTCCTAGCTCATTCTAAGAGGTCAGCATTAATCTAATACCAAAACAAGGCAAAGACTTTTTACAAGAGAGTAAAATTATAGATCAAAATTATAGTCATAAATATAGAAATGTCAACAAAATATCATCAAATGAAATACAATAAAAATGATTTTTCACAACCACTGATGAGATTTATTCTAGGTAAACTAGGTTGCTTTAACACTGATTCAAAAATCATTTATTATGGAGTTCCCATTGTGGCTCAGTGGTAATGAACCCAACCAATATCCATTAGGACATGGGTTTGATTCCTGGCCCCACTCTGTGGGTTATGGGTTCGGCATTGCTGTGAGCTGTGGTGTAGGTCACAAATGTGGCTCAGATCTGGCATTGCTGTGGCTGCAGCATAGGCTGGCAGCTGCAGCTCCAATTCAACCACTGGCCTGGGAACTTCCATATGCAGCAAGTGCAGCCCTGAAAAGAAAAAAAAATCCATTATTATAACCCATCACATGAAAGGCTAAATAATAAAACAATTGCACGATCATATCAGTTGATTTACTAAAAGCAGTTGACAAATACAACACCTATTCATATTAAAAACTTTAGGCAAAACAGAAATATAAGAGAACTTCCTCAACTTGATTGAGAACATCCTCAGAAAACATGCAGTTAACATAATCCTTAGTGGTGAGAAACTGGATGCTTTTCTCCAAAGTTTGAGAATAAGGCATTACATATTAACCACTGCTATTCAACACTGTACTGGAAGTCCAAGATAATGCAATTAGGCAAGAAAAAGGAAATAAAAGGGATATGGATCAGAAAGGAAAAAATAAAACTTTGTAGATGACATGATTGTCTATGTAGAAAATTACAAATAATTAGAGTTTTAAAAACCCTCTGGAACTAATAACTTAACCATAGGTGCTTTAAGATTAATATATGAAGGCACATTATTTTCCATATACCTGCACTGAACAATTGGAATTATACATAAAAACCTAATAACATTCACAATGGCAAAAAATAGTTATAAATACAAGAGAATACATATAAGTTCTGTATGTGTACAATGATACAACAAAAGCAGGTCTACATTTGGAGTTCCCATTGTGGCTCAGTGGAAATATATCTGACTAGCATCCTGAGGATGCAGGTTTGATCCCTGGCTTTGCTCGGGAGTTAAAACTCTCAAGGTCATCAGAAACAAGGAAAGTCAGATAAAATCTTATCCAAGAGGATTTTTTTTTTCTTTTTAGGGCTGCACCCACAGCATATAGAAGTTCCCAGGCTAGGGGTGAAATATGAGCTGCAGTTGCCTGCCTAAGCCACAGTCACAGCAATACCAGATCCAAGCCATGTCTGCGAATTACAGCACAGCTCATGGCAACCCTGGATCCTTAACCCATTGAGTGGGGACAGGGATTGAACCCACATTCTCATGGATCCTAGTCAGGTTAGTTACCACTGAGCCATGATGAGAACACCTCTGAGAATATTTTAAAGAGACACGATGACTGAATGTCATGTGATATACTGGATGGAATCTTGGAACAGAAAAAGGATATTAGATATTTAAAAAAGGAAATAAAGTGTGTAGTTTAGTTGACAACAGTGTATCAATATTGATTTATAAATTATAACAAATGCACCACATTAAGTCAAGAATGATAAAAATCATATATAGTAACTATTTTCACAATTTTTCTATAAATCTAGACTGTTCTAAAGTTGAAAGTTATTTGAAAAATAATGACATGATTCCTACCCTTCAAAAAGCTAGAATGTTGTAAGGAAATTGATGCATATGGAGGAATATAGGGGAATATAGAGGAATCAACAAACATCAAGGCTTTTAAAAACATGAAATTCTACTACTGTTTTATTTTTCTTCTAAATAACACTGCCTATGTTTGGTATACAGTTCTCTGAATTTTGACAATTTCTAAATTTATGTAACCACTATCACAATCAGAATACTGGACAGTTCTATCGTCCCCCCAAATTCCTTTTTTTACACTTCTCTCGGACTCTGAATGCTTGACAGTCAGTTGTTCTACATCACTATCATTTGGTCACTTTAAAATCATATAGTATATAACTGTTTGAGACAAACTTATTTCACTTTCAATTTATATAAGTTGTGTGAATCAATAGTTTTCTCCTTTTTATCACTCAGTGTTATACTTCTGTATGGAACTACCACAGTCTGTTTATTCATTCATTTATTGAAAAACATTTGGGTTGTTTCTGGTTGTGGGCAATTATGAATGGAGCTGTTACTCATGCACAGATTTTTGTGTGAAGATAAGTTTTAATATACATAAGTTAATTACCTTTGAGTGGGACTTCAAGGTCACTGCACTAAGTGTAAATTTAACTTCATGAGAAAATTTCAAGTTATTTTCCAGTTCATCTCTTAACATTTTGGTTTCTCTATCAGCAATGTATGAGCGTTCCAGTTGCTCCACACCCTCACCAACACTTGATTTTTTTTTTTTTTTACTTAATGTTATTTTTTTTAAATTTTAATTTTAGCTATTTTAAGATCACTCATTGTGGGTTTAATTAATAATTTTGAATATTTTTTCATGTTTATATTTGCAATCAGTATAGCCTCTTTGGTAAAGTATTCATGTCTTTTCTCTGTTTTGGTTTTTTTATTTTTATTAGAATATAGTTGATTGACAGTGTTGTGTCAATTTCTGCATAAATTGAATTGTGTTTCTTACTGTAGCATTTTGAAAGTAACATACTTTTTGTTTTCTTTGTCTTTTAGGGCTGCACCTGCAGCATATGGAGTTTCCCAGGCTAGGGGTCCAATCAGAAGTGTAGCTGCTGGCCTACACCACAGCCACAGCAACACAACACAGTATCTAAGTCGTGGCTATGACCTACACCACAGCTCACAGCAACACTGGATCCTTAACCCACTGAGCAAGGCCAGGGATCGAACCTGCATCCTCATGGATGTAGTCGGTTATGCTGATCACTGAGTCATGATGGGAACTCCCATACATTCTTAAGACAAGATTTTTGTTGGATATTTATTTCTTTGTTTATAGTGGCCTTTTTGTTATATTTCATTATCTCATATCCTTCACTGCACAATATTTTCAATTTTTATAAAGTTCAGTGTATTAATTTTTATAAGGAACATGGTTTTGATGTCATGTAAAAAAGTATTTACTTAACTCTTAATCATGAAGCTTTTTACCTATATTTTGTTCTAAAGCCTTATAGATTCTTATTGTCTATTTATATATATCATCCATTATGAGCTACTTTTTGTATAAGGAATGAGGTTTAGATGTGGTTCATATTTTTTATATGTGGATGTCCAATATACCCAAATTATTTGTTGAGAAGGTGATGCCGTGTTTTACCAGTGACATTACTTCATTGCTGTCTATTTTAATCACATCTCTTTTCTAGCCTTCTAGTTACTGATAATTCACTCTCTCTCTGTTGCTTTCTCTGTATATCTCTCTCATACACACACAATCACACACATTTTTGATGAATGAGAGAGGGTTTGGATACATACAGATATTAAACCTAAAAAGAATTAAGAGGAAAGATAGCTAGTTGATGAGAATTGTCTGATAATAACTTAGGAATTGGAAAAACTGAAAAGCAGATTTCAAGGGCACAAATGACCCCAGAATTTCAATTCCATAACAAACACGAAATATTTAAACATAAGCTTTGCTTATTTTTGTTCAGGTAATAATGTGTTTTATCTGTACACAACTTGTAAAATGAGTATTTATGCAACATATATGATTATCTATACATATATTATAATCCTATTTGAGATTTATTGGAAAACAAACATATGTGTGTATATATATGATATATATATATAACATACATATAGCATGTATATATATGTGTGTGTGTGAGTGTATACATATATATATGTATATGTATATATCCTAGAAGTTATTCTTAAAATAAATCTTTAAATTGGTAAAGTATCCTTCCATATGCTTATTGGACTGTTCCTATTTATTAATTTTTAAATTATTTTTTATTTCTTATGGCCACATCCACAACATATGAAAGTTTCTGGGCTAGGGATTGAATCTGAACCATAGCAGTAGCCATGCCTGATCCTTTAACCCACTCACCAGGGCCAGAGGTTGAACCTGAAACTCCACATTGAAGTGAGCCATACCTCCGCAGGGACATGAGTTGCTGCATTCAGATTCTTAACCCACTCTGCCACAGCAGGAACTCTGAACTGTTTCTACTTAAAAAGTATTTTTTTAGAGAGACTCATGTGTAAAATCAAAAGTTCTACGAGGGAGCATTATGAAATAAACATGATGATAATCTAGCATGAGACATTCTTTAAGCCCATGACAATTCCATGCTATTGAAAATTGTCATTATACATGTTTTGACAAAAATATGGATATTGTAAAAAAAAAAGAACAAAATAAAACCTGTTGGGTGAAAGTAGTCCAGAGAGGCCAATGTGGATGGCACCCTTCCTTTTCCCATAATTGCACTGCAAATTTGATTAGAGTTTATTATTGGCAGCCTCAGTACAGAAGAAAGTTTTGGTCTCATTGTGGCTAACCTAACTATTTAAAAGCTTGACTTCCTCCATTGACCTGCATCTGGTTTGTTATCATGGTTTCAAGCTTATGTAAAAGATTTTTTATCTGGCAATAAATAGCATCAGGATATTCATAGAATTTCATATACTAATCTCAACATTTGAGAGGAATCTGAGTGTCAATATGGACATTTTAAATAAATCATGAGAATTTTTTGGATATCCTAAATCGAAGCCTGATGAGTGAAGACACAGAAAATATCTTCCATTTCATCTTCAATTTATTAACATTGAAGCTAAAATACCAATGTAATAAATCGTTGCTACTTATAACACAGTCATTTTATAATGATCTGAACTACATATGTAAATGGTTAAAAGCTTAGACTCCCTGGAGGAAAATTTAGCTTAAATATCCCTTTTTCTAGGAAGTCATCTCTGGAAGCCTTTGTCCCAGGGGATACCCGATCTTCTACAATGCATTTAACCTTGTAGTATAAATGCACATCTATTTGTATATGACCCCTCCCTGATGGAAGTGAAGACCAAAGACAGAGATGCAATGTCTTTTTTGCCTTTGTACTCAAAGCACTTCATGCAGTGTATGACTTGTGGTGGCTATTCAATAAATATTGTTAAGTTAATGAGTGGAAGGATGAAGCCTGAGGAAACAAATAAAGGGTGTGATGACTTAATATATTTATGAAACTCTCAGAAAGTTCGTGCTTAGCAGAGAATAGAGATTTTGTTAGTGGTGCACAAGATAACATATTTTTTGCCATATTCATTTGTAAGATAGCTTGTGAATTCATAATATACTGCATTCTGGAAAATGGGTCATTTGATTTTTCCAAACATCTTTGTAAATACCCTCATATAACCAATAATGCCAAGACATGGTGGCCTAAAAACTGACATTTCACAATCATGTCAGTCAGCATCTTATGCTAAATGCAGCTGGCCTGTTCTGCTGCTCTCATCCAACTGAGTTACCTGGAGGCTCAAATGAGGCTACATATTCTAAGGTGGACGTATATATACATGTGTGGCAGCTCAGGTTGGCTACTGGTTGGATTACATGTTTTTAGCAGGTTAGCCCTGGCTTATTCATTATTCCAGGGAAGAATTTCCAGCTGTTGTTCATCATATGACAACAGTACAGTGCACAGCCTAGATTATATCTAACAGTGAAATCATGGCTAATTCACAGTAGGTTCTATTCAGGAATAATAATAATGATAAAAAAAAAAAAAACAGGAAACAAGGTGAAAATTACCTTCCAATTATTCCCAAGTACTGGATCGGGATTTTTGGCAAATATGAAGCATATTTTCTTCTGGGAATATAATAGGACACCTAATTGGAATGTTTTTCAAATAAGATTTTTTAAAGTACTTATGCAACATAACCTAATTATAAGGCAATCTCTGACTTATGTATATTTCATCAATTTGTTCATTACTTATGTGTAGTCAATCCAAGATGTGAAACTACTGAAACTCTTCTAAATGTATTCTCTCCCTAAGGACTTCTATTTATGTCAGGAAATCATTCTCTTCCCACTCTTCCCACAGATTAGTTCACATAAACCCCAATAATTCATCATATGTCAGCTTTCCCTGGGAAATCACCCACAAAACAAGGTCACTGTCCTCTCTTATTAACATTTACTGCAATCAGAACCTTCCTTATAATACCACTTTAGTCATGCTTAGCTTAGTCAAGTCAATATCCATGCTCCCTCTACTTCAGAGCATGCTCCTTGAAAGCAAACCCCTGTTTTGCTTATATTACATTCCCAGCATCTAAATTAGGTGCTTAATAAGTACTTCTACATTTCATATACAAATTTGTGATTCACATGTATCCTGGCTTCTTGAATTCAAGGTTATAAATCTTTGTATCTTCAGAGTCAAACATAAACAGTACCCACAATAAGTGTTCAATAAAAATTTATTAAACTAAATTTTATTACAAATTTGACAGCATTTTTGGTCTTGTGAAATAACCTAATCACCATATCCAATATTGTTCCTAGAGGAAAATATCTTCTGAATTTTAAAAATATCCTAGTCCCATTGGGGCTCAGCAGTTAACAAACCCAGCTAACATCTCTGAGGACATGGGTTTGATCCCTGGCCTCGGTCACTGGCTTAAGGATCTGGCATTGCTGTGAGCTGTGGTGTAGGTTGCAGATGTGGAGCCCATGTTGCTGTGGCTGTGGAGTAGGCTGGCAGCTACAGCTCCAATTTGACCCATAGCCTGGGAACCTTCATATGCCACAGGTGTGGCCCTAAAAGACAAAAAAAAAATCTCCTAGCAAATGAACTTTTGGAACTAATCTGTTTGTGAGCTAGAGGACTGTTGGCTATGCAAAAATACATATGATAATTGCTTGCCAAGTCAAGTTTTCAGATACTCCATTTTATGAATGCATAATCTAGATTGTTTCCTCTATCATTATTTGCTTTGGATGAAGTATCAAACAAACTTTACAATATAACTTGACAATTAAAGAAAGTATTGAGTATAGGTTGTATAAAGGGAAAAACATCTTTAGAATAGAATAAGGTTATTTAACAATATATGGATTCTACATGCAAAGAGTTATGATTTATGACTGCCATGCAAATGTGAAAGAATATTTTCTAAAACTTAGCTTATCTTTACTCTTGAGGCCATAATCTGTCGAAAAAAGAACAATTATTGTATCTTACATGGTACATTCAGACTAATAGTGACTTCTCATCCAACTCACTAATTATTTTTAGTTATGATGTATCACAGTGTGGAATATTTGGAATAAATATATAGTCTTTCAGAAATTCTTCACCTTCTTTATTTTCGTGTTCTTTGCCCACGGCAGGAGTTAAACTCCAGCAATGGCTATCCATAGCTTCCTCAACTCAAATCTGGGTTTTGTCCTATCTGCTTGTCTTCTCAGGAATGCCACCACCTGACAAAGACCAGAAAACTTACAGTATATTTTTATTGATGGCAAAGTATTCAAATTCTATGTGCAAAATACCAATTATTGCTACTCTACAAATCTCAATCCAAGAGTATGACCCTATGTTTCATTGACTTTCTCAGAGATCAAAATGGGAAATAGAATTCACTGCTAATTTTCCCCTGACCTTCATTCTCTCTGGTATCAATACTATCTTGTTTATATCCACTCATATATAAAAACATTTGGGCTGTAGTTTTAGAAAATGTGGGATTCTGGGTCCATACTCTAGTTAATTTCCAGTTTCTCTAGTTCTACACTATAAAAATAAATCATAAATACATAAAATGTAACTAATAAAGTAATAAAGATGATATGAAGTACTAAAAATCCTCATTTCATCTAAAATATCTTGATATCAAAACTGGACAAAGACATTACAAAATAAATCTACAGTACAAAGGATCATAAGAGAATACTATAAACAACTATCAGCCAACAAAATGGACAACTTAAATAAATGGGCAAATTCTTGGAAAGGTACATTCTTCCAAGACTGAACTGGAAAGAAATAGAAAATATGAATAGACCAATCACAGGTACTGAAATTGAAACTGTGATTAAAAAACTCCCAACAAACCAAAGTCCAGGACCAGATGGCTTCATAGGTAAATTTTATCAAACATGTAGGGGAGAGTTAATATCTATCCTTCTAAAACTATTCTAAAAATTTGTATAGGAAGGAACACTCCTAAATTTATTCTATGTAGCCGTCATTACTCTAAAAATTTGTATAGGAAGGAACACTCCTAAATTTATTCTATGTAGCCGTCATCATCCAGATACCAAGACTAGACAAAGATACCACAAAAATAAAATTACGTACCAATATCAATAAACAAATATAGCAAAAAATCTTCAACAAAATACTAGCAAAATGTAAGAACCAATATATTAAAAAGATCATACACCATGATCAAGTGGAATTTATCCCAGGGATATAAGGATTTTTCCAGTATCTGCAAATCAATCAATGTGATATACCACATTAACAAATTGAATAATAAAAACAAGATGATCATCTCAATAGATGAAGAAAAATCTTTTGAAAAAATATCTGCATCCACTTATGATAAAAACCCTTCAGAAAGTGGCCACAGAGGGAACCTACTTCAACACAATAAAGACTATGTAAGACAAACTCACAAAATTGTAATATGTACAGAGATGGGATTAAGACGGTGGAATAGAAGGACTGGAGCTCAACTTCTCTCCCAAAAACAAAATTCACAACTAAAGGCTGAGCAATCTTCACCCCAATAGACCAGAAACCTTAAAAAAGATATCCTACTCCAGAAGAAAAAGAGGAGGACACATCAAGAGGTAGGAGGGGCAATTTCAGGATATAAACAAACCCATACCTCCTGGGTGGGAAGCCCCACAGACTGGAAACTAACTGGCTCACAGAGATTCATCTATAGGAGTGAAAGTTCTGAGTCCCACTCGAACTCTCACATGTGGGGATCTGGCACTGGGAAAAAGAGCCCCTGGAGCATCTGGCATTGAAGGCCATTTGGGCTTATGCACAGGAGCTCCAAGGGACTGGGGGAAACGGAGACCCCATTCTTAAAAGGCACACACAGACTTTCATGTTCACTGGGTCCCAGGGCAAAGCAAAGTCTCCATAGCAATCTGGGTCAAACCTGACTGCAGTTCTTGGAGGACATCCTGGGAAAACAGGGCTGAATGTGGCTTGTTGTGAGGGAAGGACATTGGAAGCAAAGCTCTCAGGAATATTCAGAAGCTGCCTTTCTGGAGGTGACCATTTTGGGAAAATCTAGCCCCACCCATCAGTCAGCTGCTGAGAAGCCCCAGGGCAGGCAACAATCTAGGTGGGATCACAGCCCTGCCCCTCAGTAAACAGGCTACCTAAAGACCCCTCATGCACACAGCTGCCTCTAATCCCATCCAGAGACAAAGCCGCACCCACCAGAGGGATTAGAATCAGCTCCACCTACCAGTGGGCAGGCATCAGTCTCTCCCATCAGGAAGCCTATAGCAAGCACCCATACCAACTTCAGCCACAAGGGGGAAGACACCAGAAGTAAGAGAGGCTACAACTCTATTATCTGGAAAAAGGTCACTATGCCGAAAACCTATAAAAATGAAAAGACAGAGAACTGTAACTCAGATGAGGGAGAAAGCAAAAGACCCCAGAAAATCAGCTTAGTGACCAGGAGATTCTCAGCCTCCAGGAAAAAGACTTTAGACTGTTGATGCTGAAGATGATGCAAGACACTGGAAATAAACTGGAGGCAAAGATGGATATCTTACAGGAAACACTGAGCAAAGCGATACAAGATATAAAACTTAAACAAGAAGAGATGCAAAATACAATAACTGAAATAAAACATTCACCAGAAGCAACTAACAGCAGAATACAGGAGGTAGAAGAACGAATAGGCGAGGTGGAGGACAGATTAGTAGAAATTACGGATGTAGAACAGAAAAGAGAAAAAACGATACCTTCACAGATAAGCAAAAGCTGAGAGAATTCATCAATACTAAACCAGCCTTACAACAACTACTAAAGGAACTTCTCTAGGCAGAAAAGAAAGAACAGCAACAGGAAACAAAAATTCCACAAATGACAAGGCTCACCAGTAAAGGTATATATACAGTAAAGATACAGAGTCATCCATGCACAATTATACCACCTAAACCAGAAATCATGAGGTGGGTACACATGCAGGACACTGGAGATGAACTTGCAATTAAGAGAACAACAACTAAAAACAATCTCATATACATATAGACCCTTATATCAAAACTTCAGAATAACTGCAAACCAAAATCTACAATTGATACACAAAAAAGAAAAATCAACTCAAATACAACACTAAAGATAGTCCTCAAACCAGAAGAGGAGAGAACTGGAGAAGAAGGGAAGAAAAAAGTGCAACAAAAACAAATCCAAAGAACATAAGAACATATATATATATATATATATATATATATATCAATAATTACCTTAAATGTTAACAGACTAAATGCCCCAACCAAAAGACATAGACTGGCTGAATGGATACAAAAAAAGACCCATATATATGTTGTATTCAAGAGACCCACTTCACTTCTAGGGACACATACATATTGAAAGTGAGAGGATGAAAGAAAATATTTCATGCAAATGGACATCAAAAGTAAGGTGGAGTTGGAGTTCCTGTCATGGCTTAGTGGGTAACAAATCCGACTAGGAATCATAAGGTTGTGGGTATGATCCTTGGCCTTGCTCAGCAGGTTATGGGTCTGGTGTTGCCGTGAGCTGTGGTGTAGCTTGCAGACCCCACTCGGATCGATCCCATGTTACTGTGGCTCTGGTGTAGGCTGGTGGCTACAGCTCTGATTAGACCCCTAGCCTGGGAATCCCCAAATGCTGTGGCAACAGCCCTAGAAAAGGTAAAAAGACAGGAACAAGAAAAAAAGAAAAAAAACATAAAGCTGGAATAGCAATACTGACATCAGACCAAATAGACTTTAAGAGAGAAGAACAGACAAGACCTAAAGTTAGTAGAAGGAAAGAAATCATAAAGATCAGAGCAGAAATCAATGCAATAGAAACAAGGAAAACCATAGAAAAGATCAATGAAATGAAAATCTGGTTCTTTGAAAAGATCAACAAAAGTGAAAAACCCTTAGCCAGACTGATCAAGAAAAAAAGAGAGAGGACTCAAATCAATGAAATTAGAAATGAAAAGGAGAAGTAACAATGGACATCACAGAAATACAAAGGATCATAAGAAACTACTATGTGCAACTATATACCAATAAAATGGAAAACCTAGAAAAAATGGACAAATTCTTAGAAAAGTACCATCTTACAAGACTAAACCAAGATGAAATAGAAAAGATGAATGGACCAATCACAAGAACTGAAATTGAAACTGTGATTAAAAAATTCCAACAAACAAAAGTCCAGAACCAGATGGCTTCAACTAATCTATGACAAAGGAGGCTAGTATATACAATGGAGAAAAGACTCTCCTCAATAAGTGGTGCTGGGAAAACTGGACAGCAACATGTAAAAGAATCAAATTAGAACATCCTCTTAAACCATACACAAAAATAAACTCAAAATGTATTGAAGACCTAAATGTAAAACCTAACAGTATAAAATTCTTTAGAGGAAGACTTAGGTAGAACACTCATTGACATAAACCATGACAATATCTTTTTGGATCCACATCAGAGTAATGAAAATAAAAACATAAATAAACAAATGGGTCCTAATTAAGCATAAAAACTTTTGTAAAGGAAAGGAAACCATAAAACAAACGTAAAGGTAACCCACAGCATGGGAGAAAATATTTGCAAATGAAACTACCAACAAGGAATTCATCTCTAAAATATGCAAAAACTCATGCAACTCAATAGGAAACAACGAACAACAAAATTAAAAAATAAGCATAAGAACTAAACAGATTTTTCTCCAACAAAGACAGATGGATGGCCAAAAAGCATATGAAATGATGTCCAACATCACTAATTGCTAGCAAAATGCTAATTAAAACTACAATGAGATACCACCTCACAACAGTCAGAATGGCCATCGTCAATAAGTCTGCAAACAATAAATGCTGGAGAGGGTGTCGAGAAAAGCAAACCCTCCTGCAGGCTTAGTAGGAACGTAAATTGGTACAACCACTATGGAAACAGTATTGAAGTTCCTTAAAAAAACTAAAATAGATCTACCATATGACATTGCAATCCCAATCCTGTGCATATATCTGGAGAAACCATGATTTGAAAAAATGCATGCATTCCAATGTTCATTACAGTACTATTTACAATAGCTAAGACAATGAAGCAACTTAAACGTCCATTGACAGAGGAATGGATAAAGTGGCACATATACACAATGGAAAATTAGCCATAAAAAATGAAATAAAACTGATCTACAGAAGAATATCTTTTATGAACAAAGACAGAAAGTAAAAACCCCGGTTTGGTAAAATTCTCTAAATTTGCTAGTCAAATCCATTTATATACAATTCCAGCTACATATGAAACAACATACCATGGACAAATATGGTTTATCTAAGAAATCAATGTAATTCACCAAATAAACAGACTAAAGGAACAGAATAAAATAAATAAAAGGGGTCAATTTCAAATTGACCAGAAATGGCATAGAAAATAACAAAGTAAACATTATTTATATGCAGGCTACATGAGCAGGGACCTAAAAAATTCTAAGAAATCTACCAAACCTATTTAATAATATAGATAATAGCTACTGGAACTAAGAAGCAAATTTTGTAAAGTAGCAAAGATGATAAACAATAATCTATTATATTTCTATATGCTATCAACTAACTATATGCTAAATTATTAAAAGTATATTGAAATAACATAAAACAAATATTTAGTGATAAATGTGACCTTTGCAATAGACCCATGTACTATTTTTTTTTTAAATTTCTGAGCAATTAGTCTTTAATTATTCTTGCTAGAATTTCTAGAGAGAATGTGTGTGTGTTTAGGTAAAAGCTTGAAATATACATATATCTGGTTTTATCTATTATATGCACTCAATAAATTTCCTGCATTTTATTTTTTTAATATGTTTGGCATTTTTAAGTACTATAAATTTCTATTAATTTAACCTTTGAAATTAGATTGATAAACATTTAATTTTGTATTTTATCTTATAAAAGACAGATTTTGCAGCTATTATATTCTAAACTTAATTGTTTTACAACTTAATTGTTTTAGCCCTAAAATGATTTATCAAGAGATGAGCAACACATTTTGCAGAACCATTATCATATTAAACTTCACAGACTTGATATAAGATCACTGATAATGTAAAACCACCACAAATAAGAAATAAAATTAAGTCATTATTAGTAGGTACACTTGATTTGAGACGGAAGATGTGTTAATGGCTGTTAAATGAGGTATAATGTATAAAAATATTTTTATTATGAAAGGTATTTAAATGATTTCATGGATAAATATTACAAGTAGCATAATCCTGGGCCTCTTACTTGTAATGCTCTTATTTTCTAAGAGAACTTAATACAATAGCACATTTAATTCTTAAAGGAATTTTCCTTTATGGGCAAAAAAAATGACATTAAATAAACAATAGAGGATAATCAATAATGAATTGGAAGATTAGAGCTGTCATTTTCCAAATAAATATATATTTTTTATTTCAAAAGATATTACTACATACTTGAGAATATAAGAATTAACTCTCACTTTGAGTTTGCCTATTTTAGTAAATAGATTTAAAAAACTATTTTCTAACCTGGTAAGTTCTGGAAATGGTAAAGATGATTACGTAGATCTATGATTGTACTATAACTGTACATTTAAATTTCTAAAATTATTTTAATATTAGAGTTTATAGCATTATTTCCATGAATTTTTATTTTTTAAAAAATTAAGGTATTGTTGATTTTTTAATGTGCCAATTTCTGCTGTAAGAAAAGTGATTCAGTTATATATATAATTATACATATATATATTTTTTTATATTCACTTCTATCATGGCCTATCCTTGGAGACTAGATATAGTTCCCCGTGTTATACAGAGGGACATCATTGCTTATCCATCCTAGATGTAATAGCTTGCATCTACTAACCCCAAACTCCTAGCCCATCCATCTCCCTCTCCACTCCCACTACAAGTCTATTCTCCATGTCTGTGAGTCTACTTTTCTTTTATAGGTGGGTTCATTTGTGCCATATTTTAGATTGCACATATAAGAAATACCAATTGAACCAAAACAATTTAAAACTATCAAATCTTCAGCTGGATATTTCCTGCATTATTCCCTTCTCACATGCTTGCCCTTTACATTGCCAGGCTATTAGAAAATTAGAGATGTTTCACCTGGCTATGTTCTCTTACACTTGCACTGTGTTGCAGAGCAAGGAAAAAGAAAGGAAAAGAATAAAAGTGGGATCCAAATCCTGGTTTGGCCTCTTGCTAGCTTTTTTCGTTCCTTTCAACTTACTTAATTGTCAAATCAAGAAGTGTATACAAAAATACCCATGGAAGAACAACTGTATTCAAATTTCATCTGCTAAAATCTATCTAGCATTCTTGTCAAACTTTGTTTCTTTCCTGAAGATTCCTCTTTCCTCAGTGGCACTACATTCATTTTAGACTTGGAGACTTATTTGAATGCAGATGGAATGTGGATGCAAGGCTCCCAGTTCCCAGCTTCCTTACTTTCCTGGACATATAGGATTTTAATACCCCCCAGACATTGTTTTATAAGCATAATCCATGCTTGTGGTCCCTGTAATATTCTGAGGGAGAAAATGAAGCCCTATTTGTCATCTGCTCTCCACTTTTAGTGCTTAATTTACCAAATTTACTCTCTTTTTCTTATCCCTTTATCGTTCTCTGTGAGAAAGGTAGAAACCTAATCATTTACATAATTTGCCTTTCTAAATTAAGTATGCTACCTCTTGAAAATGTGTTCAGATTTTTCTCACAGATCTTTTATAATTTAAGAACATTACAGAGAAAGTGCTTTTTATGTTGCCTGACAGATAATCAGTTTTAAATCATTGTTAAGCACTATAACCTTTGTTGTACTGTTTCTTCCTTTGTTCGTCATATTACTGTTATTTGGATTGTTATGTTATCCAAGGCTTTTTAAATTTTGTTTCTTATATCTGTATTTGATAAGTTTACCATCAACATTTACTTGACAGTTAAAATATGTTGTCATCACATATATTCTCACTTAAATACTTACATTTCAAAAGATCCTAGGGAGTTACCATTGTGGCTCAGCAGGTTAAGAACCTTTGTCACTGTGAGGATACAGTTCCATCCCTGCCCTTGCTCAGTGGGTTAAGGATCCAACGTTGCAGCAAGTTGCAGTGTAAGTCACAGTCCTGGCTTAGATCCGGTGTTGCATTGGCTGTGGCTTAGGCCCCAGCTGTGGCTCTGATTTGATCCCTGGTCCAGGAACTTCCGTATGCTGTGGGGTGTGAACATAAAAAGCGGAAAAAAAAAAAAAGTTCCTAAGGTACAAACCCATAGAACTGGGGAAAGAAAATACCTTCTGTACCATTTCTTTTTTCTTTCTTTCTTTCTTTCTTTTTTTTTTTTTTTTTTAAAGCTTCATCCATGGCATATGGAAGTTCCCAGGCTAGGGTTAACAATGAATCAGAGCTGCAGCTGCTGGCCTAAGTCACAGTCACAGGAATACTGGATCTGAGCCACACCTGAGACCTAAGCAGCAGGTTGCTGCAATGCTTAATCTTTTATCCTCTGAGAGGGGCCAGGGATTGAACCAGCATCCTCATGGACACAATGTCGGGTTCTTAACCTGCTGAGGCATAACAGGCACTCCTTTACCATTTCTTTAAAAGTAGATTTCCTTAAGAATACCCTTTAACTCAATGAGAAAATAGTTTCTATTTTTTTCTTACTGAAATAAGCCCCATTCTCTTCTTTTACTGTACATGTTACTTTCTGTTTGATCACACAGGCATTTCACACTCCTCAGAAAATACACAGTTGCTTGTGAATAACATGGGTTTAAACTGCAAAGGTCAGATTTATGCAGATTTTTCAATAAATATATCCTAAACTATAACACAATCTACAGATGGTTAAATTTCAGGATGCAGAACTGCAGACAGGAAAGGCCGACTGTAAAATTATAGCTGATTTTCAATAGCGCAAAGGGTCAGCACCCTTAGCTCCCTCATTGTTTAAGGGTCAACTGTATATTGAAACTTCATGTGTACTGAAGCTATTCTGAAGGCAATAAGAGTGTTTCAATGAATAAACTAATTTAATAATAAAATTTATCATCTCATCTAAATTGTGCTGAATTTAAAATGCTACTTTTTAAAAAATGTTCTACCCTAGAGAAATCAGTGCTAGACTTCCAATAAAAGATAATTTATGGAAAATATCTGGTATTTTGGAGTTAATGATACAAAGGCAGCAAAGTAAACTATTGGAAACATATATTGTAAAAATATAATGTAAATATATTAAGGTGAGGGAAAAATTTCAGATTTGTAGCAGTAAAAAAATTACATCTACAAACATAAGCAGGGAAACATTTATATCATGCTCAGAGAAAATAATAAACCCTTCCTGTGTAAAAGTACATGTGTAATCGGAGACTACTAAATATAAATGAATAGAAAATATACTAGGGATGTTGTCCCCCCAGCATAGCTGCTGCTAACTTAGCTTACTTAGGGCTTGGAAGGCAATAGTTGTAATCACGATTTTCCCTAAACAACAAACCTATCATTCTAATACATCTGAATAGCTGTTTCACTATATTACAAAATCATTCGAAAATGTATGTTGAGCCTTATGGTTTTTACAGTAGCGAAATGCCAAGTACTTTTAAATAAGGAAGAGAAACACAGTTACTTATTTCTAACTTATTGTTTTATCTGTCAGTAACTGCAGCATCAGGGTTCATTAAACAATAGCTAGTTTTCTACAAATTCAGAGAAAATAACTTGAAGTTTCTGTAATACTCTGTCTCGTTATACTGCATATTGTCTTCTACAAATAACTAAAAGACACAAGCTAAAATAAAACTATGATAATGGTAAATAAAGCAATTTGTTTCACAGTTCACTTAGATGGTAGAAATTCATACCGGAATGCGTTCTAGAAACTCATCAAAAATAAGCATATCCGAGGTTGGTAATTTCATTGTGGCATATTTTCATTTTAATAGATTTTTATTAAATTCATAAAAGTTAATGGACTAGGGATTAAGTCATTATGAACTCTTTCCCAATTGTCTGTTATTAATAGCATCACAATAGTGATGCCATTGTTAAATACTTTTATTCTAAATGCCTTCTTTTAGCCAATCAAGATTTTTCATCTCAGAGTTCCTTCTCCAACAATTCTTTCAGATGATTGTTTTTCTTATTTTTAGTCTCTAAGTTTTCAGAAATATCAAAGCTTTGATATTTATATTCCATGATATATATTTAAAATGAATAATGCAAACCATAAAAACATGTGAAGCTTCATTTTGTCCTCATATGTTAGAAATATTATTGACCATATCGTTAAGATTACTGATAAACAGAATTAGAAGGCCGCAAAAATGATTTTTTCTTTAAAAATGAGAACCTAAATTAATCATTACTAATCTGTTTTGTTTAGGTTCTCTTCTTTACAAATCAATAAACTAAATTTTGAAAGTTAATTTAAGATAAAATTAAAAACTAGATTTGTATTCAAGATAGTCTCCAGTTTTCACCTGGAGGATAAATTTACTAATTAGCCACACATGTCACCTTTATCCCTGCCTACAACATGTTCTGGCATACATGTGGATTGATTATAGAGGTTTTTTTTTTTTTTTCCTGTGAAACATCCCTATTTGATAGCTCATTTGTTTAGGTCCAACTTGATGTAATCTGATAAATTAATTTTCAATCATTTTATGACGCCTATATTTTTGTTTTTAACCTTACCCTTGTGGAGATAACACTTTCTTTTTAGAAAGCTTTAATTGAAATGAGATGGGTAAAGGAGAAAGTTTATTATTTTAAAGCAATTTGTGGTTGTGCTAGGTAGACCATCACTGCTACTTAAATCTAAACTACTGCACTTATTTGTTCATGAGTGGAATTTTATGCTGAGTTTGATAGCAGTAGTTACTTTAATGTTTTAAACACAACTAACTATGCATTTTATAAAGTAATATTTAACATAAGTGATATAACATTTAGAAGGCACACTTTTGGAAGGTTAATGCAGTTGGGAGACCTGATTTGGATGCCCACATATATTTTCTTCCATTCCAAGAACTCAGAGAACAAGCCCTGATGCAACTTACTTAATTCTAGAATTTGAGAGTTCAAGTCCTCTTGGCAAGATTAACTTTATCCTTCTGGACAGAGGCATTATAATAATATCTTTTGTTGTGGAATCATATGACACTTTGTGACATATCATTCATCAAATAGTAAAATAGGAACCCCATTTGTAGCATAATCTTTACTGTACATATAGAGCTTTTGTATTAGTCTACAATATGTCCTGAAGCTAAATTTGATTACTAATCCTCTAGCAAGATGTTTAAACTAAGTTGAATTATGTAGAGTTGTACTTATGGCTTAAATGGCACTCTCCTATGTAAAGTAAATAAAGTAGCCACTGTAGTGTACAACTATATGCATGTAAGAAGGAATAACATCAGATGATTTGGTACCCAAATGTTTTATGTGTATTTTTTCTGGGAAATCCCTGATGCATTTAAAAACTTTCTCATTGTCATATTAATAAGAAGTATTATCTAAACCAAGCTCACCAACTATAAAATGAGAGTAAGGCCATACATTCATCTTTTGTCCATACCCAGTTCAGATTTCTCTACCCCTTGACCCTTAAAGAAGCACTTTAAATGGGAGAGCAAATTAAAGGTAGTATAAAGGTATGCTGTAAATAAAATACATGAAGGACTCATTATGCTGAAAAGGTAGTAGATTAAAACATAAATAGGTATAAAAGAATATTTACAAGTTTATGATTAATAGATACATACATGAAAAGTTCTTATCAGAAAGTTAGAGATGGTGAGGATGATTGGAGAAAATGTAGAGACTGTTATCCTTCTATGATCTATATATCTCTAGGAACGTATTCTGGACTAATCAGTTCTAACATTTTATACAACATTATTTTTTTCTTTAAGAAGGGTCATTCAAAAATATTCACCACACATTAACATAAAATTTATGAGACTGACATGCTAATGACTGCACTGAGGCACCTAATTTGTAAAATTTAAATTGAAGTTACAGAAATCAGAAACAAAATTCATTGGCTTTCTGCTCTTAGTTACTCTATAAGGAAATAAGAAAGCCTTTCTAAATAATTAAGGTTAAAAAACTGAGAGATTAGTCAGTAATATTGGAAAACATCCAGAATCATGGTGAGAAATTTTAATACACATGCATCAGTAGCTAAAATAATTTTCTTAAGAACTTTATCAGTCACTTGTGTATTTCATTGAAGTCTATTCAATTAGATGAAAACCACATTCATGACATTTTTTAAGAGTGCCCTGTCTTTGGCTCTTACAGAAGGACAATGCCTTTAAGCTTTGTAGAGGTCCTATCCTAACAGAAGAAGAAAGCTGACTTGATATTGAATCTGTTCCTTTAGCTCTAAGCTTTGTGCTCTGTTGCCTGTATTAGTCATGCTGGCCCTGATCTTTGGGAAGGTATGTTGCCTGTAACCTGAAATACACATGGTAGCTCATTCTCAAGGTTCTCCCTAACAAGCTTGACCTATAAAAGTATATATTCTTTTTCTCACATTATCCACCATCTTCTTCCATCACAAGTGACTAGATACAGTTACCAGTACTATACAGCAGGATTTCATTGCTTATCCACTCCAAATAAAATAGTTTGTATCTATCAACCCCAAATTCCCAGTCCATCCCACTCCCACCCCCTCCCTTTTGGAAACCACAAGTCTGTTCTCCATATCCATTATTTTCTGTTCTATGGAAAGGTTCATTTGTGCTAAATATTAGATTCCAGATATAAGTGATATCATATGGTATTTGTCTTTCTCTTTCTGACTTACTTCACTCAGTATGTGAGTCTCTAGTTCCATCCAGGTTGCTGCAAATGGCATTATTTTGTTCTTTTGTATGGCTGAGTAGTATTCCATTATTTATATATACCACTTCTTCTTAATCCATTAATCTGTAGATGGACATTTAGGTTGTTTCCATGTCTTGGCTATTGTGAATAGTGCTTCAGTGAACATACGGGTGCATGCGTCTTTTTCAAGGAAAGTGTTGTCTGGATATATGCCCAAGAGTGGGATTGCTGGGTCCTGTGGTAGTTCTATATTTAGTTTTCTGAGGAACTTAACATGCTGTCTTCCACGGTGCTTGTACCAAATTACATTCCCACCAACAGTGTAGACTCTTCTCCAGCATTTATTATTTGTTGTTATTATTTGTTGACTTGTTAATGATGGCCATGCTGACTTGTGTGAAATGGTACCTCAGAATAATTTTATTTGCATTTCTCTAATAATTAGTGATGTTGAGCATTTTTTCATGTGCTCGTTGAACATCCGTACGTCTTCTTTAGAGAAATGGCTATTCAGGTCTATGCCCATTTTTCAATTGGGCTGCTTGTTTTTTTGCTGTTGAGTTGTACAAATTGTTTGAATATTTTAAAGTTTAAGCCCTTACCAGTTGTGTCCTTTGAAGATATCTTTTCCTGTTCTGACGGTTGTCTTTTTTTTATGGTTTCCTTTGCTGTGCAAAAGCTTGTCAGCTTGATTAGGTCCCATTGGTTTACTTTTGCTTTTATTTCTGTTACGTTTGGAGAATGACCTGAGAAAACATTTGTAAGGTTGATGTCAGATAATGTTTCACCCATGTTCTCTTCTAGGAGTTTGATGGTGCCTTGTCTTATGTTTAAGTTTTTAAGCCATCATGAGTTTGTTTTTGTGCTTGGTGGGAGGGTATGCTCCAGTTTCATTGATTTACATGTGGCTGTTCAGGTTTCCCAGCACCACTTGTTGAAGAGACATTCTTTTTTCCCATTTTATATTCTTGCCTCCTTTTTTTAAGATTAATTGACGAGAGGTGCGGGATTTGATTCTGGGTTCTTTATTCTGTTCCATTATCTGTATGTCTATTTTGCTACCAGTACCACACTGTCTTGATTACTGCAGTCTGGTAATATTGCCTGAAGTCTGGGAGAGTTATTCCTCCTCCTTGATTTTTGTTATACAGAACTGCTTTGGCAATTCTGAGTCTTATGGTTGCCTATGAATTTTTGGATTGTTTGTTCTAGTTCTGTGAAAAATGTCCTGGGTAATTTGATAGGGATTGCATTGAATCTGTAGATTGCTTTGGGTAGCATGGCCATATTGATTCTTCTCACCCAGAAGCATGGAATATCTTTCCATTTCTTTACATCGTCTTTAATTTCCTTGATCCACATTTTATAGTTCTCAGCATATGTCTTTCACCTCCTTGGTCAGGTTTATTCCCAGGTATTTGATTTTTGGGGGTGCGATTTTAAGTTATTGTATTTTGTATTCTTTTTCTAATATTTCCTTGTTAGTATTCAGAAATGCAACCAATTTCTGAATGTTAATCTTTTATCCTGCTACTTCACTGAATTCATGGATCAATTCAAGCAGTATTTGTGTGTAGTCCTTAGGGTTTTCTGTATATAGTATCATGTCATCTGCATAGAGTTACAATTTTATCTCTTCTCTTCCAATCAGGATCTTTTTATTTTGTTTCTGATTGCTGTGGCTAGGACTTCCAATACTATGTTGAATAAAAGTGGTGAGAGAGGACATCCTTTTCTTGCTCCAGATCTTAGTGGGAAGGCTTTCAACTTTTTCCATTGTATATTTTATGTGCTGTGAGTTTGTCATAAATGGTTTTTATTATGTTAAGTTATGGTCCCTTTACATCCACCTTGGTAAGAGTTTTGATCATGAATGGATGTCGAACTTCGTCAAATGCTTTTTCTGCATCTATTGAGGTGATCATGCGGTTTTTGACTTTTCTTTTGTTAATGTGGTATATGACATTGATTGATTTGCATATGTTGAACCATCCCTGTGAACCTGGAATGATTCCCACTTCATTATGGTGTATGATCCTTTTTATATGTTGTTGGATTCATTTGGCTAAAATTTTGTTGAGAATTTTTGCATCTATATTCACCAAAGATGTTGGTCTATAATTTTCTTTTTTTTTTTTTTTTTGGTAGTATTTTTGTCTGGTTTTGGTATTAGGATGATGGTGGCTTCATAGAATGTCTTTGGGAGTATTCCTTCTTCTTCGACCTTTTGGAAGAGTTTAAGGGGGATGGGTATAAATTCTTCTTTGTATGATTGGTAGAATTCGCCTGTGAAGCCATCTGTTCATGGACTTTTATTTGGAGGGAGTGTTATTATTACTTATTCAATTTCATTTTGAGTGATTAGTCTGTTCAATTGATCTATTTATTTTTTATTCTGTTTTGGCAGGGTGCATGTCTCTAGAAAGTTGTCCATTTCTTCTAGATTTTTAAATTCGTTGGCATATAATTGTTCATGGTATTCTCTTATGGTTTTTTTTGTATTTCTACAGTATTCATTGAGATTTCTCATTTTTTATTTGTTATTTTGTTTATTTGTCTTTTTCTCTCCTGTTCTTGGTGAGTCAGGTCAAAGATTTGTCAATTTCATTTACCCTTTAAAAGAACAAGCTCTTGATTTTATTGTTTTTTTTCATTTACCCTTTAAAAGAACAAGCTCTTGATTTTATTTTATTTTTTCTATTGTTTTTCGAATCTCTATTTTATTGATTTATTCTCTGATCTTTATGATTTCCTTCCTTCTGCTGACTTTAGGTTTTGTTTTTTCTTCTTTTTCAAATTCTTTTAGGTGGTGGGTTAAATTGTCAATTTGAAATTTTTTTTTTCTTTTTTGAGGAAGGCCTGTATTGCTATGAACTTTCCTCTAAACACTGCTTTTGTTGCATCCCATAGACTTTAAATGTTTATGTATAGGAACACTGTGACCAGATTTACATGGACAGATGAAAGAACAAAGGATTTCTTTTTGTTCTGTCATCCAAGAATTTGCAACAACCATCACTACCCCTCCCCTTTTAGTATAAAATAAATCTAAATTCTAACTTGGATAAAATGGTTTTTTGGGAAACTAGCCCACCATCTTTTCAGTCTGCTGGTTTTCCTAGTAAAGTTGATATTCCTGCCCCCGTACCTTGTCCCTTGATTTACTGGCCTGTCATGCAGTGAGCAGTACAAACTTGGACTTAATAACAACACTATGGCTGGTTGATTTGAGATTATCTGTGAGGCACAACCTCAGTCTCCTTGTAAGTGCCCACTACATGCCTGAATACTCTAACATTTTTATCTTTATGAGCTTTGAGTCAAAGGTTGTGAAATCACACCCTCTGCTTCTGTTTATTTTATAACTGCAGGAGAGAAAAGCACTAAGTATTCTACTACTTCATTGCAAAGATCTCTCTAAACTCTAATTTTCAATGATAACTTTCTGGTTTCTTTCTGAGTCCAGCATCTTTTATATTTAGCTTTGTCCTATCTGTTCAAGGCAATTTAGGCTTTACCATGTTCCTCAAAATTCTATTCTTTACCCTCTTAACAGTCCTAGCACTACTCTACATTTGCAGATTTTTAGCAGAGGCACCCTACTTTCAAATACCAAAGGTACTGAAATTGGTATTCAAATGCAAATACCTGCATAAGCTTCCTGTTGCTGTGTAACAAATTACCATTAACTGAGCAACTTAAAACACTATACTTTTATCTCACAGTTTTTGTGGGTCAGGAGTGAAGGTTTCAGGGTTTTACTGGGCTGTAATTAAAGTAAGAATTGGAATGTGTTCTTAGCTGAGGGGTCAACCAAAGAAGAGTTAATGTCAAAGAGCACTTAGGTTGTTGCCAGAATTCATTTTCAGGTTATAGTTCTGAGACCCTCGGGTTTTAGTCTGATTATAAACCAGGGGCTACCCAGATCTTAGAGGCTATCACAGTGCCCTGCTACACTGCCTTTTCCTTGAAAGTTCGAACATGGCAAATTGTTTCTTTAAGGATAGCAAGAGAGTGCGAATGAGACTCCTCTAGAAGACAAGGTCTTATATGTCATGCAATCAAGGGAGCAACATCCTTTCACCTTTCCCTGTTCTATTCATTAGAAACAAGTCAGAAGTTCCACCTATACTGAAGTGGAGTGTACTACCCAAATACTTAAACACTGAGAGGAGTCATGGAGTTAAATTAGAGTCTGTCAGTCACGTAAATCTAATATATATATATTAGAAAAAATATATATATATAATCAATAATATAGACAGTATTATGCATGATACTATACAAACCCATATATAGGCTCATATATTTTAGGTAGACTTTCAAGGATATGAAATAAAACATTAAAGACTTCCATCATGTTAAATGTGTAATAATTTTACTATATTTTCTCAGGTTCTACTTCACATTTTAATGCTATTTTATTCTATTAGATGCACATGGATTTTTGAGGACTGTGTCTTTATTATAGATGCAAGAGAACTAGAATTAGAAGTGGAACCTAAAGCTGTCAGTGAATTGCTGCAATATCATGATAAAACTTGAATGGAGGAGGAGTTACGTCTTAGAGATTAGGTTTAAAGAAATGGTTTCTTAAAATCTAATGGTGAAGATGCTATTACTATTATTGAAATGACAATAAAGATTTAGAATATTACATAAACTTAGTCAATAAAGCAGAGACAAGTTTTGAGGAGAAGTGACTTCAATTTTGAAAGAAGTTCTCCTGTGGGTAAACTGCTATCAAACAGCATTAAATGCTATAGAAAAATCCTTTATGAAAAGAAATATCAATTTATGTGACAAATATTACTATAGTCTTATTTTAAGAAATTGCCACAGCCACCCCAACCTTCAGCAACTAATACACTGAGCAGTCAGCAGCTATCAACATTGAGGCAAGACCCTCCACAAGCAAAAAGTTATGCCTCAATGAAAGCTCAGATAACGGTTAGCACTTTTAAGTAATAAAACATGTTGTACTTAAGGTATGTATTTTTTAAGCCATAATGCTATTGCACACTTAATAGACTACATTACAGTGTAAACACAATTTCAGTGCCTTGGAAACCAAAAAGTTCACGTGACTCATTTGTTGCAATATTTACTTTATTGTGGTGGTTTGAAACCAAATTGAAATATCTCTCAGGTATGCTTATAATTAAGTCACATGAACTTTTCTATACAAAAAAAATTCATATAGTTATTGAAGGAGAATGCACATGTTAGCTACTGGTTAATACATTCTAATAAGAAAAAAATTCCGAACCTAGGCACCTACATGCGAATGAAAACAAAATGTTAGCAAACTTTGTTTGCTTTATATTTTTGGAAATAAAAATGTTAAAAATAAAGAGATGTAAATAGCAAAGACAAAGTTTAACTTTCCAATACTTCCCCCTCCTCCAGTATTCAAAATCAAAACACAAATTCACATATCTGGATAAACTGTTCACAGGTAAGCAATATTTCAAGTTAACTCAGGTCAGTTTGGATTCATCAGCATATTTGTTGAAGTCCAGTAAACTCTGAAGAGGCAACCTACTTTCAGTCAGTATATTACAAGAGAGCCTAAGCTCTGGAATCTTTGAAGTTGAAACTTTACTAATTGCAAATGTAATTAGCTAAGGGATGTAAAAGTATATTCATGTCTAATATCTATAGAGCTCTTAGTATGGTAGTTCCTCTGTGTTGAGTACTTTTACACAAGGAACATAAAATCCAGCCAAAAGAGGGGAAAATGGCTATTGCAGAATTACACAAAGATAATTTTTCTTTTATTCTAAATATGTATATTTTACCCTAAATATATATGTGTATGTATATATTTCTCCAGTTTATATATCTTTATTATGTTATACTCAATTTATGAATTATTTTATATGATGACAAAATTGTCTCAATAACATGAGATTTTAATTTCAACATTATTCATTAAGTTTTGCATAATTTCTTTGAGGTTAGAATATTCAACTCAAATTATTTTGATTATTATCTGTCTCAAGAATTGTCAGATAGGACTAATATTTGGCTCCTGAATTCCTGGACAATGATTTATAGAACAATATAATTCTATGAAAATTGTATTGCTGAGGAATAAAATTGGTTAGAAATATGAATCTGGAGAATCTCCAAAGAAAGATTCTGCTTCTTCAACAGTGCATCTTACTCTGTCACTGACAATAGAAAATATTCCCCTTAAGGCACAACACACAGAGTTCTAGCACTGACACTTAGGCACTTATAAGAAAATGAGCATGTCATAAAGTACCCTTCCTGCTATCTTCCATATCCATGACACACCAAATACAAATACCCTGTGTTGTTCATCAAGGGCTCATAAAGCATCATTTCATTTTTCTTTGTATAATCACATTATTCCCTCAACCTATAAATCCATTTGTGGTAATTACAATTTTTGTCCATCAATACAAATTTCTTTTTCCCCCACGTACGGTATTTATTGAATGAATCAAGGGAATGATCCTTCAAATGAAAATGGGATTGGCTAGTCACAATTAGGTCATTAATACATCAGTGAAGTTACTGTTCTTGAAAACAATGAAAAAATAAATCTTTAAAGAGATTTACATTAATGTAGACCTGTTAATGGGCAACTGTGGTGCAATTTCTCAAAACCTGTGTGACTTTGTCACTTAATAAAATTTGCATAATATTTTAAGGTCAACATTTTTGTAATTGTCATAGAAATCACTTATGATAGCAAATGTCTTTCTGACTATTGACCGCCTAGGTTTTTCTCTCCATTTTAATAAACAGAGTAACACATTTTTCTGGAAATTAAAGTAGTTATTGCAATAAATTAAGTAGAGAATCAACTATAATTGGAATACCACCATATTTCATTATTAAAATATTAGTCTGATCCAAATTTTTTTTTTTTTTGCTATTTTAGGGCCGCACCTCAGCACATGGAAGTTCCCAGGCTAGGGTTCCAATCAGAGCTGTAGCTGCCAGCCTACATCACAGTCACAGCAACACAGGATCTGAGCCATGACTACAACCTATGCCACAGCTCACGGCAATGCTGGATCCTTAACCCACTGAGTGAGGCCAGGGATCAAACCCGCATCCTCATGGATCCTAGCTGCGTTCGTTAACTGCTGAGCCACGAAGGGAACTCCCCCAAAATCTTCTTTATAGATTACATAGGAACATTTATTTCGGAAATAGCTAAACAAAATGAGATCTAAAAATCATAATCCCATGTTTGAGGAGAAACATTTTTGAGAAATAAAAATTACATAGAAGCATAAGTTTATATCAAGTTTACACAGGCAGGGTTTTTGTAAAAATATTACTGTATGCACATTACTAGTAAGAGGAAATTTCAGATGGGTGTGCATAACCAGCCACAAGTAAACAACACTAAGAGAGAGACCATGGCATTGTGCATCTCTGCTACAGTTTTGAAAGAGATATATTGTCTGAGATAATGTAATACAGCACATGATGAATACCAAGTTTAATTTGTGGCTCTATGTACTATGTATTAACCTGAGGAAAGCATATGAAATGTTTATATGCTATATAGGTAAAGCAAACAAACAATAAACAACAACAAAAAATACCCTTAAGAATCTGTATGGAGATATTTAATTTATAGATGTTTTGACAAAATTTACATAGTATTAATCACTAAAATAGTATAAATTACTAATTAATGAAATTTAAACTTCAACTTGTTTGATTTAAAATGTTAGAAGAATAGCATTTAATTGTTTTCCTTTTTATTATCTCTGATTGGTCAGCTGGTAGTCTGAGTCTGAATCAGTTGTTGAATACATATATAATCTATATGTGTACAAACACATTTATTACATAATAAAAATGCATTGAAATAAATAATTAGAATGCCAAAACTATATTCCATCATTATAAGTAAGATAGTGAATTCCAAAAATGTCTGATATTGAAGTTAATGCCATGTGATCTTTTGGCATATGGTTTGGGATTTTAGATGTTGTAGTGGTTACTTTTATGTGTCAGCTTGGTGCTGAGTTGTTTGGTCAAACACAGTCTAGATGATGCTGTGAAATTATTTTGTAGATGTGATTTTTTTTTTTGTCTTTAAGCAAAGGAGATTATCTTCAATAAGAGGATGGATCTCTTCCCATTCAGTAGCAGGTCTTAGAGCAAAAACTGATGTTTCCCAGAAAAGGAATTCTACTTCAAGACTGTAACACAGACATGCTTTCTCAAGTTTCCAGTCTGATGTCCTGACCTATGGATTTAGAACTTAAATCTCGAGTTTTTGGTTACCCTACAATGTGGGTTTAGGATTTGCCAATACCACAATCACACAAACCAATTCTTTAAAATCTCTCTCTCTCCCTTTTTTCATCTATCCATGTATTATGTATTGCATATGTAATGATATGTATCATATATATATAATAGATAAGTAGATAGAGATAATATTATAATCTCCATTATTTCTGTTTGTATTTGCTTTTAGAATCTCTATTGATGCAGTGTGTTCTGCTTTCCGCTTACCATCTCCTCCACTTACCATCTTCTTTAACATCTTTGAGTCTCTGTTTCTTCATATCTAAAATGTGTATATACTTTATTTTTATTTTATTGTGTTGATGACACTTAACATGAGACCTACCCTCTTAACAGATTTTTAAGTGTTATAGGCGTAATGTTGGACAGCGTATCTCTAGAACTTACTGGTCTTGCATAACTGAAATTTTACACCTGTTGATTAGTATAATTCCTCCTGCCACTAGCCTCTGAAAACCACATTTTATTCTCTGTTTCATGAGTTTGATTGTTTTAGATATCTCATGTAAGTGGAATAATGAAGTATTTTTCCTTCTGTAACTGGCTTATTTCATTCAGCATTATGTCCTCCAGGTTCATCCATGTTGTCACATATGATAGGATTTCCTCCTTTTCAAGCCTGAATAATGTTACATCACATGAAATATAATACTTATAAGTTTTTAATGAGGGGCAAATGACATAAAGATTTAAAAGCATACCTTAAGAGTGGCTGTCACTGTGGGTACTCCTGGGAATATAGATATTGTTGTCATTACTATTTACATAATTAATTTTGAAAAGAAAAACTAAGAAAGCTAAACCTTTATAAAACTGGTATCTGCTCTCCTAAAACCATAGGTATTATGCCAATAATTCTAAAACAATTTAAGTGTTACTTTTATGATCAAGTGAGCAAAACTGGCAAGTGATCAATGACAATGATTCTATACATTTAAACATTAAATGTGACAGATATGGAGAAAGAGAAGCAGGACTCTCACACATACAGCTATGGCAAACTCTGGCTATCAGAAGGCCTTAGTGAGGCTAGGAGAGAGTAGTGGTTTTATTTCCTTTTAAAAAATGAAGTGGGTAGATGTACTTTCCACTTCTTCCCTCATCCCATCTCCTTTCCCTACTACACCCCCATTTTCTATCATGTCCCTCAGCCTCAGTGGTTCCCCAAGTCTTGGAATACCTGAGTAGGAGCACAGCCTCTTCAGAGGAGTAGAAATTTTTAATGAGGGTAGTGATCATTTTCAGTTTCCTGCGTAGCCCCGCACTGGGCTGAAGTCAAATTGGATTTGTAAAGTGCTCTGAGCTCCTCAGAGGCTGCTTCTGTGAATAACAGGTGATATTTTAATCTTGTATTTTTTTGAAGGATCTTTTGTCCTATAGGATCTGCTCTTTCCCAACTTCACCAGCAACAAGAGATTCATATCTTCTGTTCATTTCCAGTACTTAAAATTTTGCCACATTAGAAGGCTAAGAAGCCTACTCAAAGCAAGACTGCTTTACAGTGATAAACAGTTAAAGCAAACCAAAATCAAACAAGCAAACTGAAACAAAACAAAACAAAAACTCTAAGTTTTGTTTAATCATGAGTCCAGGATAAACCCACTATGAGAAGAAGTTCTGACCAGTACATGTTACCACCTGCCATCTGTAGTAAAGTGGCAGCTTGATCTCATCACTGGGCAGGGGGGTCTGGGCCACCTGATTTGGCCACATAGGTCTGTGGGATGTCTAAGCCAATTTACCTTGAAGAACCCCATGTTTTCCACTGATTAAAAGGAAGCAATAAATGCTACAAATGTTTGTGAGGATCAAGTAGCACAACATACGTGAATGTTATTTGTTTATAGCATTTTACAGTGTATAAAATACTACTCCATGGAAAATACCAAGGTGTTCCATACAAGCATGGTTTATTTAGGGATGCTATCTTTTAAGGCACTTAAAGTGTCCAGGAAGAACACTTTATTAAAAAAAAAATCAACATTCAGTTTTGCTTATGCATCTTTTATGTGGTTTCAATCTTCTGCTTCTAAATCTCAAAGATATTAGTATATGCTTACATATCATAACCCTCTCTCATTAAGGGCCAGTGCCACATCAGATCTTTTTCAAAATAATTATTAGTTGAGTTCTGAGCTGGTCCAGGTTGCATGCTACTAAGGAGAACATCTGAAGGATTACTGAGTGGAAGTAATTTGTTTTCTAGTTATTTTGCAGGAGTTTTAACTCAAAAATTTGATCAACAATGTAAATATTCAAAGTACCTATTTAAATTTTTTTTTTCATGGACTGGAATCATATAATAACATGCTTTTAAAAATATGTCTCTGTCTCTCTTCATAAAAATCAGTCCTGAAACAAGAGATTCTGAAACTGTTTCTGAAAACCTGTCAAAATAATAAAAGATATGAGAGCATTAAAAATACATTGGAGTAAAAATATCTCTGAAATGAGGATGTCATTTTTTCTCTAATCATCTATTGCCACTAAATTGGAACATTGGTTGGATTTCAAATATAATAAGAGGTCTCTTAAATTCAACTGTCATATTATGTTACCCTATGTGATTTTATGAGATGTTGTGTTAGCAAAGAATGGGAAAGCCGTGAATATAATTCAGAATAGTATGAAGTAGATAACATGACTTGACAACTGAAATTTAAAAGGAAAAGGACTTACAGTAGTTACATATCAGATATCCCCATCAAGTTATAAATCCAGCAGAGAAGTTTTCATAAGTTTGATAAGAATATAGTACCAGGAAATATATAGATCAAATTTTAGGAAAGATTCTAATTGTATTGAGTAATTTTAAGATACTTATTTTCAGAAAAATAATTCTTTCAGTATGATAAGATAAAATTTAGCAAGAAAGGGGAAGAGAACATATGCAATTTTAACAATACTATTAATAAACAATTTGAAACCAAATCCTTATTCTTATACATTCCTTCCCAGGGAAGAAAGTGTGATAAGATTGCTAGCTTTGAATAATAGATATTTACATCTCTAATTGAAGACCCTTTTTAAAGCTGCAATACTATTTTATTTAAATCATCAATATTCTGGGCATGGCTTACTTTATGGAGAGAAGATTCATTCTTTGCTGAAGCATAATTGCATTATCAGATATTAAGAAGAAGCCATAAACCACAAAATGGAAATTAGCCCTCCAATGGCCATTTTATACTCTGAAGATGATTTTATTTTAATGTTTTTGTTGTCAACCACAACAGTAGCATGCTAAGATGGGAAACCCAAATTTCAACATCACTCCAACCTGAATAAAATTTAAATATATGAACATTAAATTGAATAATCAATAATAGATTTTTAGGCGGATAACCATCTCTTTGGCAGTAAATGGCATTTAGGCAAATCTGTCTAAGCAAGCTCCGTCTTCATTAATGTCACAGCTCTGCAGGATCTTTTAGAAGCAAGAAGATATTTTCATGTTTTCCATTGCTCCATTGTTTTTCAGTCTCCATTAAAAATTTGCAACAACACTACCACTTTCTCTTCATTGCTTATTCAGATTTTAAAATGGAATTTATTGCAAGCAATGCCATTTTACAGATTAAATTAATGTTATTATAAAGAGCTTTAAAACTCAAAGATATTTATGAGTCATGCTGAGAAAGGATCTGTACTCAGTTATAATGATTAATAATAAGTCCCCCAAGTCTTCACAGAAGAAATTGCCACCATGTGCATATTTTGAGCACAAAACAGATAACTATAATTCTAAAGAGGAATGGAAGAAGCATTGTGCCACTGATGCATCAGCTGAGGATAACATGTTATTGGTGGATTGAATAGTTTTGCTTTCACAGTAGGGTGACCTGTGCATAGACAAAGCTGAAAGTATTGCAAACTAAGTGTACAAGTATTTTAGCATATATATTTGCGGGGGATCATTACAATAATATTCCCAAGAAATTTCACATCTTTGAAATATGGTGTTGCTTGTTGCTGTTCCTGCCATCAATAGGTGAAGTCTATTTCTCCTATATATGGCCTATGTAACCTTCACTGGCAAATAAAATGTGATTCTTCTGGTCTTCACAAATATGCAGAAACCCATGTGAGACCAGCTGAAGAATCACCTACCAACATACACAATCTTGAGAAATTATAAATCACTGTAGTTTAAACCACTAAATTTTGGAAGGATGTTTTGCAGGAATAAATACATTTAAAAATATCAAAACTAAATCAAGCTTAGCACTGGCATTTTTCTATTAGTTTAACTTTGAAAATGGCTATATACTTATTATTTCTTCAATATGCTAAGTATAAGAAAATATTTCTGAATATGTCATATAAAATAATATCCCAATATAATGTTCAGGTATAGACTTTATTGAGTTATACTAGGAGTTTCATAAATGACGGTGAAGCTGGCATCCTTGTTGCATTAATCAATTTTCTTCCACATGTTGAGAGGATACAGTTGCCTTTAACCAACAGGAACAAGTAGTGCATATTGGTAAGAAAAAATAGCCAAGTTACTATATCTGCGGTAAGTGAACATATTTTAAAGATAGTCTAATAATTGAAATGACCAATGATAATGTGGTAAAGAAAGGCAAGATGGGTCTTCTTTCCTCAGGTTGCAGGATTTTATTTCCTCTTGCTTCTGCTGTCTGCCACCTGGTGGGTTAAGTCAATCCAGGGACTTGTGTAGGCTTGCTGGTGGGACGGACTGGTACCTGACCACTGGTGAGTGGAGCTGGGTCTTGTCGCTCTGGTGCATGGGACCATGTCAAGGTCTGTGTAGAGATGGCCATGAGCTCAGTACAACATTAAGTACCTGTCTGGGTTTAATAGTTTTTGGTACAAAGGCTGTTTTTAGTTGGATACCTGATACCACTTTCCTCAGTGTATGCTGGCCATTATCCCATTGATACTGTGAATTATCAAAGTGTGAATATATTGTGGTGTGACTGATGTTGTGACCAGAGCCCACACTGGACATTAAGTGGGGCTTCCTCTTTTCTCTGTTGTTGTCACAGCCCTATAAGGGGCAGGGTCTGCTCCCTAGTTGTTGGAGTAGAAACCCCCATATCTGCTCATGAGCTATGTTTCTGATTTGTGGTGCAAGGTGGGTGAGATTGTAGCACTTCCACTGGGAGAGGAGCCACTGAGTTCCTGTGCTGGAGCTTTTCACTTCTGAGTGTGCTCTACTGTATCACTTTCACCTACTGCATGGGCCCACAAAGTACACTTGTTGGTACTGCTCTTGGCCCCACTTTAACCATGGTTATGCAGGTAATTGACCTTAGTTTAATCTCCAAAATATAAAACATCTCATGAAGCTTTATATACTAAAAAAATAACCTATTCAACAAATGATCAGAAGACAGATGGCCAAAAATCACATGAAAAGATGCTCACCATCACTAATTGTTAGAGAAATGCAAGCCAAAATTACAATGAAGTATCACCTCACACCAGTCAGAATGGCCATGATCAAAAAGTCTACAAACAATAAATGCTGGAAAGGGTGTGGAGAAAAGGGAACCCTCCTACACTGTTGATGGGAATGTAAATTGGTGCAACCACTATGGAGAACAGTATGGAGTTTGCTCAAAAAACGGAAAATAGAACTACCATATGATTCAGCAATTCCATTCCTTGGCATATATCTGGAGAAAATCATAATTTGAAAAGATATATGCACCCCCCAATATTCATTGCAGCACTATTCACAATAGCCATGCCATGGAAATAGCCTAAATGTCCATTGACAGAGGAAAGGATAAAGAAGATATGGCACATACATACAATGGTATATTACTCAACCATTAAAAAGAAATAATGCCATGGATAGACTTAGAGATTATCATACTAAATGAAATAATTCAGACAAAGAAAGACAAATATCATATGACAGCACTTATATGTGGAATCTAATAAAAATGATACAAAAGAACTTATTTACAAAACAAATTTTGAAATCAAATTTATGATTATCAAAGTGGAAAGGTGGTGGGGAGGGATACATTAGCAGGTTGGGATTAACATATACACACTGCTATGTATAAATAGACAAGTAAAGTAATGAGGGCCTACTATATAGCACCGGGAAATCTCCTTAATACTCTGTAGTCATCTATATGGGAAAATAATCTGAAAAATAATGGACATATGCATATATATAACTGATTCACTTTTATGTGCACTTGAAATTAACACAAAGTTGTAAGTCAATGATACTCCAATAACATTTTTTTAAAAGGAAAAATTACAAAATAAAGGGGGGGATGGGGGCATTTATAGCCTGCTATGCATAAAGTAGAGAAGGTGGAAAAGGTTGGAGGAGGGTGGAGTACTCTAAGTCCTTGATATATGATAATAGCAAGATCAGCACAGGTGTTTAAAATTACTGGGGAAAGGCTCTCACTGGCTTCTAAATAAATGTATGTTGTCTTTTTGCTCTTATTTGAATGTAAAGTTTGAGAGAAGGAGCAAACAGTAAGAGGAAAGATTCACAATAGAAAAACTAGATAATTTTTGAATCTTCAGAGTGGTTAGAAGGATAATAGGAGGACACATTAGAAAATTTATTGGAAGTAGCTATCCAAAAGAGGCAAGTTGTGGTTTCTTTGTTTTGTTGTGTTTTCTGAACAAGCCCCAAAGACAATCAGTGGTAAATAACTTTCTTGGGAGTAAGAGGAGATTTATACCTAAAATCTAGAGTTAACTGGTTTTATGTTTGGAGCTTCAATAGAAAGAAAAATACTAAGTCACTCTGGAAAAGTTCCCTCTGGAAATATAAAGTTTAGATGAAGCAACTATGTTTATATGTTTAAAAAGAAATAGTTGCTTGAGGAGGCAATGCAATTATATTTTCATTTCTGGTAATCTGATTATTCAGTTTTGAAGTCAGGATTTGGGAATATAAAACAAAGCCCTGAAATCATTAATTTTAATGTAATAAATTCTTTGACATAAAAAGACAAGTGATAACCTACTGTTCTCAGCCCAGCTCTTTCTAAGAAAGCTCAAGGTTTTAAACTCTGAGGCAGGAAGTAAAGGGGTAGCTGGCCAGTAAAAGCAGGGAGAAAACAGGCAATGTGATCTCAGGAACCAATTGGAAGGGAGGTTGGTCCAGGGTTCTCCCACCCAAGTCTCCCCTATTTATACCTAGAAGAATGGGCAATTAGCTGGAAGTATCATGGAATCACCGACATTATTCTATAAACTCCAGTAGGCTACAGAACCAAATATCTATTTATATTCGAGTTGGAATTGACAAGCACCACCAGGTGGCAACACATTGCAGTTGGGACTTGAGAGGATTTGATCCTCATCCATGTTCAAAGGTGCTCTCTTCCACACACAGGATAGTCCTAATTACTACGTTCAGCTCTCTAGGATGTACCACCCATTTTAGATAAATGGATTTTCAGATTCCTATTAGTATGGAGTTTTACTGTTTACACCTAAAGACACAAAGCCTGGAATTCCATGAGTTTTACTATTTGCCTAGTTTGTGTGATTTAGAGACAAAGGGGTTTTTGCTAATAGAGGGAACATGCATACTCTACCAACATATTCTGAAAATCACCTGAGGACTTAGCCATCCTGTGAAAGTACTTACTTGGCCAATAACCTTCCATAGGGGAAAAGATTTTTAAAAAGTTCCCTCATTTAAAAAAAAAAAAAAAACAGAGGTAAGATAGTCAAAATCCAGGAGAAAAGGAAAACCTAGAGGACATTTGCTGACCTTTAAGAAACAGCAAGGAAGAGTTCTATTTTCTGTGTGAAGGATTTTTAATTTCCTTACACGCCAACATCTCAATGTGATATCTGTACAAAAAAAAAAAATGGGATCTGGAAAGTCTAGAAAAGCAGGTCAATTTTGAAGAGGACCCAACATCTAAAGGAAGCTACTGGCCAGGTAAGTTTCCTGTTTCAAAGTCTTACACTAAGGGCAGCTAAGTGACACAGGAAATGCCAGTAGAGTGTGTTTAATTGTTGTGGCCAGAAGAAGAGGGAAGGAGGTATGCCAGCTAGGATGGAATCTCAGAAAGGAGAGAGATCCAGTGAGGGAGAGAAAAGACTCAAAACTTCTGTGCTTAAATACTGACCATGTTTCTGGCTCAACTTTGAAACATGCATTTGCAGGTAGACTGAAAACAAGATTTGACATACAGCAAAGAAAATGAAAATATGAGATGCTCTCTACTCAGGCAAGGCAAAGGTTTCCATTTGAGGCTGGCCAGGTTAATTTTCTTCTAAAGCAAAAACACCAACCCTCGTCAGAGGACTAGGACAGTATCCAGAGTTTCCATAGGTTTAAGCAATTAAACTTGAAAGTTTAGACAAATGTACTTATCTCTAGGAAAATATTACTTTACTGGATATCAAGAATGATTTTAAACCTATAGAAATTATAATTTTGACACCAGAATAGAAAAATATAGCAATGAAAGAGAAGAGACTCCAGAAATACATCTTTGTATCCATTGATACTCAGCTTATAACAAAGGCGTAATTATAGAGAGGGAGGAAAATGTGTGGGAAAAAATGAAATTAAACACCTACTTTCCACAAAAATCATCTTAAGATGGGTCTAAGCATATGTGTGAAATGCAGAATGATTAACTTTTTGGAGATGATATAGAAAAATATCTCCTTACTTTGGGTAGAATAATTTTCCTTTAATCAAGAATAGAAAACACTAAGCAATACAGAAAAAGTAATAAATTTAACCATATTAAAATCAATTTCTGTTCCTCAAAAGATACCATAAGATAATGATATAGAAATGCCAATTAAAACTACAATGTATATCCACCAGATTGGCAAACATTTTAAAATTTGACATTATCAAGTACTTGATGGTATGAATCAACTTGAATATCCATACACTTCTGCCAGACATAAAAGTTTATCCAACTATTTTTGAAAATATTATATACTATCCAGCATATTTTAGGTAGTTGTGAATCTTTTTTGACTGTAGACTTGACGAGTAGCTGGAACTTTTCTTTTTTTACAGCTTCACACTGGAAATGTATTATTTTCTATCAACAGTAAAATGAGAAAATAAAAGTGTGTTAATCACTGGAATACAATACAGCAATTATACTTAAAATGAGGTCCCACTATTGACACTGGTAAAAGATATGCTTGATAGTGGTCTATAACAGGATAAGGAGCTTATAACAGAATAAGAAATCAACTGCTTTACAAAGCATGCTAGATTTTGTTTGTTTTACCCAGGAAAGTTTTCTCAATGAAGACACAGTATATTGATTCACATCCTTGTGTTTTCATTTACATTCATTGTGGACTCATCACTTGAGAACAAGCTCCTTTGAGTGGCATTAATATACAGCAAGGTAAAAGGACAAACTAGTTTCGCATACTATAACATCATCATAACAACATATATCTAACAAAAAAAAAAACACTAGAAACTTACACAATATATTTCCATGCACCTTAAGATCTAAATGGAAAAAGAACTAATCAATATTAATAAACCTATTAAAACTACAATGAAAGAAGATTAAAAAAATGATTACCTTAAAATGTTGGTCCTTTTTAAGGGTGTATTATGTGTGTGAACATGAAAGGACCAAGGGGGATCTCAGTGGTGCTGTAAATGTGCTATTTATTGATTTGATTGGTAGCTATATATGAGTGTATTTCTTAATTATTTTTAACACTCTAAAATCATGCTTTATGCAATTTTATATGTACATATGCTATCTCACATCAGATAACATAAAAATAAGGAGATATGTGTGTAATGTCTAAACAACAAAAAACCATTTCAGGCAAAAGCAGACGGTTAGAAGAGGGATAGCTGAAATAAAAAGAAAGCGTTTTGCCCTTTTTCCAAAGAAAATCACACTTACCTGATTTGAACAGAGCAATGATTTTGAAAAATGTAGACAGTCACATTAGGCCAGGTTCAAGAATCCAAAATGAAAGGGAATTTGAGATTATTGTACATTGCCTTAGAACTGCTAAAAATAATGATGTGGCTATGAAACAAAAGTGAGACAGTAGGGGGAAGATAGATAAAGGCAGAAAACATTCCTATATAGCTCTATTAGCCAGGCTTTGAGGGGTTTGTGAGGGGAAAAAAAAAAAAAGAGGCTTAGAGGTGACTACAAGTGATATAAGAAAAATGAAGGAAGGACAGAAAGTAAAAATATGATGCTGAAAAATTGAAGATCCCATGAGTTCATACTAGTTTTACTTAAAAGTATGACCTCTCCTATATTTACCATAATTGATGGTAAATTGCTGAAATGACATTGTATTATTTATGAAATGTAGTAGTGAAATGTAATAGTTAATGAGGCAATTAAACTTTCAAAACATAAATGGTATTAACATAAAAAGCATACAGAATTGAGTTCAAAAATAAAGAACTATTTGAAAGACATATTAAATTAAAAAGTCAACAGAAGCAGATGTTCAATATTTTACATTTAAATATGAGTGCACTGCTGGCTTCTTATAAAGTAGCACTTTGCGTTACTAACACCAAAAAAAATATAAACAATAGCAAAGACCTTAGTGAAATATTGCAGTCAGTGTGTTTGCTTGGAAATGTTCGGTTACTACTGCAAAAAAGGTAATTCAAGTACTACTCTTCAATGACATATCATATTTGAACATATTCAGATACTGAGGACTAGCTGGAGGAATAAAGAGTGCTTCAAAGTATTGCTTATTGTAGCTTACTTGCCCGATTTTTGTTAAAAGGTTATTTCTTTCAATATATGGAAAATGTGTTGATTTTATAATGGAAGATATCTCTCTCATTTTATTTTAACAAACAACTATCTCTGCACTATATAAAAACTACAACTTCTTGCATTGCTGACAAATGTGGTTTGGAAGTTAAACTTGCGGTACAAGAATATCCTAATGGTGCAGGTACACTGCCAAGAAAATATCCTCCAGTAGTTATCCTAATTAAGGATCTTGTAAGAGAATGTAAAGCTGCCCAATGCTTCCTTCATCATAAATGCTATGGTATAAAAAAATTAATGTTGGAGTTCCCATCGTGGCTTAGTGGTTAACAAATCCGACTAGGAACCATGAGGTTGCAAGTTCCATCCCTGGCCTTGCTCATTGGGTTAAGGATCTGGTGTTGCCGTGAACTGTGGTGTAGGTTGCAAACTCGGCTTGGATCCTGCATTGCTGTGGCTGTGGCACAGGCCAGCGTCTACAATTCCAATTAGACCCCTAACCTGGGAGTCTCCATATGCCACGGGTGCAGCCCTAGAAAAGAAAAAAAAAATGATGTTATTTTAACTAAATATATATTTAGTGATATAGTAAAATCGTAAATCTTGCAAAGATTAAAGGGTTAAGTTTGATATTCTTCATTAAGTACCTAAACAGAAAATGATAAGTAACTATAAGTGCAAGCCACACTAAGCTTATTGAAGTGAAAGACTATATCAAGAACATGTTTTTTTAAGAAAAGAAACATCATGAGATGTTTTTGGCAGGTAGCAAACCAGTTTGATCCCAACTGTGAACCAGATGTGGGCAAAACCACCATATTTGTTTATTTCTCTGATAACATTTTAATAGTCCTATTATTATCATTTTATTTCTATTATCATTTATTTCTTTGATATCACTCATAATAATCCTATTATCATTTGTAATAATCCTATTGCTTATGCAAAAGTAAAATGCAACATCTTTTTCACAGGTAGAAAAAGCCAAAAAATAAAAACAGAAGTGAGATGTTGGAGGATTTCAGCAAATGGTAATGATAGATTCCAAAATTTAACTGATTTTAAAGAGGTAGGTGGTAATGCTGTTATTATACATCTGTTAAAATTATCATGGAACACCATATAAATTTTATAGACTATCTTAGTTTTTTAGTTTAGTTTTTTTTTTTTTTTTAATCTGAGGAAGATCTGTTCATAGAAGAGTCATGGATCCAGAATCCACTTATTTCATTAAGCAGCAAAAATATAAACTAAATGATAACTCTACAACATAAATTATTAGAATTGCTATTAATGAAGGACTGAAAACACTTTCTGAGCACACAACATAACTTGATCCCCTTTTAATAAACATGGAAAATAAATATCTTTAGCTTGCTGAAGTTTCTTAAAATTTCTTCTCGGATCAGAGATTCTGAGAATGGAAGACTGGTTTCTCTGAGTACTGTTGAAACAGCATAGAAACAGTTTAGCTAGCATCATTCCATCAATTCAACCTGTTCTAGAGAAGTTAAACAGGAAGGGAACCCATTTGTCACATTAGAAACTTCAATATTGATGGAGCAGTGTTGAATCGGTATGCCTATTAGCATCTAATATGGGATAACTATTTTATTCCTGAGAGTTTTCTCTTGATGTGGGGGTGGGGGTGTGTTTGGAAATTTATTAAAGTAATATAGTTTAATCAAAAAATATAAAAAGTGAAATATATCAGCATGAAAAATCAATCAATAAAATAAAATTTAAACAAGAATAAAGACACTGTGTAATGATGACATCAAATGTAAGAGAAAAGACTGAAGAAGAATGGCCTTAAAGTCAGTGACTGGAAAGTGATTCTGAAAGAGAGTTCAAGTCATTATTTCCTACTGGAGAAGCAGTGAGACATCTGATGGGTCCATTTGAGGTAAGAAACTGAGTACATGGAGATTAAGCTCTTTCCTTCCTTCCTTCCCTACTTTGGGTCTGAGATATATATCCTTGTTTAATCCTTGACATCCCATAAGCTGAAGACAAAGACTGTCTTTCTGAAGTGGGGTCTCAACTTTATAGCATAGCCTATGACGACAAAAGCTGATATTTTGGTCTCTATCTGCTTAGATCCTTTGTCATCTAATTTTTGACAGAAATCTGGCAAGTGGTCAATGTCAAATTCCACTAACTACTGAGAAAGACAATAATTACATGCCATAAGCTGAAAATCTGAGGAGGAATTCCTCTTTTGTCGAAACAGCAATTTATTATTTGTCTTATAGAGTTGTAGTCTTCTCTCCCTCTTTGTCTCTTTTTCTCATGATCATATCTATCACCTCCCCCCCTTCTATTTATTTGTATCTATCTTTCCAATAGTATAGTCTTTGGACTGCTATCCATGCACCAAGAGTTATGACATAAATACTATTGATAACACTCATTTGTACTTTATTATCAGAGGCAATGTTATGTTTCACAATTTATCCTGTTGTAAAATACATATGTTGTTACTCTGATGTCCGAAATATTTTTGTGTTGCATGGAAAATTCTTCTATACCTACCAGCTAACACAAGAATGGTCATAAAAGGGGAAAATAATGCCATTTTTCTAGCTACTTCAGGACAGATGTTTACATATGAACTTTTCATATTCTGTTCCATTCACAGAAGTTCTTGCCACCTTGCATTACATGCGAATAACACAAAGACTTAAAGTCATTCCCTCTAGTTAAATAAACCCTTACAGTTTTCCAGAGCATGTAGGATTAATCACACTTAATGATTATACAAAGCGATAACACGCTTATAATAAAAATGTATATACACCATTAAGCAAACAGTGGCGTAACTTCTAAGAAGGAGCAAAATAAACATTAATTGTTGATAATAAAGAAAAAGACACCAGAAATATAAATTCTCATTTTTACTGGCAAAATATTTCATGTCTAAAGATTTCAAAGTTTTGGGAGTTCCCGTTGTGGCACAGTGGAAACGAATCCTACTAGGAACCATGAGGTTGTAGGGTCAATCCCTGGCCTTGCTCAGTGGGTTAAGGATCCAGCTGTGAGCTGTGGTGTAGGTTGCAGACGTGGCTTGCATCTGGCATTGCTGTGGTTATGGTGTAGGCCACCAGCTACAGCTCTGATTAGATCCCTAGCCTGGGAACCTCCATATACTTCAGGTGTGGCCCTAAAAAGACAAACAATAAAAATAATAAATAAATAAATAAATAAATATTTCAAAGTTTTGGTTCCCCTGTATCTGTTCTGGCTCCTCTTATTAATCATCTACAGGGAAGCATTTGGCCTTGAAAATCCAATGTTAGCTTGGCATATAGAGTAGATTACTAAGCAACTTACGTTTCACTTTTGGTTTTATGTTTTTATACACTTCTTGATGACAAAAAAAAAGTCCAATGAAACTGAAATCCAAAGGAGGAATTTTTAACACCAAAAAAATAGATTTATATGAACACACCATTTTAATAGAGTGT
Source organism: Phacochoerus africanus (assembly GCF_016906955.1). Taxonomy (NCBI): domain Eukaryota; kingdom Metazoa; phylum Chordata; class Mammalia; order Artiodactyla; family Suidae; genus Phacochoerus; species Phacochoerus africanus. Next base: position 70,267,566 of record NC_062546.1, on the reverse strand, counting down.
GTCTGTTTCCAGAAGCTGCCTCCATCATAACAGATGTATGATGGATAAGGGATTTCTCTGCTTAACTACATATTATGCTAAATGAAGCAACCTTTCCAAATTTGATCTTGTTAGTTTAAATCAATAACACCAAACCAATGTGGCAAAGAAACTTTTGGTGTTCACCAATTATGTTCCTCAGAAATGAATCTTGAGTCACTCTTGTTTATGTTGTCCCTCATATTTGTGAAATATGTATTCCTTTTGTATCTCTGGGCTTCCTTGGAGTTCTAGTAAATTTACTTTATAGTTCCTCTCATCAGAAAAGTAAATGTAGCAATGAAAGATCAGAAAGAGAATTAAGGAAATAATCCCCTTTACCATTGAATCAAAAAGAATAAAATACCTGAGAAAAAACCTACCTAAAGAGGCAAAAGACCTATACTCTTAAAACTAAGACATCAATGAAAGAAATCAAAGATGACATAAACAGAGGAAAGATATACCATGTTCAGGGGTTGAAGGATTCAATAGCGTCAAAATGACTATACTACCCAAGGCAATCTACAAATTCAATGCAATCCCTACCAAATTACAAGTGGCATTTTTCACAGAACTAGGACCAAAATTTTTTAAATTTTCATGTAAACACAAAAGGCCCCACATAGCCGAAGCAATCCTGAGAATGAAAAATGGATCAGGAGGAATCAGGATCCCTGACTTCAGGCTATAATACAAAGCTAAAGTCATCAAAACAGTATGGTACAGTATGCTACTGATGCAAAAGCATAAATACAGATCAGTAGAACAGGAAAGAAAGCCCAGAGATAAACTCATGCACTTATGATCAACAAGTCTACTACAAAGGAGGCAAGAATATACAATGGAGAAAAGATCTGTTCAATAAGTGGTGCTGGGAAAACTGGACAGTTACATGTAAAAGAATGAAACATTCTCTAACATTCTCTAACACTATATGAACATTCTCTAACACTATATGAACATTCTCTAACACTATACTCAAAAATGAACTAAAAATGGATTAAAGACCTAAATGTAAGGCCAGATACACTATAAAATTTCTATAGGAAAATATAGGCAGAAAACTCTTTGATATAAACCAAAATATCTTTATTGATCCACCTCCTAGAGTAATAAAAATAAAACCAAAATAAATAAATGGTACCTAATTAAACATTTTTTAATAGCAAAGGAAACCCTATTAAACAACAAGACAACCCACAGAATGGAAGAATATCTTTTCAAATCAAGATATCAACAAGGGGTTAATCTCCAAAATATAAATCATTTCATGCAGCTTTACATCAAAAAAAAAACCCAATCAAAAAATGGCCAGAAGATGTAAAAAAGTCTACAAACGATAAAGAAAAGGGAACCCTTCTACACTGTTGGTTGGAATGTAAATTGTTACAACCAGTATGTAGAAGTACATGGAGGCTCCTCAAAAAACTGAATAGAGGAGTTCCTGTCATGGTGCAGCAAAAACCGATCCAACTAGGAACCATGAGGCCTTGCTCAGTGGGTTGCTGTGAGCTGTGGTGTAGGTCGCAGATGCAGCTCAGATCTGGCATTGCTGTGGCTGTGGTTCCTAGCCTGGGAACCTCCATATGCTGCAGGTGTGGCCCTAAAAAGACAAAAGACAAAAAAACAAAAAACTGAATAGAACTACCATAAGATCCAGCAATTTTACTCCTGAGCATATATCTGTAAAAAGCTATAATTTGAAAAGATACAAGCACCCTGCTATTCATTGCAGCACTATTTACAATAGCCATGCCAAGTAAATAGCCTAAAAGTCCATCAACAGAGGAATGGATAAAGAAGATGTAGTACATATATGCAGTGTAATATCACTCACCCATAAAAGCAACGAAATAATGCCATTTTCAGCAACATGGATGGACCTATAGATTATCATACTAAATGAAGTAAGGCAGACAAAGACAAATATCATAACGATATAACTCATATGGGGAATCTAATAAAAATGATATAAAATAACATTTTACAAAACAGAAACACACTTAGGGACTTCAAAATCAAACTTATGGTTACCAAAGGGGAAATGTGGCAGGAAAAGATAAACTACATTGGGGTTAATGTATACACACTACCATATATAAATTAGATAAGTAACAAGGACCTACTGTATAGCACTCAGTCTACTCAATATTCTGTAATTACCTACATGTGAAAAGAATCTGAAAAAGATTACATGAATGTATAACTGATTTGCTTTCCTGTAATAATACAACATTGTACGTCTACTATATCCCAATAAAATTTTTTTAAGAAAGAAAAGAAAATTAAACACATTTATACATGACCAGTATGTCTCATGGCATTTTGCATATTTCTCCAAATAATTGGTAGGTGGATGGAGCTGGAAGTGTTTATCCTCTCTGTGGTCCATGGACACTTCTAGTAGTAAGAGAGCTATAGCGGGAAGATGTTGTCATTATTTTATTAACCCCTTTGACTTGAGAGATAAGCTGCATCCCTGTGTACATTCTGGGATTCAGCTTCACCATTCTCTGAGATCCTCTCCACCAATATGCACAAACATACTTGAAAGCTCTACTCTTTTGAGAAATAAAACTAATTTCATTATAATAATTGTGCCATACTATATAATATTTTATTCCACCACATTTAAATTTGTAGAATACAGAAAAAGATCTGAGCTGAGAACCAGGAACTTTAAGTTACAAATCCAGTTCTGCTAGCTTAATAGATATATGGTTTGGGGTATGCTAATTATCTACTCTAAATCTCAGTTTCTCTCCTTATAAATAATGAAGATATACAGATAATGCATCCAGATCAATTGAAGTGAGATGCTTGAGAAAAGGGTGTGGGGATTTCTGTAACAACTGGGCCCAAGGCCAGATTCAGGGTGTGGAAATTCTTTTTATTATTTAATTTTATTTTAATAACAGTCTTTTAGCTGAAGAACACACATTTGATTTGGATTTAGATTGGGAGGTCTTAGTTTGCAACTTGCACTTTTTAAAGGAGCTTTTTAAGCCCTTTCCAATGTAGCCTGCTTTGATTATACAGAAGTCTCACATTGATATTCAAACTAATTTAGTATTATAAAGACAAAAGCAGACATGTCTTTTAGAAGAATGGAGTAATGGAGGTCAGGAAGATTATCTTTGTCATTTCTTTTGGTTGTATAACCTGAATAGAGTTGTGTTTTTCCAAACTTTGTAGTAGATATTATGAACAGGAACCACTGATATAGATTTTTTTCCCATTAGAGCATACACAGTATGCCATTAAAAGAGTGCCACCATATTGGTGGGTGAATCTAGATATCCATTGCCCTTTTGCTGCACTGATATTTTATTTTCAGTCTACTTTCTGCCTCTCTCTATGTGGAAGATCATTAAATGCATAAGGGGCTCAGCTTCTTGTCAAATATTTACATGTCATGCATAGAGTCTTGCAGAAGAGTTGTGATTAGTTGCCAAGGAATATCAAGAATCAAATGCAATTGTTAGTAATTATTTTTTTTTCTGTTTATTTCTATAAATGCAGAAGCTAAACACTGTCAGCTTAAAGTAAACTCCAGAGTACATATAATTTGCAACCATGGTAGTACTCTAAAGTTTGGCATTGCTTAAAGTGCATGGCATAGTGCTGGGTTTTCAACCAGCTCTTTGGGGTTAATAGTGCCATGTGTGAAGAATCAAGCAACTGCCTTGCTCTCTGGTCACTTTGAAACTAATTAGAAACTTCCACTGAAATGCTTAAAATTTAATGGAGACTTACAAGTGAAGAAAATAAAGCTAAACACTGAAAATGCAATCACATTTGCAAAGGGGATAAATTCTGAGTTTCATATATGGCATAAACAGGAAAACACAAACAACTGGAATTTGAGAGAGGATAATAAAAGCACAGTATAAGGAATATAAGCTACTGTATTATGCTGTTTTTAATGATATTTAGAAGAGTTTGATTGGAAGCAACAATTTGTCTCAGTCACTTGAGATGTATTTACTAACATTGTACTCCTTGTCAAATATTTTTCCTTCATTCCCACTGATGTGACTAGGAAGCTAAATCCATGTAATGATGATTCCCTGTTGGTGAAAAATACCACTTGCTCTATGGATTTGTTAATAACTGCCCCTTTCCTACCTCCAAGGCAAAGGTAGGAGGATGGAACCTCTATCTATTCTGAAAACATATTTTCTTTACTAGAGATGACATTAGTATTTGCTCTGTGGTGTTATCTTATTCACTCCCTCCTTCCTCCCCCTTCTCTTCCTTCCTCTATTTAGCTCTTCATCTTCCTTTAACTTTATCCTCATTTAGACAAACTTTATTACCTATGCATTTGGGCATTATTAAGGTGTTCACAAAATACAATAATAGGCACACTCTCTCCCCTCAGTAAAATACAATCTAAGGAGACACTGGAGCAGAAAAAGCATTAAAATATAAATAAATATAAAATAGATATAAAGTAATAAGATACAAAAATAATAGAAATGGAACGTCTATTAGGCAGAGATATAAGAGGCAGCTTTGTAGAGTATAGTAGACAGAGCACTGGACTGAGAGTTAACAAATCTGGGATCTGGTCCTTGTTCTACAAGTAATTAACTGTAACACTTAAAAATTGATTTTTGTTACCCTAAAGGTGAAAGAAAGAAAGGAGTACAAAATGTGATAAGTGTTTTTAGAGAGAAGCCAACTATTTGCTGTAGGAATACACAAAATAAAAGGTTTTATTCTTGCTTGGAAGAAACAAGAAAAAAGAAAAGAAATCATGGAGAAAACGACATTTGAACTGGGCCTTAAAGATTATAATGAATTCTAGTTATTGTAAAAGAGAAAGGAGAGGAAGAAAGACATTTTAAATTGAGATTATAATATCAGCAAAAAAAAAATATATATATATGCTATTATTCAGTAATGCTGAAGGTTCTTGTTCAACAAAGGCATAGAATATTCTCCTCAAAATTTGTAGTATTTACTATGGTAAACACTAGGTGCCTCTCAAGTGAAGATAAATTATCTTGGCAATTTAAAAATTCAGTGAAATGCATATAATGGCACAAATAGGTTTTCTGCAGTCATTTCAGCAGTTCATAATATTTACATTTTAATGGTCGTCATTCTGCAAAGGTTACCCTTTTGACCAACATTTAGTGAATAGAGTTTGATTTCTTTTAACTATGGTATTTTCACGTCTTCTTTACATTATTGTTTGGTTTGTTAAATTTTGTTGTTTTTTTATTATTGTGCTATTTTGCATCATCAATTAAGCAAAATAAATCAATGATTCAAAATGAGGAACTGAGACCTAAAAGTGGAGAAGAAAATAGAAAAATACAAGAAAGCATACCATAGGACACAAGTGTCAGCAAACAGTAGAATCTGTTATGTATGAGAACAGCTAACTCTGAAAGTTTGATGAATTTCTCAAGAATTTGAAATGAAAAACTAAAGACAGGAATTATAATGATGTATATTGGAAACATCAGATTATTGGACCATTAGCCCACAGTCTATAATACTGCCTTGTCTGCTATGAAAGATGGACAGGAAACTTTCACTATTTTTTTTTTTTTTTGCTTTTTTTTAGGGTTGCACCCATGGCATATGGAAGTTCCCAGGCTAGGGGTCGATCAGAGCCACAGCTGCTGGCCTGCACCACAACACCACAGCCACAGCAATGCCAGATCTGAGCTCCATCTGTGACCTACACCACAGCTTACAGCAACGCTGGATCCTTAACCCGCTGAGCAAGGCCAGGGATCGAACCTGTGTCCTCAAGGATACTAGTTGGATTCTTAACCCTCTGAGCCGCAACAGGAACTTCCAAGCTTTCACATTTTTAACACAGCACAGTGACCTCTTATAAGCTAGCAAAAAAGTTAAAGACAAAGTGATTCCAGGAAAGGAGACAGAATGAGACACTGGAAAACTTTCTTACTCACATGCCTCTTTGGGTAGGTAATGTATCATTTCAATGGAATGTAGTATGGTAAAAAATTATTGTCGTCATGGATGTGTACCCTCAGATACCTTGCCTTACAGCTAGAGGAAAACACTGAGGCTCAGTCTATAAACACATGCAGGTGATATGTAAGCCTCAGGAAGAAGGTCTTTGTTCATCATTAAAATATCATGCTACAGAAAAAGGCAAATTTAGAATAAGGCAATTTTCTTGGCTGTCACATGGATTTCAAAAAGTGCATTGGGATTAGAACTCACGGAGAACTGAAATACATGTTTGACAAAAAAGGGCCAGTTAAGTCAATAAAAGATTTTATATTTGAATGATGATTTCTACATCATTTTATTTGCAGAGATCAATGTGCATATACCTAAAACTCTTAATTCTATGAGGAACAGTATTTTGAAAGTTGAGACTATGTACAATTTTGTTATTCTATGCATTCACACAATAATATACAATTACATATTATATATTGGGCAGAAAATATATTTTTGGGCAGGAAATATCTTTATTTTTCATCCTGAAGTATGCTATTTTGATGGAAAACTTGTGCATCAGGGATGAGACAAAAATGTGTCCTTGCAAGCCACTGAAAATGGCACAAAAAAGACTTGCTATGATTGATTTCAGGAAGAAAGTTCACAAAGATATAATGCATATCTTGAATAGCATGAACCTATTATTTTCTGGCCATGGCATGAGTGTTTTTAGATTGAGGATGAGCTATCAGTATTGCCCAGGACTCTGTAGTACAAATGAAAATCACTTTTCTTTTTTTTAATCTTTACCATCACTTAATGATATCCTTCACCCACTGGAAAAAATAAATTAATTACATGTTATAAAAATGAGATCACAGAATTTGAAGAGATGTAGTCCAGTACTAATGGAACTAAATAGCATATTGAGTTCATTCTTTTTGCCTTTGTATAGTCTTTACTGCTCTCAAAAGTTGTCCAAATACTGGTAGTTTTGTACTATCCAGTTCAAATTGATAAAAATGTAGGTAAGGGATTAAAAGATCTCTCAATATTGGTATTTTCACATGTGGCATATGGAAGTTCCCAAGCCAGGGACAGAATCCTAGCCATAGTTACAACCTATACCACAGCTGCAGCAATGCCAGATCTGTGGGCCCCAGCTGACCTAAGCTGCTGCAGAGCCAACACAGATTCTTCACCCACTGTGCCACAGTGGGAACTCATTAACTGTGATTTTTATCACTGTGTTGTGTTCCATCACCAAATCTTGAAAATGAGAATGATATGCCTCTTTATTACTATTTATTACTGCATTGAAAGTAGTCTTTTGTGAGAATTCCATTCTTCATCGAAATATCTATTTTCTTATTGTGAGTTCCCATTGTGGCGCAGTGGTTAACAAATCTGACTAGGAACCATGAGGTTGCGGGTTCGATCCCTGGCCTTGCTCTGTGGGTTAAGGATCTGGCATTGCCGTGAGCTGTGGTATAGGTTGCAGACATGGCTCAGATCCTGCATTGCTGTGGCTCTGGCGTAGGCTGGTGGCTATAGCTCTGATTCGACCCCTAGCCTGGGAACCTCCATATGCCTTAGGAGTGGCTCAAGAAAATACAAAAAGACCAAAAAAAAAAACTATTTTCTTATTCTTTTCCCCATTCTCACTTTAATCCAGCCTCACTAAATTTTAGAATTGCTAGGTCTGAAGCCTTTACTCTAGCTGTTCTCTTTGCTTGGAACACTCTTACTCCAGATATATCCACTTGCCTAATCTCTCACCTCCTTCAATGCTTAGCTTGTATCTCACCTTCTCAAGGAGGACTATCATGAAACTCCCATCTCTACATTTTTCACAAAGTATCTGTTATTCCTCTTACTCTGTTTTATTATTTTATAGCACTTATCACTTTCTAATGGACTAAATAATCTACTTATTACATATATAATTTATTGTCTGTCTTTCCTCTTTAACTTACATATTTTTCAAAGGTTGGAAATTTTGTCTGTGATATCCTATGGACTTAATATATTCACATATCTAGACTGTTTCTAAGCAATATATATTCAATAAATATTTTTGTTGAATTAATTGATGAGTTACCAAAGAGTTATAATTATGAGTTAAAAGTTGCTTGGTTGAATAAAAATACTGTGTGATAAAAGAAACTAACTGGATGCAGACACTGACAAATGGCCCAAGTTGTCAACAGGCCAGGTAGAGGGACCTTTGTAAAAGACCAAAAGTAATCTTGCTCTTCATATTTAATAATTAATACTATTTAAAATAATAATATGATATAACATCATGCTTTATTTTGGTAAGTATATATCATGATAAACACTTTTTTTAATGTGGTTAAAATTGAAGCTGTGGTTTTTTTAACTTAACATCCATTAAATTGTTTGCATATGCTAAATTGTTGAGAAATCTTAACCTATTGCGTGTAAGAAAAAGCCCTAAGAGATGATGTTAGAGACTAAAGTTTAGACAAGGTTGTAGACAGAAGTGCTTTCAAATAATTAGCAGGAATTAATGAGAACCAGCAGTAACACCAAGGAGATGGCTGATATGAGGAAAGAGTTACAGGTAATTCTCAAACACCTAGTCTAACATGGGCATTGAGATGTTTCCCTGTACAATTTTTAACAAATATGTGATCTTTTACACTTCTTTTTCCTTAATCATATTTATATTCCAGGGTTATCCAAAGGTAACATGAATGGGTTTAACAGATAAAATGGAAAATATTGCCAATAAAAGGCTATACATATTATTAGATGAAAAAACAGATACCAATACCTAATATAGATGCAAATATAGATAAAATCATTCTACTTTTATTGAACTCAGATCTGGTAATATTTTATAGGAACAAACTAAGCAGAAGTCAAATGCTAAAAGATGGAGTTGACCTAATTTTCACTGTACTCATATTAACCTATCAGCTTGGTTTCATCTGTGAGATAACTATTACCTTGCAAAAGACAAATGCAACCATCGTAAAGCGCTGCCACATAGGATCAGTAGTGAGAGTGGAGGTAGACATGGTGGAGGGTCATGGAAGTATGTGGAAGAACAAACTAGGAGATAAAAGAGATATGCACAGAATGTTTCATGCGTAGTAGATGTGAGTAGGCTTAGAAATATATAGGGAAACCTGAGCCTCTGTTCCAAGAACATCAGGTCTAACTGAGTGACATACTGGGATGTAAGGCCCAAAAGTGAAATATTTTTTATTTATTTCATTTTTATAAATTTTATTGGAGTATAGTTGATTTACGAATTTGTGCTAGTTTCAGATGTACAGCAAAGTAAAGCATTTATACATGTACATATATCTATTCTTTTTCAGATTTCTTTCCTATGTAGATTATTACATAGCATCGAGTAGATTTCCCTGTGCTATACAGTAGGTCCCTCATACATATCTATTATATATATTAGTGTGCATATTGATAGGGAAAGTTGTGGCATGATCTATGTCTGTCCTGAGACTCAAGTCTGAGAACAGCATAGAACATGCAAGAATACATAGTCCTGCTTTACACTCCCTGACTTCCAGATCATCTTTATTTCAATTTATTATTACTTCCTAAGTTCTCCACTCACTTCTTTCATCTTTTAAAGTGGAGTGAAAATAACAACCCTGATAGCACAAAATGAACAAATTGCTCATAAAGAAATAGGGCCAGTGTTATTGGCAGAATGGGGACATACTGTTTAACAAGGCTGCTGTTCTGGTAGTCGGGGTGAAAATAATACTTTATTTGCATGACTGTTGACTGGGATGGCAAGTCCTTCTGTTAGCTAAAAGAATGATTGATTTTTTTTAAATGTGGTAAGAATTAAACAATTATACATCCCTGCTATGTGCTTGGCACTGTCCTGTTCTTTGTGAAAGGTATCTTATTTCATTCTCTCAACAAACATGAATGGGAAATTTTATTAAACCAATTACAGATGAGGCAACTGAATCTCAGAGAGGTTAAGTCACTTTTCTAAAGTATATAAAAGCTTTTATAAATTACACTACAGTGTTAATTCATTTGAAAAATCTTCCCTGAAGCACTATGTTAAAAGACATTAAGCCTCTTTTAGAAGTTTCACTTGACTTGATATTGTATGGATCCAGAAATTTCTCACAAATCCATGAGAGAGGAGAATTTTCCTTCATTTTTTGGTTTAAATGCTGTTTTATCAGGCCTTGATGAAAAAATGTTCAAAATAGTGAGGGAAATGTTAATCAAAATCACAGTGATATACTACTTCACACTGTCAAAATGGCTATCATCCAAAAGAAAAAAAAATAACAAGTATTGGTGAGGATGTGGAGAAAAGGAAGCCCTCAGGCACTCTTGGTGAGAATGTAAGTTGGTGCAGCTACTATGGAAAACAGTGTGGAGTTTCCTTGAAAAATTAAAAATAGAACTACTATGAGATCCTGCGATTCTATGTTAGGGTATTTATCCAAAGAAAACAAAAACATTCATTTGAAAGGGTGCATGCCCTTCAATGTTTACTGCTGCATAATTTATAATAATATCATTGAGTCAACTATATTTCAATGCTATAAAAAAAGAAATTGGATAAGCTAACATGTTTGACACTCCCATAGTACCTCTACTTTTCCTCTGTAGGATATACCCCTTTAGTAATCACATGGTCAAGTGTGTGCTGGTTATCTACTGTCTCTCACCAAATAGCTTCATAAGGCCAAAGACTGGGCCTCTTTTATTAATTTATTCCCAGCATTTGCTGGAAATGCAATCAAGTTTTACAGAAGGAAAAAAAAAAAAAAAGGAAGAAGCCTCTGCTGGAAACATCAGGACCATATTCTAGTCTAATCAACCAAGATAACTAGATTGTCTGGGGAACTAGCATGTTGTCCTCCTGTCATCAGCAAGTTTATCTGCTGTGCAGGAGCTTCTCTCCTCAGTGTTCCACTAGAGATCAAGATCCTTATAACAGACTCTTACATTCTAAAGAGACAAGATTAGTCTGTATGGTATATTTATATAATTTTGCTTTAATATTTTGCATTTACTTTTTCCCAAAGTGTTCTATAAATTCTATTTTTTTTTTATTTCTGAGGGGGATGTCAGAAAGGAAAACATTGTACACACACAAACACATAGGTAATTGTATCTTCCTACCCATTTTCATTATATTGTATAGTGTAGTAGTTAAAAGATGTATAATCAAACTACCTGGGTTCAAATTATAGTGCCATCATTTAAAACTGTATTCCCTTGTGCAAATTATTTAAGCTTTGTCTCAGTTTTCTTTCATTTTATCAGTTAAGTTGGCATAATGTTATTCACCTCCTAATAACATGGAAGTTAATGTCTGTTCAGTCCATAGAACATTGACTAGAATAATATAAATGCTCAATGAGCCCTGGCTACTATAGTGATTATTTTGAAGAAAAACTAGAAATAGCATAGGTGATGATTTGAAGAAATCCAGAGCATCTTAGCTCCAAAGAGTATAAAAACATCCTGATATCATCTTCCACTAAACAGGTAAAAGTATGTAACTCTAAACTGGAATTTTACTGTGGAACACAAATACAAAGTAGGATCAGAAACAAAAATACATCTCAATATGTTAGAAATGCATTTTCTTCCCTTTCCTCTTTCAAAACTCATCCTAAAACTACAGGAAGAACAAGAAAGAAAAATGGAAACTTGACCTTGTTAAAGTTAGGAGACATCTTTTACCATTTAACCAATAATGTCTCATGACAGAGAGGGTGGGAACTAGCAAAGACATAGCAGCAGGAGAAAATCATATCTAAGAGCTACAAAGGGGGTTCGACACAGGAAAGTTTTCTCAGTTTGCAGATCCCTGCACAGTCTTTGGAAGTGATGAGGGGAAATTAGAGACCTGGTTAAGTTCTTGGGGGAAGATGGATCTTTTTGAGCCTTCATTTTAAGTTTATAGGGCAGATTCAGAGAAGCCTTTGGTCCATGGCTAATTCTGCCCCATTACCAAAGTGATAGTCTAAGGTTTCTATTTGTATCATTTATTATAAGATTTTTGCCATGTTGGCTTGTGACCTATTCCTCAACCAGAGTCTATCTACTCCATTCTAATTATTTTTTTCCTCTAGAGTCTTCTCACACAGGTATAAATCAGTACTCAGTCAAAGGCATAAGGGGACCCTTCTGTAGAATATGATGATTTGAGAAATTCAATAGCAAAAGGAATTAGACAACAAGTGTCTCATTATGGGAAGAGTAATACATAAAATTTCCTTTGAAGCTAATTTAAAATACACATTTAACCTCCAAGTATAATTTTCTGGTTATTATTCAAAGGCCAAGATACCACATAAAGGTGAGAATCTATAAAAATAAAGAATTCATTGTCAATACTGTATTGGTCCTCCATTAGAGAAACCCAAGCAAAATATTTAATTTTAACATAATACTTATTTAGATTTTATTTTGAGTTAGTTAACTATCATGCTAGAATACTGTGATGTGATTGTGCTAAAATCTGCATTTGGTATATGAATAAATGATTTTTCTCACTACATTCAAGAAAAATAGTCCCTTTTTCCCAATAGTAGATATGAAATAATTCAGTGAGCTAAAGAAATTTCTCATCATCTACTAAATAATTCTGATAATGCTGGCTGACATTTATTGAGCTCTTACTATGTGCCAAGAATTTTGCACACACATTATCGTGTTGTCATGGAAAGAATCATAGATTTGATGCAAAGTACTTGCTTTTCATTTCTCAGTCTGTCAATTTCTAAGCGTCAATGGGAAAACCACAAAAGTTTTCCAAGACTTTGCTTACTTATCTTTTAATTAATTAATGTATTTTTCTTTTGTAGGGATGTACCTGTGGCATATGGAAATTCCCAGGCTAGGAGTCAAATCTGAGCTGCAGCTCTGGCCCACACCATAGCCACAGCAATGTGGGAATGAGCAGTGTCTCCGACCAACACTACAGCTCATGGCAATGCCAGATCCTTAACCCACTGAGTGGAGCCAGGATTGAACCCGTGTCCTCATGGATACTTATCAGGTTCAAACCTGCCAAGCCACAATGGAAACTCCCTACTTATCTTTTATAGATAAGAAAATAAGCAGGGAGAATGACACTCAGAGAATCTGACCAAAAATGAGATTTGAAAACCCTTCTAAAGCCCTGTGATATATTATCTTTGAAAACTTGCCATTATGGTATCGACATATTCACTTCAATATTCACATTATATGCAATATTTTTATTTATTTCATAACATATACTCCATAACATATATTTCATTATATATATGAATTTGCTTTGGTATGTATATGTATTTCTTATATATATGTATGTATGTGTGTATCAATATATATACTCATATATAAATATATGTGTGTGTACGTACCCATACACACACATGTATTTCTAAACATATACTTCAAAGAAAAAAAAAATGGAGTTCCTGTCCTGGCTCAGCTGTTACCAACCCGACTAGCATCCATGTGGATGCGGGTTTGATCCCTGGCCTTGCTCAGTGGGTTAAGGGTCTGGCATTGCTGTGAGCTGTGGTGTAGGTCACAGATGGGGCTTGGATCCTGCGTTGCTATGGCTCTGGTATAAGCTGGAGGCTACAGCTCCAATTGGACCCCTAGCTTGGGAATCTCCATATGCTGCGAGTGTGGCTCTAAGAGACAAAATAAATAAACATACACTTGCAACAGGTTTTTAAGAATAGAAAACTATGGCCAGTCTCTTCACTAAGACTGACCTATATGTAAACTCTACTTTTAATATATAGATAATTTGCATATATATTACCCATAATTGTACCATAATTTATTAATTCAATAAATGGGAGAGTAAATCTCACTTCATTGTGACCCAGTCATAACTTGTCCTTTTTTTGCTTATTCATTTCCTCTTATTCCAGTCTTCCAAACTCATACTAAAAAACATTGTTCATCTAGGAGTTCCCGTTGTGGCTCAGTGGTTAACATATCTTACTAGGAACCATGAGGTTGCGGGTTTGATCCCTGGCCTTGCTCAGTGGGTTAAGGATTTGGCATTGCCATGAGTTATAGTGTAGGTCAAAGACGTGGCTGGGATCCCACAGTGGTGTGGCTCTGGCATGGGCTAGTGGCTACAGCTCCAATTAAACCCCTAGCATGGGAACCTCCATATGCCATGGGTGCGGCCCTAAAAAGACAAAAAGACCAAAACAAAAAACCAAAAAAACACTGTCCATCTACATTAAAAAGAATTCACTTTTCAAACATGTCTTGAATGCTAGCGGTAGAGTGACAGAGTCTCTTGCATTGCTCAAAAAATTACCTTAAATTCCAAGATCAACCCCATGAGTTTAATTTTATCAAAGAATAGATGTCTTGTCAAATACATCCCAACCAACATAATCAGTAGCTTTCAAAGTATGTTTGACATTGAGAAAGACTGAAAAACAACATAGGAGTCAGAGAAACAGACATCGATGGCCTGTCAAATTTTTTGTAGACATCATGCTATTATCAAGGCACATCAGGATAAAATAAAATCACCTAGCTGACCACAGGCTTACAAATGTCTTGGGAAGGCAGGAAAAACGGTGAATCAAAAGGTAGCTTTGTTGCATGTCCCCCCAGGCCTTCTTATTGACAGGAATGACAATGGTCCCAAGATGCACCATTATCTATGACCAGCAAGCAGACATCAAATGCTCTTGAGCTGTATCTGTCAGAATAGAAAATTCTGCTCAAAACAGACAGGCTTGTTACATTTTGTTCAGCTAAGGTTTGTCAAAAGCCAGGGTCACTTGGCTGTGCCCTGCCCTGAAGGGGAATTGTAAAGCGAGAGAAGTACATGATTCCTCAATGTTTCTTCTGTGAGGAGACTTTGAGTCTGCTGGACCAAAATGTTTTGAAAGTCAAGTCATGACTCAAAGGAAGTGAAAACAAAGTTAGTAGTTTGTCTTTTAACTACTTTGGAATGAGGTTCACATGCTAAAGAGGCAGAGTTTTAAAAGATTCCTACATTTAGAGCATTTCTGTGCTAAGTGTGATTTGTTTTTTCAAACTCAAAAGAGAAAATTCTAGTGTTACTGAAATTAGAGAGAACAAATTAATGTGTTCTGGCCAAGCATTTTATGCTGTGGCATTATGGAGTTTATTACAATCTGAAATATTTACACTGGTAAAAGATCCCTCTAATTTGCTTCTTTTTGACTAAAGAGAGATTTTATATACAAATGTCCAGCCTCTGACACTTAAGTAAACTCACTAACGTGGGGAAACATCTGTTACCCACTCATAAGAAAACGCAAGTTGAGAGTATTTCTCTAATTGACTCTTTAAAAAATTAACACATACTTTTTTCTTCTTTTAACAAATTTGAGGGTGAAATGTAGCCATCACACAGACTGTGAACAAAGGGATTTTTTTTCCTCCCCCTTCCCCTCCCTTATCTTTCTCTTCCCTTCCCTCCTTAGAGTCTTCTTTCCCTCTCCCCCTTCTTCTCTTCTTTTTATTGCTTTTCTTCTCAATTTATAGTTTAGCACTTATCCTAGGTTCAAAAACAAGTTCAATTAGGATCAAACTTGTTGTAAGTGACCTGGCTGAAAAATGTTATCACGTTGTAATTCCAAAAACTTAGGTAAATTTTGTAATCTGTTGGCCGTGATTATTTTGTTTTACCAACAAAATCCTTCCCAAAAGTCTCATTTATTTGCCATCTTTAAAAATTGAGAGATTTCACAATAAATTTAATTTTAAGATTGCTATAATAGTTGATACTGTGGCAGTGCTGAGCTTGAATTTCTGCAGAGCAATATTCTATGAGGCAGGAGGGTGAGGAACCTGGCTAGGCAGGACCTGTGATGGCCACTGCATCACAGTTCTCACCAGGTTTACCTTCTAACTTATACTTATGCTCAAATTCACTTAATGAATTAGACTGATCAGTTGTATTCCATATTCTCCATGACTGTACAATGCTACTTAGAAACTCACAAGTCAAAATGTAATTATCTAATTCTTTAATTTGTTAACAAGTGGAAATTGTTTCTCTATCACTAGATGTGAGTTTGGACAGGAAGAGGACCATTTTTCAGACCTGGCTTACTATTCATACACATACAATAGTGCCCAATATACAGTGGCCATTCAATTCATGTTTATGGAATGAAGGAAGCGAGGAAGGAAAGAAAGAAGGAAGGAAAACATTTTTAATAGAGAAAATCCATTTTTCTATGTTTTTCATCTCCAAGAGTACCAATCGTGCTGCAGGTACTTTAATAAATATCCTTGTTCAACCGGTTAAATAGGAAAAATATGTACCTTAGCATTCTATATCACTCAGCTAATATTATAGGGAAGCTCACAGGGGATCCTGTAAGTATTTTTATTTTTCTAATTACTTTTGGAGAAGTTTCATCATAATGATTTATGACATATTTTTAAAATGATACCTTATTTCCAATATCATTGTGCAAGGTCATCTATCTGCTTTGAGTATTTCTCAACTATAGAGCTAGAAATATCATTTCCACTTTAATAATTAAGGCAGGAAATGCTTCTGTGGTTAAAATAATAATTTCTCATGAATTGAAATATCTTTTAATTATTGATAGCTCTAAAACTTTCCCCACACAACATCCCACCCTTCTGTATTCATTTGGAAAAAAAAAAAGATACTAGACTGGGAATCAGTAACCCTTGGGTTCACATCCTAGCCATGCCATTTATTGGTAGTACAATAGCAAAAAATTGCTTAACCCAAATAATTCCTTAGTCTTTCGATCAGTAAAGTATAGTCAAAGACATCTCCCTAACTTATATTACAGTATTATAAAAACTCAGGAGAAATTTCTATGTTAAAATTAAAACATGTTTTGTTTTTATAAAATCAACAGATATACCTTAAATGAGAAATATAAAACTTAGGTTTTTGCCTTAAATTTAAAATAAAACATATATTTTGCTCTTTTCTATTTACTACTCAACCTGATAAAGACAATTGATTTAACCAATCAATCAATCTGATGGCCAGTTTGACTGAATTAGCCAATTAATTGTGAAACAGAGCAAAACTGTTGACAAGTTCATCCTAGCAGAGGAAAGCAAAGTATCAAAAGCTGTGTTTTAGGATAACTAGAGTAATTTTCTCATTGGTTTATTTTTG
Source organism: Phacochoerus africanus (assembly GCF_016906955.1). Lineage (NCBI taxonomy): Eukaryota > Metazoa > Chordata > Mammalia > Artiodactyla > Suidae > Phacochoerus > Phacochoerus africanus. Next base: position 70,250,453 of record NC_062546.1, on the reverse strand, counting down.
ATTCTGAGGTTTCTAATGCTAAAGTAAAATATGTGTCTCTGATAAGGCGAAAAAAAATCCTATGGGAACACAGAAATTATAATCATACAGTACTAATCTTATCCAGTGATATCTGTAATAATTTATCTCACTTTACTCTGATACACATTTGAAATTCCTATTCATCTCTCTTGAGCAAGATCAAATGACCAACTCTATGAAGGCTTTTTGAATCCTCTAGTTTAACTTGAATATCCTATTCACACTATTCATTGTTACAGACTTCACAATCTACTACACTGTAGCTATTTGCTTATTTAATAAAATTGTGAGGACCTTGAACACAAAGACTGTATAATCTTCATGTTGGAACCAAAAAAATCTAGCATAGCATCTGGACTTTGCAAGTGTTCAGTAAACACTTTCCTTAAAGAGGAATGTAAAAGTTATTATACTACTAACCAATATGTAAAATGAATGTCTAAACAATAAGAGGGAACAAAATATATGAAGAGGAGTACTAATTTAGGACTTTTTTCTCTTTCTCCATTCTCTGTCCTCTCAGACAATCTTTCAGTCCATTGTACTTCCTTCCACTTTAGACAGAGACAATGCTTGTATGTACTGTTCTTGCAGGTGGGTAGACATGCTCATGAACGGAGAATTATCTTGAAAGTCATGGATTTTGATTGCACTTGAGAGAGAAAAGTCTTTTTCTGAAACTTTCTAATGATCAAAACTGAAAGTATATGACTGAGGGACTGGATAACAACCCATAAACTTTGTATTGTGGTAGAATATGTGACAAAGGAAAAGTCATTTTCCTTTTCAAAGAAAAAGAAGATTTTGACCAGCCCAGCCTAAATGAAGCAAAGCCTTGTAGGGAATATGACTAAAATTTAGGTACTTGTGAGTGTCTGAGAAGAAGTGACTCCCTCAAGAGTGTAGAGTTAGGAAAAAAATAGAAGATTAATTTAGTTTAAAGAGTTATCACAAACTAAAGTAATCTTGGTTTGATTATCAAGTGGGATTTAGAAGTATTGGCAAACTAGAGGATGAATTTGAATGATGTTTTGCTTTTTATTTTTTACCTTTTTTTCACCTTTTTTTTTTATTTAGGGCCACAGCTGTGGCATATGGAACCTCTCAAGCTAGGGGTCAAATCAGAGCTGTAGCCACCAGCTTACGCCACAACCACAGCAACAGCAGATCCGAGTTGTTTCTGTGACCTACACCACAGTTCACAGCAACACCGGATCCTTAACCCACTGAGCCAGGTCAGGAATAAAACCCAAGTCCTCATGGAACCTAGTCAGATTTGTTTCCAATGAGCCACAGGAAGAAATCCCTGGATGATATTGTAAATGTTACGCTGACAGAGCAGAGGCTATGGAAGAACTGAGGATATTATTAATGGATGCCAGCCCACGATGATAGACAAGATCAAGAGGAACCAGCCACCAGGAAGCTGAAGACAGCGTGGCTAGAGGAAATTGTGCAAAAGCCATGGTCCTTTGCACAATGCTAGTGATAGGTAAGCTTCTAGAAATTTAAGCTATCCATAACGGGAAGAGAGAAGAAAATAGGAGAGAGGAAAATATTGTATTGGTTGAATTTAAAATCTGAATGCACTAGCTTAATGCTAGCAGTGACTGCAATCTTGATTTAAAAATGGAGAATTTTTAGCTGCTAATCAAAATGGAAATATCAAGAAAACTTTGATTGTATTAAAAAGGTATACTTATTTTTATACTCAAGTGTGTGTACTGTTGCAATGGAAAATGGAGAACAGACTTGTGGTTGCCAAGGGGGAGGGGGGGAGTTGGAATCTGGGGTTAATAGATGAAAACTACTGCATTTGGAACGGATAAGCAATGAAATCCTGTTGTATAGCCCTGGGAACTATATATAGTCACTTGTTGTGGAGCATGATGGAGGAAAGTGTATGTATGTGTGACTGGGTCAATTTGGTGTACAGTAGAAAATTGACAGAACACTGTAAACTATAATGGAAAAAATATTAAAAAAATAAAATAAAATGGTTCTCTGTATTTCTGAATATAGTTAGGAGTTTAAAGTATTTTAGTGGGTCTTTTAGAATGATAGTAATTAATATTTGGTATGAAAAACAATAACTTTTACTAACTTGGTAAATACATCCTACATTATATTTATAAGATTTATAATTAATAGTTTAATTAATAATTAATTGTTATATGCCATGTTTTGTCATTACTCATGATTACAAAGTTATAATAATAATAATAATGTGTTCCATTTTTATTTAAGTGTTTTATGGGAAAGAAAGCCTGGACTTCCATTAAGAAAACAGCTACCCTTTCATTGTTTTTATATTTAGTTTATTTAAAATTTTAAAATTAATCTGAGTCTAAATTAGACTTGATCATGTACAAACTGCCTTGAGTAAATTGGTTAAAAGGTTAGGACAGTCTTGATTCTTTGGTTCCTGTGATGGGGATAAATCCAATTGCCCAAATTTTCTGAAAAGATAATCAGATGGTTCAAAAGCATTGATATATGGGCAAGTGTACTGTAAGCAAAAGAACTCTGCAATACAGTTTATTGCTTCATCAATTATAAAATATTTCTAAACATTCAAAGGTACTATGTCATTTTTCATTACAACAGAGCCCTTCTTAATCATTCATCAAATAAAATCACCTGACCATATAAGTTGGTTGGTTCCCTTTATTTTTTTTGTCTTTTGTCTTTTTCGGGCCACACCCGGGGCATATGGAGGTTCCTAGGCTAGGGGTCCATTTAAAGCTGTAGCTGCCGGCACACACCACAGCCATAGCAATACTAGATCCTAGCTGCATCTGCGACCTATACCACAGCTCATGGCAACACCGTATCCTTAACACACTGAGTGAGGCCAGTGATCAAACCCGAAACCTCATGGTTCCTATAGGATTCCTTTCCGCTGTGCCATGATGGGAACTCCATGTTGGTTCTCTTTTAACATCAATTTTATCTTCGTGATTGACAAAGTACTTTAATGTACAGTGTATGGAATTGGAATAATAGATTATTGAAAATGTGTGCTATTTTACCTTTTTCATAGTTTCAAAGGACATTATTAGACAAACATGACTTAAGAACTACTTTAGTTAAATATAAATAATAATTTAACTTTCACGGCTCTCTTAATCCTTACAAAAACAAACAAACAAACAAGAACTCCTAAACTTTTACTGGATGACTGGGATTAGAAAAACTCCAGAATGGAAAATTAACTTTCTAAGTCTTAGTCAATTCAGATAGGCCAAAACTAGCATTTATGAAACCCCAGAGGAAGCTACAGAAATACTTGTGGACTGAGAATCTTTAGTAATTACCTTCAATTTTAGCCCAGTTTTTGTACCCACACCCATTTTGCCTCTCTATTCTCAGTCTAGATGACAACAGCCACGATTTTCATAGATACTAGAAGTTTGTCATAGAATTGGCATTGAAATAATTAAATATAAAACGTTTAGCAAAATGACAGTAACATTCTCATGGAGGAGTCTGAACAGAGACTTCAGACATTATCACTGTGTATCTAGAAGAGAAACTTTTTTCTCTCGCCCATTCCCACTCTCAGTAAGCCAAAAAGAAGACACCTGCTATTGCAAAAACTCATTTGCATACAAGAAAGTTGAATCCAAGTCAACCTATTATCTTTTTAATGCACAGATTTTACAAATTTGTAGGAGGATGTGCATGAGAAGCTGATGAAGTCGCAACTGTGACGAGACAGGTAAGGGTAAAAGTTGACTTGTATGAAGGATCATTTACTGACTGTTCTGTGTATTTAATCACTGTGCCTTATTTCTATGTCTCTAGTATAACCAAACTAGAACCAGGGTCATCAGACCCTCATATCAGCTGTCACCAGCCAGAAGTACTTTGAGAAATAATGATTTTACTTTTTACTACTAAGAAAAGAAAATAAATGAGGAATAAGGATCACCATAAACCACTTTAACTATGGACCCTTACCTTACTTTTGCCAAGATATATGAAGTCATTTACCTCTCAGTCCTACTGTTTGGTTTGAATTTTACCCATTGAGTAGCTTATAGAAGTTCAATGACCCTAAATATTGTTCTGAAGAAAGAGAAATTAAAGTGCAAATTAAAAGAGTTTCTTGAGTTTTAGAGGTAAACTGAAAGATGTCATTAATCTTCCAATGGAGTAGGTTTTAGTAGAAGGCACTAATGAAATTTTTCATACTGTAATTCATCTCTTTTTTCCATTAAAATGGAAGGTATTCTAAAGCTTTGATTATAAACATTCCATGATCCTCTTAGTCAATTTGGAAAAAAAAAAAAAAAACTTGATTAAGAAGATTACTGACTGCTGGGACATTGTGTTACTGGTATTTGATATACAGTTAGAAATGAAGCAATAGGAGATGATATAAATAAGACAAATTTGATCTCACAGGACTTATCTAAAATGTGTAATAATGGTTGCCTTTATAATGAATCCTACAATTTATTTATTCTGAAAGTATTTCTACTGTTATATACCAGGGAATATTTCATAACTTTGTTCACAGAAAAATTGCATTAGCTTGGATTCCATCCAGAAAACAGAATCCAAGCCAAGGGCTTGAGTGCAGCAGTTTATTTTAGAAAGATATTCCAAGGAAGGAGGTAGAATGAATGCACCACGGCATCACTAATTAGTTACCATTATGGGCAACTGTGGTTTGCTCATGTTTTGGACGCTTTGAGGTGCTGTATGGAATATGATTTAGAAGGTTCATGAAATGGAAGGAGGGGCATTTATGCACCAGCAAACATCCCCTATTGGTCAACAGTTGCTCTCTCAGGTGTCAACTCTCCCAGAATCCTAGGTTTGCCCAGGGATCAGAATATTCAAGTCAGTTTCTACACCAGCATATCATGAAACATAGGGCAAAGGTAAGATTTAACCCATGTTGTTAGGGAAATTATGTCAGTAAAAGGGGAGGCAAGGAGCTACTGGTTATGTAAGCATATCACAAAATGGGGGAGTGCATCATACTCTTTTTTTTTGTCTTTTTAGGGCCACACCTATGGCATATGGAGGTTCCCAGGCTAGGGGCTGAATCAGAGCTGTAGCTGCCAGCCTATGCCACAACCACAGTGATGCCAGATCCTAGTCATGTCTGTCATAGCTCATGGCAATACCAGATCCTTAACCCACTGAGATAAGAACCTGCGTCCTCATGGATGCTAGTCAAATTTGTTTCTGCTGAGCCATGACAGGAACTACCACATTCTTATTAATAGACTTATATACTTATTTATGCAAGATGTTTATTGAGTACTTATTATGTGCTAGGCACTGATTTAGGCATGGAGGTACAGCAGTAAACAAAACAAATTCCCTACTTTCATTGACTTAAAGTTGGAAAGAAGGGATAAAAATGAGAAAATTGTGGTTTACCAAATGATGATAAAGTAGAGTGAGATAGGGAGCCCTGCAGTTATGGGGTACAGATGATGGGATTTATTGATGGAATCAATAAAAGGTATGAGAATTTTAAGAGGACTCATGGTTAAAAGTAAGGATTTGGGTTTGTTTGGCTTGTTTTTTGCTGGAAAAAGGGAGTTGTCATGTACTAAGTGAGAGAGGCTGATAAGGGCAAGTTAAAACAGGGTTCTGAATTTGAAAAATATATTAGTCAATCACATGTAGGTATTTTGATATATATGAGTCTGTTTTTAAGCAGGGATGACTGGTCTGGAAAAAAAATTTTGAATATCTTCAAATTATATTTAAAGTATGAGACCGGATCAGATGGATCAGATAGAGAAGAGAAGAGGCCCAAGGATGGACTTCAGTGTCTGGAGGATGAAAATGTGAGGAAGAATCTGCAAAGAGACTATGAATGTAGGGAGAAAATCAAGAGGAAGTAACATCCTAACCAAAATGCAAAAAGGGTTACAAAAAGGGTAAGGGGTTTCCTTATATTAAATGCTTGTTATAGGTCAAGTAGCTTAACAAATATTTAGTACTACACTAAGCAACGTGGAGTTTGTCATTGACTTTAAAAAGAACAATTTTCTTGAAGTTATGATCTTAAAAGGAGAGACAGAGGGAGAAGACTGGTTGGATTATGTTCAAGAAAGAAAGTGAGGGTAAACTTCGAGAGCAGAATTGTACTGTGTAAGGAGAATAAAGGTGGTAGTAGCTGCGGGAGACTGTGGGGTTGAAATAAGATTTTCTTTTTAAGATTGAAGAAATAAAAGTATATTTGTATAGTTCATACTGATGGTAATTTCCCATTGAGAGAGAAACAATGGATCCTGAGGGAAAGATATTTTGAGAGAGAGCAAGAGACTGGATTTACATGATTTTTATGACAGTCTATTGTTGTGATTAGTCTATCTTATTTTTAGTTATTGTTGGTAATCTCTTAACTGTGCTTAATTTATAAACTAAGCTTTATCATAGATATGTGTGTATAGTAAAAGCAGTATATATAGGGCTCAGTACTACTGAGGTTTCAGGTGTCCAGTGGGGATCTTGGAATGTATACCCTGAGGACAAGGGGGGACCATTGTGCATTTATTTACAGAATCATTCGATTAATTTCTGTTTTCACAATTATATTATAAGCATCCTGAATTAGGGATTCATGTCCTCTTTTACTCATTCTTGCATTCCCAGCACAGTGCCATGGATGTAATAGGAACATAGAAATATTGGGTGATTAAATGAAAGCATGGACTAAGGGAATGGAAATGGGAAGTGAAACATATGAGGGAACATGGAAATAAATGAATGTATGACTGAGTACTTATATCAAGCAGAAGTACTATTTTGATTAATTCATACTTCAAAAGAACTACAAAATATTTTAGCATTTTTCATATATAAAACCTTTGATAGGATGAGAAAATAAAGCATGTTTATTCAGTTCTTTGATTCTGAAAAAAATGAGTAGACATACAGTTTTCTACAGTGAATAAGAAGATATAGAAATATTTTTCCCTTAGTTGAAATTTCTCTTGTATCCTTTTCTCATCTTATTGTCTTCTTACTTTTCCCACCTTATTCATATTTCAAGACATAGCTAAAACTCATCTCCTTCATGATGCTTATTAAAATATTCAATCAATATTGATTAATAGATTGCTCTGTTCAAACCCCTAGGTCTGGTTAATGTGTGTTTAATTATCTTTTCTCCCTGATTTCACAGGTAAAATATTCACAACAGTAATGGATCTACACAACTACCAGCAGGAAGCTAACTGGATGATTGATTAACAACACATGGAGTCATTTTTCCACTCCCAACAAATATTTTTCGTATTCACATAATATCTGTTTCAACGATGGTAATAACTGTGGATCTTCTACCCTCTTCAGTGACAAAAAAATATTGTCAAAGTGACAAATTGTTTTTATATTGCTTAATTTTACACTATGCTACCCTGGATTTTTTTCTTCAAAATTCTATGCAAGAAACAAAATTTGAAATCCTAAGTTCAACTTTAACAGCTGGTACCTGTATCTTGAAGTCAACAAAGGACCAAAAAAAAAAAAAAATCTGCCCCATTAAATCAACTAAATTGACTAAATCAGTGAATGGTTATAAACAATATCTATGTCTCTTCAAATCTGTGTCTTATAAATTTTAATAGGATGTAAGAACTTAATCTCATGTCATATTTAACCTGCTCTCCCTCCTGCTGCTTTTTATGTGTGCAACATTTTTCTCTGCCAGGTATCTAAGAAGAAGCATTGAACAATACTAGTCTCTCTTTTCTCATTAGTCAAGGATTATGGATATTTTATTAAAAGAATAAATGAAAGCATCTTTTTAAAAGGTAAATAAGACATGGCAAATCAGTAACAATATTTTTGTTGTTATTAAGTATTTCTTTTATCTTTATGTCCTATACTCAATTCTATTTCTAGGAATTGGTATAAAGTCTCAATTTTATAGTTCAAAATATTTTACTATTTTTATTCTTGTTTTTCTGTCAGAAATATTTTTAATATAATGAAACATACCCAATTAAATTATAAAAACTGGAAAAATGGACTTTGCCAGAATCAAAGAAGTTTGAATCACTCAAGAGCTGTATAAAAGAACCATCAGCTAGTAATAGAAAATAAACAGGGGTTGGATGAGTTTGAGTGTGTGTGCTTGTGTGTGTGTGTGTGTGTGTGTGTGTGAATATATATATTTTTAGGCAGCATTTTACAGTGTATCAAGGAGAATTTATGAGTATAACATCATAATAAAAAAATTAAAAATATTTTAAATCTGTGATAATGAAACAAATATAGGCTTTGGTGAGAAATACCTATATCTTTCTATAGACTGAGGCATTTACTTTCTTCTTTTTCTATCTTATATTTTATTGAAGACAATAAAATCTGCCATTATAACTTGGATAATTGCTGAGAACTCAGTAAAATAATATCACCTGTGAAACATTTTGTAAATAGGAGGGGCACTTGGCACGGTAATGATGTGATGTATTAAATGGAAATACTACTACTACTATTAATATAGTTAGCATTTGCTGAACACTAGATTTATCTGTTTCACTAAGCAAGTCACATGTATTATTTCATTTAATTGTTACAACTTTATGGTAAACTACTATTATGTTTCATGTTTCAAGATAAGGAAGCTCTTGCTTAAAGAATTAAATTACTTCCTCATAGTCACTCAAGGAGGAAGTCAAAGCTGTCCCATTACCCAGTGACTAGCAAGCCTAAACCCTTTAACTTTAGACTTACTGCTTCTTTCTCTCTTCTGTTTTAATTTTAATGAGGCCCTCCCAGAGTTCATTCACTATGTATGTCTTATCTTCTAGCACTTCCATACAGTGTAGTGATTTTTTGTGTACATATCTTTCTTCTCCACTAGATGATGAACGCATTATAAGCAGTGCTAGAAACTAACCCATTTATGTATCTCCAGAACATAGCTTTATGCCAAGTTCCTGGGAAAGAACAGTAAATATTGGCTTAATGACTGGGTGAACACATTTCCATTTATTGTTTTAATCAAATCTGTATCATCTGTAAGTAATAATGATTATCAAAAGCACTGGGTAACTCAAATATGCATCACAGTCCTTATAAACATTTGGTCGTCAAAAGAAAAAAAAATTAAACATGCTTCCTCCTACTCTCAAAACAAACCATTACTTAAAAAAGTCCCAATATTTGGGGCTGCCTTTGATTTGTATTACTTATTTTATTCAGTAAATTAATGGATATATTTGTGACAGTGATTCATTATATTACATAATATTTTTAAAAGCATTTATGTTGTGCTTCCCATATGTTGGGCACTGATCTAAGTGTTTTTTTTAGTTGAATCCTCATAACAATCCTATGAAGAAGGCACTGTTTTTATTGTCCTTGTTTCATAGACAGCAATTCAGCAACTTGTCCAAGGTTACATCCCTTGGAGCAGAGGTGCCAGCATCTAGATGTCTGCCATCTGGGCTTCAGAACTATATTCTTCATATTACACTATCATTTCTGTATTTCATAGGGACTGTTTTTCAATTGTAATTCACAGAGATCCAGGTTTTCTAATATTTTTTTGAGAATCCTTTCTCCACAGAAGCTCCCCCTGTCCCTCCTTTTTTGGACATTTTAAAATAAGTTCATTAAGGTATAATCTACAGTTAGTAAAATTTATGCTATCTCAGTATTCATTTCAATGAGTTTTGACAGATTATACAGTTGTGTTACCACTGCCACAAACAAGATATGAAACATTGCCATCTTCCCCCAGATTTCCCTTACGTCCCTTTGTAGTCAGTTCTCAATCCCATCCTCAGTCCTTGAAAACCACTGATCTGATCTGTCCCTACACTCTGCCGTTTCCAGAATATTATACTAATGGAATTAACATTTCCCTTTCCCATTATTAGTCTTGGCACCCTTGTCAAAAATGATTTGACCATGTATGTGGGGATTATTTCTTGATTCTCTATGTCTCTTTGTATGCCAGTGCAATATTGTGTTAATTACACATTTTAATTTTGTACTAAGTTTTGAAGTCAGGAAGTGTGATACCTCCAACTTTGTTCTTTTTCAAAATTATTTTGGCTATTTAAGTTCCCTTAAGATTCTGTCTAGTATTAAGATGGATTTTTCTATCTCTGCAAAAAATATCATGGGGATTACATTAAGGGTTGTACTGAATGTGTAGATTGCTCTGGGTAGTATTGATATCTTCATAATATTGTCTTCTAATCTAAAAACACAGAAAGTCTTTATTTTTTTTTTAAATTGGTGTCTTTAATTTCTTTAAGCAACATACTATAGTTTTAAGGGTTTTTTGCTTATTGCTTCCTTGTTGTATATTCTTAAGTATTTTTGATGCTATTGTAAGTGGAAATGTTTTCTTAATTTCCTCCTTGTATTATCCATCATTAGTGTAAAGTGCAACTAATTTTTGTATGTTGAGTTTTATATCATGAAACTTCGCTGATTTAGCCTAATTGTGTGTGTGTGTGTGTGTGTGTGTGTGGTGTGTGTGTGTGATCTTTAGGATTTTTAACATATATAAGATCATGTCATGTATGAAGAGAGACAATTTTACTTTCTTTCTGTTTTGAAAGTCTCTTATTTCTTTGTCTTGCCTAATTTTTCTGGCTAGTACTTCAAGTACTATGATGTATGGAAGTACTGAAAGTGAGCATCCTTGTCTTCTTCCTGATCATAAAGGGAAAGTTTTTAGCATTTAAGAATTCACTAATAATTTTAGATGTTTTGTCATAACCCACTCATATGTCCTCTGTTCCTTGCCAAAGACTAAAGAGTCCATCTGTACCTTCTCTCCTCAGAAATGCTTGTCACACTTTGGAATTCCATTCTCCTGGTTACTTTACGACCTCAAAAAACAAACAAAAACCACATAATGATTTTGTAGATTATTTGAACTTTTCTCCTTAGTAGACGATGATCAACACTCTCTTAAATCTTTCTTCCCGCTACCTGGAAGTAGATCCCCCTCATTTCTTCTGTTTTATTCTAAAAATTATCCAAATTGTGGTTGATTTAATTTTGGTCTCAAACATAACCTTGGGGTTATCAGTATATTTAGGGTGGACAGAAACATAATTTTTCTGGCTTCATCATTCTAATTCATTCAACATCGAATCAGAGTTATCATATCCCCTCTTCTGAGCCTTGTTCTTTTAAAAGTAATCGCAACCAAAAATAAACTTGAGGTAGAGGTAATGGATAAATTATATTTTTGTTTGCCTTCTCTGCCTAATTCTAACTATTACCCTAATAGAAGATACACAATGTTGCCTTCTTAGGTAGGTTATAAATAGGTTATACACTATAATGAAATGGGCTTTCTGCTCTATATCCTAACTTAGAACAGAAAAAAAAAATTGATTTGAAAATAAACAAATTTTGAACTCTTTATTTTCTTATTAAGAAGAACATCAGAAATGGCACTAAAAGTTTAGTATAAGATTAGTATCTAAATAATTTACTACATTTTAGAAACATGATACATGTTTTAATATAAAATTAAAAGCATTGTATACGTAGTTCCATTTGACTTCTTGTGTGCCTCAGGCTTTTCAATTGCTTTGACACTCTTATAAATCACTCATTTGCTCTAACTAAATTCAAGCACATACAGTATAAACATCCTCTGGATGGCTAATTTAATAAGGGAATTGAATGTTTTTAAGACACTAGATCTATGAAGACATCACTTGGCTTAATGTGAACACTATACATCCACTATATGTATATATAGTCCCTATGAACATTCTCATAGAAAATAAACAAATCACACAGAGATTAAAGCAAAGAGTTGTTTAGACCTAAAAGATTACATTTTTAAAAATACTAATTTCCTTTATTATATTCTAAATTAATTAATTTTTATTTTATCATCTGAACATCTCTTTCTTTAAACAGTCAATTAGAACAAAAATCACAATTGATTCAATTTTACCCTTTGAGTCATTTTTATTCAACAAAGAGTTCTTGAACATCTATTTTGTGTGACTCAGCATTCTTGTTAGATATTGGGGATTTAACTATGAACAAGAAATGCCATGCCTGACTCCCCAAATAAATAATAAATTAATATAAATTTAGATGGTGATTAAAAATAAGAAATTAATTTAAATTTAGTTGGCGATTGAATCAGAAGGGGAAATGATTTTATAGGTGACAACATGGTAGTTTAATTCTAGAGATTTTTGAAAAATCATTTTAGTATTTGGCAAGTTGCTGACTTGCTATTCTGAATGTTTACAACAGTTGCACATCACATAGGAAACACAAAAATATTTATAGAATGAAAATGCAATGCTATTGATTTGCTGGAGGTCAACTGACCTTAAAGTTCTGTTCAGTCATTAAATAGGATGCTTTCGCTGCGATATTTACCTTCATTTAGTAAATACGACCTTGTTCCTAGTCTGCAGAACAAGTCAAATGAAGATTCTCTTTAGGCAGTTTTCCTAGCATCACATTTGAGGTAGAGGGGCCACTGGGAATCTTGTAAGAGATGCATGAAGAGTGAAACCTTCCAGAGGAATTACTTTGACCTCTGCACCCTTGCTCTTTCAACCAGAGTCTTACAACAAAGCAGAATTACTTAGACTCAGAAGGTAACCATTTACATGTACATGTCTATAACTAGAGCATAACAAAGAACTAGAGGAACCCAAAATATGATTTGATTGTGATAACAAAACCTAGACTTTCTATAAAACATGTACATCATTTAGTGGAGTGATTTTCAAAATATGGTCCATGAAACACTGATAGTCTTAGAAATAACATCATGAGGTTCCCATCTGACTTATCATATTCAGATGAAATAAAAATCAATAATTAGTTTTGTTTATATTAATTTTATAAATTTGAAAAGTTTGGTTTTCATTTTCATGGAAAATTCTATATTTTTAAATAATTATCTTAATATTTCTCAAGGGCTAATCAGTATATCTCAACTAACATTCAAATAAGAGAAAAAATTTTCTTAACATTTTGTTTGTTGTAGTTTTACACTTGAATTTTCTGTTATTTTTATGTGCTTCATTGTACCTTCAATTAATTAAAATGAGAATGTAAAAGTGGCTCATTAAGGCAAATAGTAATTCATTTGATGAATATATGAAAATTGAATTTTATTAGAAAGATGATCAATTTGCCCCTCATTGACTTTAAGGCCAATATATCACCAATTATATAATAATGACAGAAAGTCATAGAAAATTTTTCAGTATTTTGAATAAGGTAGAGGGACATCTCTAATAATTTAAACTATTTTATAAAGTAGGCACCAAGTAAAAAAATTTGTAGACTTGATTTTCATCTCACAAGACAGAAAAAAAAAATCACACAACTAGAAAGATATCATCTAAAAGTATCAATGAGATGGGAAAATTCTCTCTAAAACTGAGAAAGCAAACCAAACCATAATTAATTTTTTAATCAGATTATCATATTATATACTGTATGATATCAATGTCTTTTAATAGAAATTATCAATTAAATCCAACTATTTGTTTTAGCAGTTTGCTTTGTTGTGGAACAAATTTTCTCATGTTCAGTCCATGTAGGAGGAGAAAGGCTCAACTATTTTTTTGTTCTTTACATCAGACAACCATGGTAAAAGAGAAATAATAATTAGTTTATGGTTACTTTCTGAGCTGTTGCATAGACTAGGAAAGGTGTGGGTATGTTATCAGAAGAATAAAAGCTATACACACACCTGAATATCAATCTACAATCTGTTTTTGTTTAATTTTTAATAAATGTACTGAGGTGAATCCACATGACATAAAAGTAACTATTTAATAGTGAAAAATTCATTGGCATTTGGTACTTATAGATATGTTGCACAAACACTATATCTACTTTCAAAATATTTCTCTTATTCTAAAGTAAAATTATTCACACATTAAGCAATTGTTCCCTTGCTTGAGACCCTGAAACCAATAAATTTATTTTCTTTTTCTATGGATTTATCAATTCTGGATTTACTATAACTGCAATCATATAATATATGACCTTTTGTATCTGGCTTTTTCATTTAGCCAACTATTTTGGAGCTATGTTGCAGCATAGGTCAATACTTCACTTCATTTTAGGGCCAAATAAATGTCCAATGTATGTATGTGAACATATGTTTAACCATTTATCCATTGGTGGACATCTGGACTATTATAAATAGTGCTGCTCTGAACATGCATTTACATGTTTGAGTACCCATTTTCAATTATTTTGTGTAAACACTCGGGAGTGGAATTGTGGGGTCATATGGTGATTCTATGTTTACTTTTTTGAAGATCTATCAAACTGTTTTCTGAAGTGGCTGAACCGTTTGACATTTCAATTAGCAATGTGTGAGAGTCCCATTGCTCATTTTATTTTTTAAATTATAGCTATCCTACTATGTGTGAAATTATCTCATTGTGGTTTTGATTTGCATTTTTCTAATGCTTAACCATGTGGAGCACTTTTCGTGTGTTGAAGACATATATCTTCCCTGTGGAAATGTGTACTTAAGTCTGTTGCCTGTTTTTTTTTTTTTTTTCATTCTGGTATGTCTTTTTTGTTGTTGAGTTTTAAGAGTTATTTATATATATAGGTTATAGACTAGTATCAGATATGTGATTTGCAAATGTTTTCTCCCCTTCTGTAGGCTGAATGGGTTCTGAGTTAGGCAAGAGAGACAAGAAGTTTTGCGTTCATCCTTCAGGTAGCCCCAGAACAAGTTAGAACAAACCTACACACTAATTTGCAAATAAAGTCTGTTATGCACCCTTTGGAATCAGGGACCAGGGCACCCTAAACTTAATGGGCTTTCCTTCAATTAATGATGCATGACAGCTGAAATATATTCAGTAATAGATAAATGTTTTAGATAAATTATCTTTATTATTCCATTAAATATAAATATTATTCTATTAAATCCTATTTGTAAAGCCCCCAGTTTTTCTTGATAACTTGTACTTTGCCTCCTCTCCACATCTCTAAACAAGGGCACTATTATTTTGAGCTTAAACTACTGCAGTTATTTTTATTACAGGAAACTTGATCAGCTAGATATATTCATCACACAACTGTTAAAATAATTCTTTTCATAACACAGCTCCAATTTAAAAAAAAATTCTGTTTCCCTCTCTCCTAAGAGGAAATACAACATTCTCAATGTTCTCAAAATGGTCTTACAAGAAGCCTGAATTATTTTATCTAACCTTCCTTTATTTCCAGGTTTTGCCAAACTAACTCACAAAAGCCAAGCAACCCTGATCTTTTTTCCTTTTTTTTTTCCTTTTTTTTTGGTATGTGTGGCCTTTCTGGTACCACACCTGTGACATATGGAAATTTCCAGGCTAGGGGTCAAATCAGCGATGCAGTATCTGAGCCGTGTCTGTGACCTACACCACAGCTCACAGAAATGCTGGAATCTTAACCCACTGAGCAAGGCCAGGGTTCGAACCTGTATCCTCATGGATACTAGCCAGGTACTTAACCCATTGAGCCACAATGGGAACTCCAACACTGGAGTTATTTCACTTCTGGAAATCACCATGGTTTTTCTGGTTTCACAAAAACCACTGCATATATAGCCACAGTCTAGTGTACCACAGAGCTCTGGGAAGAGTACCAGGTAAAATGAGCTTCCACAACCAATACCTACCTTCATCCTTGGCCTAGAATTGTGTGTACGGTGGTCATAACATTCCTGACACATGTTACCCTCTCTGTGTGATATTTCCATGCACCCTTCTCCTTTTACTTAAGTATCTCCACTCAATCTTCAATTCTCAGGGGCTTAATAACATCTTTTCTTTATATAATGATTTTTTTTTCCATTATAGCTGGTTTACTGTGTTCTGTCAATGTTCTACTATACAGCATGGTGACCCAGTTACATACATGTATACATTCTATTTTCTCACATTATCATGCTCCATCATAAGTTACTAGACATAGTTCCCAGTGCTACACAGCAGAATCTCATTGCTAATCCATTCCAAAGTCAATAGTCTGCATCTGTTAACCCCAAGCACCCCATCCATCCCACTCCCTCCCCCTCCCCCTTGGCAACCACAAGTCCATTCTCCAAGTCTATGATTTTCTTTTCTGTGGAAAGATTCATTTCTACTGTATATTAGATTCCAGATATAAGTGATATCATCTGGTATTTGTCTTTCTCTTTCTGACTGACTTCACTCAGTATGAGAGTCTCTAGTTGCATCCATGTTGCTGCAAATGGCATGATTTTGTTTTTTTATGGCTGAGTAGTATTCCATTGTGTATATGTGGTATACTACTACTAAGTAGTATACCACATCTTCCTAGTCCAATCATATGTCGATGGACATTTGGATTGTTTCCACATCTTGGCTATTGTGAATAATGCTGCAATGAACATGTAGGTGCATGTGTAGGAAAGTTTTGTCTGGATATATGTGCAAGAGTGGGATTGCTGGGTCATATGATAGTTCTACCTATAGTTTTCTAAAGTACCTCCATACTGTTTTCCATAGTTGTTGTACCAATTTACATTCCCACCAACAGTGCAGGAGGGTTCCCTTTTCTCCACACCTCCTTCAGCATTTGTTATTTGTGGATTTATTAATGATGGCCATTCTGACTGGTGTGAGGTGGTATCTCGTGGTAGTTTTGATTTGCATTTCTCTAATAATCGGTGATATTGAGCATTTTTTCATGTGCTTGTTGGCCATGGAGAATAACATTCTTAATAACATTTTTTTGAATAAATGAACCAACAATCATGGATATAGAGATTTCCAGTTCATAAAACTTTGTCATAGGTGTAATTTAATTAGTTGTTCTCAACAATCTTATGGGAATGGCTTCAATTAATTTTATCCTCATTTACAAATAAGAAATTTAAGTTCAATAAGTTTGTGATATCCCACATCACTGACAGTATATAAAGGTTTAGAACATATAATCTTTAAGTGTTTCAATTTAAGATGGTTAGTTTTTTCCACCAAAAAACTAATCTTTTTTTGCCTGGTTATATGTAACGTTATTCCACAGTGACATTCTTTGTAAGATTATAATTTCCTACACAGAATTAAATGTTTTTTGATACTATGACTTGTTTCATGTCTTAATTTAATGATAGTTATCATTTTTAATAATTACTATGGAACATGGACCTAAACTATCTTTTTTAATATAATTTTAACCTTAGTAACATCATATGATAACTTATAATTTAAAACAAGAAATATCTTCTATCAGGAAATTATAAAGATCAAAGAAGAAATCAATAAAATAGAGATTCAAAAAACAATAGAGAAAATAAATAAAACCAAGATATGGTTCTTTGAAAAGGTAAACAAAATTGACAAACCCTGGCCAGACTCACTAAAAAGAGGAGAGAAAGAACCCAAATAAACAAAATTATAAATGAAAAAGGAGGAATCACAACGGATACAGCAGAAATACAAAAAACCATAAGAGAATACTATGAACAACTATATGCCAACAAATTTGACAATTTGGAAGAAATGGACAATTTTCTAGAATCTTACAGCCTGCCAAAACTGAATCAAGAAGAAACAGACCAACTGAACAGACCCATCACTAGAAATGAAATTGAAGAGGTCATAAAAACACTCCCTACTAATAAAAGTCCAGGACCAGATGGCTTCACAGGCAAATTCTACCAAACATATAAAGAGGAACTGGTGCCCATCCTCCTTAAACTCTTTCAAAAGGTTGAAGAAGAAGGAATACTCCCAAAGGCATTCTATGATGCCACCATCACCCTCATTCCAAAACCAGACAGAGATAACACCAAAAAAGAAAACTATTGCACAATATCACTGATGAATATAGATGCAAAAATTCTCAACAAAATCTCAGCCAACCGAATCCAACAGCATATCAAAAAGATCATACACCATGACCAGGTAGGGTTCATCCCAGGTTCACAAGGATGGTTCAACATACGCAAATCAATCAACATCATACACCACGTTAACAAAAAAAAAAAAGTCAAAAATCATATGATCATCTCAATAGACACAGAAAAAGCATTTGACAAAGTCCAACATCCATTCATGATCAAGACCCTTGCCAAAGTGGGTATAGAGGGAACATTCCTGAATATAATCAAAGCCATTTATGAGAAACCCACAGCAAATATAATACTCAATGGGGAAAAACTGAAAGCCTTCTCACTCAAATCTGGAACAAGACAGGGATGCCCACTCTCACCACTGCTCTTCAACATAGTTATGGAAGTCCTAGCCACAGAAATAAGACAAAAGAAATAAAAGGCATCCAAATAGGAAGAGAAGAGATCAAACTGTCACTGTATGCAGACGACATGATACTATACATAGAAAACCCTAAGGACTCAACCCAAAAATGACTTGAACTGATTAATAAATTCAGCAAAGTAGCAGGATAGAAGATTAACATTCAGAAGTCAGTTGCATTTCTGTATACCAGCAATGAAACATTAGAAAAGGAATCCAAAAATACGATACCTTTTAAAATTGCACCTCACGAAATCAAATGCCTCGGAATACACCTGACCAAGGAGGTAAAGGACCTATATGCCGAGAACTATAAAACTTTAATCAAAGAAATCAAAGAAGATGTAAAGAAATGGAAAGATATTCCATGTTCCTGGATTGGGAAAATCAATATTGTAAAAATGGCCATACTACCCAAAGCAATCTACAGATTCAATGCAATCCCTATCCAATTACCCATGACATGTTTCACAGAACTAGAACAAACAATCCAAACATTTATATGGAACCACAAAAGACCCAGAATCGCCAAAGCAATCCTGAGAAACAAAAACCAAGCAGGAGGCATAACTCTCCCAGACTTCAAGAAATACTACAAAGCCACAGTCATCAAAACAGTGTGGGACTGGTATCAAAACAGACAGACAGACGAATGGAACAGAATAGAGAACCCAGGAATAAACCCTGACACCTATGGTCAATTAATCATTGACAAGGGAGGCAAGAACATCAAATGGGAAAAAGAAAGTCTATTCAGCAAGCATTGCTGGGAAACCTGGACAGCTGCATGCAAAGCAATGAAACGAGAACACACCCTCACACCATGCACAAAAATAAACTCCAAATGGCTGAAAGACTTAAATATACGACAGGACACCATCAAACTCCTAGAAGAAAACATAGGCAAAACACTCTCGGACATCAACATCATGAATATTGTCTCAGGTCAGTCTCCCAAAACAATAGAAATTAGAGCAAAAAATAAACCCATGGGACCTCATCAAACTGAAAAGCTTTTGCACAGCAAAGGAAACCCAAAAGAAACCAAAAAGACAACTTTCAGAATGGGAGAAAATAGTTTCAAATGATGCAACTGACGGCTTAATCTCAAGAATATATATAACAACTTATACAACTCAACAGCAAAAAACATAACAATCAGTGGAAAAATGGGCAAAAGACCTGAATAGACTCTTCTCCAAGGAAGATACACAGATGGCCATCAAACACATGAAAAAATGCTCAACATCGCTGATTATAAGAGCAATGCAAATCAAAACTACCATGAGATACCACCTCACACCAGTCAGAATGGCCATCATTAATAAATCCACAAATAACAAATGCTGGAGGGGCTGTGGAGAAAAGGCAACCCTCCTGCACTGCTGGTGGGAATGTAAACTGGTACAGCCACTATGGAGAACAGTTTGGAGATACCTTAGAAATCTATACATAGAACTTCCATATGACTCCGCAATCACACTCTTGGGCATCTATCCGGACAAAACTCTACTTAAAAGAGACACATGCACCCGCATGTTCATTGCAGCACTATTCACAATAGCCAGGACATGGAAACAACCCAAATGTCCATCTACAGATGATTGGATTCAGAAGATGTGTTTTATATATACACAATACTACTCAGCCATAAAAAGGAACAAAATAATGCCATTTGCAGCAACATGGATGGAACTAGAGACTCTCATACTGAGTGAAGTGAGACAGAAAGACAAAGACAAATACCATATGATGTCACTTATAACTGGAATCTAATATACAGCACAAATGAACATCTCCACAGAAAAGAAAATCATGGACTTGGAGAAAAGACTTGTGGCTACCTGATGGGAGAGGGAGGGAGTGGGAGGGATCGGGAGCTTGGGCTTATCAGACACAACTTAGAATAGATTTACAAGGACATCCGGCTGAGTAGCATTGAGAACTATGTCTAGATACTCATGTTGCAACAGAACAAAGGGTGGGGAAAAAAAAATGTATACATGTAAGGATAACTTGATCCCCTTGCTGTACATGGGAAAATAAAAAAAAGAAAAGAAAGAAAGAAAGAAAAAAAAAGAAATATCTTTTATCAATATTTTTTATTGTTTCACTTAAAAACATTGACTCCAAAAGTCAATGTAATGTGATGGAGTTTGTAATGATAAAGTAATGTAGGATAAACAAAGAATAATTTTTTGAAAATATTATATAGAAATGTAGTATATATTTAAGTAGTCAGAAAACTTTTAAACACATAATCAATGAAAATAAATTAATCAAGTGTTACTAAGATACCCAAAGCTTTCTGTTCATGTCATATGCTGTGTGAGTTGCCTTCTGATGGGATCATGGAATATTATTGAGATCGTCAGCTGATTTCTAGTACTTGGCTTCTAGCCACGTGAAATTAGCACCAAAGTCCCAATCCACCAATACACCAGAGTGCATTTTCTGTTTGTAAGCAGTTTTTAATAGATTTAAGTACAAAATACTAAGGTAAAACATTGAAATTTTGAAAATACATGACCATCAAATATAACAGAGTCCCTTTTCATGAAGGCCCTAAATTTGTTACATCAGTAATTGAACCACTAGATCTAGTGTTTCCATCAACACTGACTTTTCCACCTTACATTGGTTGTTGGTTTTGAGAAATTTGTACTGTGACATATGCAAAGAATTCAAGAAGTTACAGTCTCTGCTGATCACCCAACTTTCATGTTTAGAATTCATTTAGGGAGATTAGTCTTTCTTTACATAAACATAACAATACTGTCATGTTATTCATGCACCTCAGTACAGGCCTCCTGAAATTGTTCCCTCAGTTTCTTTGTTTCTAAGGTTTCCACTTATTTCTCCCCTCTGAAATAACCATGTTGTAATTGCTTCCACTATTCATATCACTGCTGACTACTCATCTTTTCATTATGAACATTAAAAGCAAAAAAGAAATTTATCAAATTGCTTGTCACCTATTTTAGTTCTGCCAAAAACAAATGCTTTAGGTTGATTAAACAGCATAAAGTATCTGTGGTAGAATACTTGAAACCAAAATGCAGTGGTTTAACATAAAGTTTTCAGATATTTAATCAAACATCTAGATAAAAAATACATTCTCACTAACAGACATGATTCTGATTACCTATCTTTGAGGAAATGGAATGTTTGAGAAAATTATTTGGTGTGTTTCACTATTGTACCTGTCACATACTTTTAATTAAAAGTGTATTGATGCGTGACTAAACTGTGCTTGGTGAAAAACAGACCCATTTTAGTTCAATTGCAGCAATGTACACATAGCCCAATGGAATAAGCCCATGTAATTGTAACAGAAAGAAAGCTCAGGTGCAGAGAGGCTCTCACACCTCAATCTCAAAGCAGATGTAGATGCCAGGCGCCAAGTATCACAAATCTGTGTGGACTCAGCATAAATGAATTTACTAATCTAGCCTAAATACCTGTAATGAAGCCATTTTGCTAATCTATGGTAAATTAAATATGTATAGAAATGAATGCTGAATAATGAGTAACTTCCCTTTTATCTCCTCCCAGTACTGCATGTCAGAATTCACTAAACACATCTACTCTATCTGCAATGTCTGTGGGTGAAACTAAATGCAATATTTGTGTATTTCAAATAATATTAGATACATGCTACCATCACTTTGCAACATGGACCTAAACTATTTTTTTTTGTCTTTTTGCCTTTTCTAGGGGAACTCCTCTTTTCAAGTAATTTTAAAAGTTTGTTGAAACTGTAATTCATCAAAAAGAGGAGACTTATGGAGACATAGGAATATATGCAGTTTAAGAAACAGTACATGTCATTGGAGTTCCCGTCATGGTGCAGTGGTTAACGAACCTGACTAGGACCCATGAGATTGCGTGTTCGGTCCATGGCCTTGCTCAGTGGGTTAAGGATCCGGCGTTGCTGTGAGCTGTGGTGTAGGTTGCATATGTGGCTGGGATCCTGCATTGCTGTGGCTGTGGTGTAGGCGGGAGGCTAGAGCTCTGATTAGCCCCCTAGCCTGAGAAACTCCACATGGCCGGGGGAGCGGCCCTAGACATGTCAAAAAGACAAGAAAGAAAGAAAGAAAGAAAGAAAGAAAGAAAGAAAGAAAGAAAGAAAGAAAGAAAGAAAGAAAGAAAGAAAGAAAGAAAGAAAGAAAGAAAGAAAGAAAGAAAGAACATGTGGAGTGCATGACAAGACTTTTTGGGTTAACTAATTTTTTTTAGTAATTTTACCCAGAAAAACATAACACAATCAAGCCAAAGAAATGGAAATTGGAGACTAATGTTTGGGGTAGTGACATTCACTGAATATTTCTGAAATAGTCACAAAGGGTAAGATGCTTTGGAAAACACTGAAATCGTAATCCGGTAAAGAAAACCATAAAAAAATTATTCCACTTTGATAGTTCTTTCCTTTTTTAAATCAGATCAATAAATAGATCTAACAGTTGCATGTTTAATAATGGAGTAATGTAATCAATTAGGCCAATAATCACTAATTCATACTTCTGCTTGAGAATCCACTATCTGTATGTTACACTAAACACTGGCAAAAAGAGAAAAACACTTTTATTCAGTTCTTTGGAAGACAGACTTCGTATTAGGTGCTTCCACAGATGGTATCTTAGTTAATTCTAAGGACACTTTTAAGAAGGAGGAATTGTTTTACTGATGAGGTGACTGCTACTCTGATATATGAACTGGATTTTTCACAACTAATGAGTGACAGATTCAATTTTTTTTTTTTTCTTTTTAGGCCCACACCCACAGCATGTGGAAGTTGCCAGGCTAGGGGTCAAATTGGAGCTACAGCTTGTTGCTATGCCACAGCCATAGCAATGCCAGATCTGAGTTGCTTCTGTGACTTACACCACAGCTTACAGAAACAGTGGACTCCCTAATCCACTGAGCAAGGCCAGGGATCAAACTGGCACCTTCATGGATACTAGTTGGATTCATTTTTGCTGAGTCACAACAGGAACTCTCAGATTCAAATTTCTTATCCTCTTAGAGAAAAATCTGGTTTCTTCCTCACCATTGTGATTAACTGGTGTTTCTACACTCAAGCAAATTAACAGTTTAAAAAGGGGAGTTGTCTTTAAGAAAGCTGAATAAGGAGTTCCTGTCGTGGCTCAGTGGTTAACGAATCCAACTAGGAATCATGAGGTTGCGTGTTCGATCCATGGCCTTGCTCAGTGGGTTAAGGATCTGGCGTTGCCGTGAGCTGTGGTGTAGGTCGCAGACACGGCTCGGATCCCACATTGCTGTGGCTCTGGTGTAGGCCGGCAGGTACAGCTCTGGTTCAACCCCTAGCCTGGGAACCTCCATATGCCACGGGAGTGGCCCTAGAAATGGCAAAAAGACAAAAAAAAGAAAGCTGACTAACATGTGATCCTAATTTACTCCAAGTGTTTGCATATTTCACTTTATTTCATTATCTTAAGGTTTTAGAGTTAACATTATAATTTTCATTTTACAATAAGGAGACAGGCTAAAAGAGATTATGTTATCCAAAACTACTAATAAAGGAGACGTATTTCAAATTCAGGTTTCCCTTGTTCTCAAAGTCCGGTATTTTCTGGACTTAATGTATAGAAATATCATAAGTGGGAGGCAAATATGAGCATCATACCATTTGGATTTTGGGAGTTGAAGTTTAGGTTGAATTATATAGACTTGGACAAATAATTGAAGGTTTTTAGTGGGAGAATAATATTTACTAACATCTCATTGTAAAGAATCAGGGTAATTACAGGCATATATCTGGCAACAACATGAGAGCTGATTTAAAAGGTGAGAGAATTGACTTGGGGTAATTAAATAAATTGTGCAGTGGAGATGAAAACTGGGGACAGGAGTGATTGTTAGGGATGTAGAACCATTTGGATATTCTGAAACCCATTTGATGGCTGAGTCAATGTTTTAATTCTTGTTGAAAAGACATTGAGATGAAAATATGGTACTGAGAGGGAAAAGCAAAAAGGGGAGAGGAAAATGAAAACTTCAATTTTGAGCATAAGAAATTTAAGTCCTCATCTGATGTGGAGATATAGGGTTTTATTAATGAATGAGAGGTCAGAGCAGGATATAAGGATCAATGAGTATGAATCAATTCATATGAATGAGAGAGCTCAAGCTACAGTTTAACTAGAAATTGGAAAGAAAGACATGGTTTTAGTCTTGGCAAAGATCTCTTTTTATCAGAAATAAGAGCAGTTCCATAAATTTTCATAATCTTGGTGGAGAACAAGAAAGTCCAGACTAAGAATACCAAGCAATGAAAATGTTTCCTTTCAAACAAGCAATGATTAAGCACTTAATTTATGCCAGGCTATATTCTTATCTTGAGAAACCAGGAATTATAAGGGAATATCTATATTCTCTTCCATAAAAACATGTAAATTGATGGTAGTGAAAAATATACATAAGTTGTTGGGATACTGTAAGGAAGATTTCTTGAAATATTGAGTTTTTTAAAGGAGCAACTGGAGAGCTTCCTCTGTCATGCCCTCAGACTTCCTCCAGGATAGTTTGCCTTGGTATTGCATATCAAATCCTTCATTAAAATCATTCATTTAATCAGTCATTTGCTCATGTGTTTGTTTATTAATTAAGCACATACTTTCTCATAAAGTATATGATGTGTAGAATCATAAAAAAATAAAAAGAAAATCCCTGGATTCATGGAGGATAGATTAACTCTTTCTCATAAATATGTGCCATGGGACAGCAAGATGGCAAATACATGGTAATTTATAATCTAATGACATAAAAATTCTTCAGGACTATTTGTATGTCTTCTTTGGAGAAATGCCTGTTTAGATCTTCTGCCCATTTGTTGACTGCATTGTGGTTTTTTTTTTTTTTTTTTTGATATTGAGCTACAGGAGGTATTTGTATATTTTGGAGAGTAATCCCTTGTCAGTTGCTTCATTTGCAAAGATTTTCTCCAATTTTGTGGGTTGTCTTTTCATTTTGTTTACAGTTTCCTTTGCTGTGCAAAAACTTTTAAGTTTAATTAGGTCACATTTGGTTATTTTTGGTTTATTTTCATTACTCTAGGAGGTGGATCCAAGAAGGTATTGGTGCAGTTTATGCTGGAGAGTGTTCAGCCTATGTTTCCCCCTAAGAGTTTTATAGTACCAAGTATTATATTTAGATCTTTAATCCCTTTTGAGTTTATTTTTGTGTATGGTGTTAGAGAGTGTTCTAATTTCATTCTTTTGCGTGTAGCTGTTTGGTTTTCCCTGCACTACTTATTGAAGAGACATACAGAAGGCCAAAAACACATGAAAACAGGGGAGTTGGGATTAAGATGGCAGAATAGAAGGAATGAAGCTCAACTTCTCTCCTAAAAACAACAAAATTCACAACTTAAGGCTGAACAATCTTCACCCAAATGGACCGGAAACCTTAAAAAAGATATCCTACTCCAGAAGAAAAAGAGGAGTCTATATCAAAAGGTAGGAGGGGCAATTTCATGATATAAACAAACCCATACCTTCCAGGTGGGAAACCCCACAGATGGAAACTAACTGGTTCACAGAAACTCACCTACAGGAGTGAGAGCTCTGAGCCCCACATCAAACACCCATGTGTGGGGATCTGGCACTGGGAGAAAGAGCCCCTGGAGTATCTGACATTAAAGGCGAGTGGGGCTATGTGCAGGAGCTCCAAGGGACTGGGGGAAATGGAGACCCCATTCTTAAAAAGCACACACAAACTTTCATGTGCACTGGGTCCCAGGGCAAAGCAAAGTCTCCATAGCAATCTGGGTCAAACCTGACTGCAGTTCTTGGAGGACATCCTGGGAAAACAGGGCTGAATGTGGCTTGTTGTGAGGGAAGGACATTGGAAGCAAAGCTCTCAGGAATATTCAGCAGTCTTTCCTTTCTCTGGAGGTGGCCATTTTGGGAAAATCTGGCCCCACCCATCAGTCAGTGCTGAGAAGCCCCAGGGCAGGCAACAATCTAGGTGGGATCACAGCCCTGCCCCTCAGTAAACAGGCTACCTAAAGACCCCTCATGCACACAGCTGCCTCTACTCCCAACCTTAGTGGGAGACTAAGCTCCACCCACCAGAGGGATTAGAATCAGCTCCACCTACCAGTGGGCAGGCATCAGCCCCTCCCATCAGGAAGCCTATAGCAAGCACCCGTACCAACTTCAGCCACAGGGGGAAGACACCAGAAGTAAGAGAGGCTACAACTCTATTATCTGTAAAAAGGTCACTATGCCAAAAACCTATAAAAATGAAAAGACAGAGAACTGTAACTCAGATGAGGGAGAAAGCAAAAGACCCCAGAAAATCAGATAAGCGAGGAGGAGATTTTCAGCCTCCAGGAAAAAGACTTTAGACTGTTGATGCTGAAGATGATACAAGACATTGAAAATAAACTGGAGGCAAAGATGGATATCTTACAGGAAACACTGAGCAAAGCGATACAAGATATAAAACTTAAATAAGAAGAGATGCAAAATACAATAACTGAAATAAAAAATTCACTAGAAGCAACTAACAGCAGAATACAGGAAGCAGAAGAACGAATAGGTGAGGTGGAGGACAGATGAGTAGAAATTATAGATGCAGAACAAAAAAGATAAAAAAGGTTGAGAAGAAATGAAGAGAGTCTCAGAGAACTGTGGGACAATGTTAAACGCACCAACATCTGTATTATAGGGGTGCCAGAAGGAGAAGAGAGAGAGAAAGGGACAGAAAAAATATTCCAAGAGATAATAACCAAAAACTTCCCTAACATGGGAAAGCAATCACTCACTCAAATCCAGGAAGCTCAACGAATACCATATAAAATAAGCCCAAGGAGGAATAAACCGAGACACATATTAATCAATCTGACCAACATTAAAGACAGAGAAAATCTTGAAAGCAGCTAGGGAAAAGAAACAATTGACATACAAAGGAACCCTGATCAGGTTATTGGCAGATTTTTCAGCAGAAACTCTGCAGGCCAGAAGGGAGTAGCATGATATACTCAACATGATGAAAGGAAAAACCTCCAACCAAGATGACTGTACCCAGCAAGGCTCTCATTCAGATTTGAAGGAGAAATCAATACCTTCACAGATAAGCAAAAGCTGAGAGAATTCAGCAACACTAAACCAGCCATACAACAACTACTAAAGGAACTTCTCTAGGCAGAAAAGACAGCAACAGGAAACAAAAATTCCACAAATGACAAGGCTCACCATATATAGTAAAGGTATATATACAGTAAAGATATGAAATCATCCATGCACAATTATACCACCAAAATCAGAAATCATGAGAAGAGGTGGGTACAAATGCAGGACAGTGGAGATGAACTTGCAATTAAGAGAACAACAACTTCAAATTGAATGACTCATAACACTATCTAATGAGAAATAAGGATCTAGTGAATTAACTCTGGGAACTCTTAAGTGGTAAAAGTATCTATGAAATATTTTGAAAGAAATATAGCATTTTTCTCCTCTAAAAAGTAAATCTACATTATATATACATCTATACATCTATATATAACAAGTAAAATAAAACACACACAAACATCTCATAGTCATTTTAGTTACTTGTTATGTATCATGCCCATATATGTATATGGTCTTTATAATGCAATAAACTTCAACAAATTTAAAACAGATGTATTTGTCAAAATGATTTTAGTAAATAATGTTAACAATTTACATTGTCACTATGAAATAGACAAAAATGTAATCATACCCTAACCAGTCATCACAAAATAATGTTCATTAAAATACATAAAATCTTTATTACGTAAAAGTGACATCTCATTAAAATGATTTAATTGTATACCTTTAGGTAAGGTGGAACACTTTCACGTTTAGAAACTTTGTTCTATTGTGAATTGTGCTTATGTTAGTCACTTTATCATCTCCAATTGTGTGCGTTGTTACATTCAGAATACTAAAGGCCTATAATTCCTATGATATTTCCCCCTAACTTTTGACTCTTTAGTTATTTCTCATACTTTGTATGCAAGATATTAAAATATTCATATCCTAAAAAAGAAACATGGAAAGATGCTCAAAATTGCTAATTATTAGAGAAATGCAAACCAAAACTACTATGAAGTATCATTTTATATAAGCCAGAATGGCCATCGTCAAACAGTCTATAAACAGTATATGCTGGAGAGGATTCAGAGAAAATGGAACCTTTGTACACTGTTGGTGGTAATTTAAATTGGTGCAACCACTATGGGAAACAGTATGAAGTTGCCTCAAAAACTAAAATAGAACTACCGTATGATCCAGTAATCACACTCCAGGGCACCTATACAGAGAAAACTATAATTCAAAAAGACAATGCACTCCAGTGTTCATTGGAGCACTATTTACAAGAGCCAAGACATGGAAGCAACTTAAATATCCATCAATAGATGAATAGATTAAAAGGATGTGGTACATATATACAATGGAATATTACTCAGCCATAAGAAGAATAAAATAATGGCAATTGCAGTAACATAGATGGACTTAGAGGTATCATACTAAGTGAAGTTAGTAAACAATGAAAGACAAACATCACATGATATCACTTATATGTAGAATGTAAAAAAAGGATACAAATGAACTTACTTGCAGAACAAAATAGAACCACAGACCTTGAAACAACTTATGGTTACCAAAGGCGACAGGGGAGGGGGGTGAAGTGGGGGTTTGAGATTGGCATAGGGACAGTGAGGTATATGGAATGACTGGCCAACAGGGACCTGCAGTATAGCAAAGAGAACTCTACTCAATATTCTATGATAATCTATCTGGGAAAAGAATCTCAAAGGGAATGGATATGTGTACATGTGTAACTAAATCACTTTGAGGTACAGCAGAAATTATCAAAACATTGTAAGTCAAATATACCGCAATAAAATAAAAAACTTTAAAAATGTTGCAGGAGGGAGTTCCCATTGTGGCTCAGCTGTAATGAACCTGCCTAGTATCCATGAGGATGCAAGTTTGATTCCTGGCCTCACTCACTGGGTTAAAGATCCTGTGTTGCCATGAGCTATGGTGTAGGTCACAGACTCTGCTGAGATCTGGCATTGCTGTATGCCAGCAGCTGCAGCTCTGATTCGCTCCCTAGCCCTAAAAAGCAAAAAAAAAAAAAAAAAGCTGCAGGAGACCCAAACCAAAGAAACAATAATTTTGAATGTGTTGCTATAGTTCTCACTTCTTTTCACTCTGAGACTGTAATCAAGCTCCATAGTTTTTATTTCTCCTATGATTCTTCCAAGCCTCTTTCTTTAGCAATGGTTTCATTGCACAGGACAGTGAAAATTTTATTCATCTAGTCATTCACACATAATATGCTACAATTTGCTCTCAAACTAAATGCCCACAAAGTAAGACTCTCTGCTCACATTTACACTCACTTTTATGGAAGGGAAAAAAAAAGAGTGAGGTTGTTCCTCTAGTAATAGGATCCACTGAGCAGATTAAGCAGCCATTTTTTTTTTTTATTCATTTCCCTGAACTCAGGGCTGCTGGAAGAATTAAACAGTTGCGCATTTTTTTAAAGAAAAAAAGAGTCAAACAATTGGTTTTTTTATTGAAAATATACTCAGGGATCTCTAGGTAATATAGCATAAAAGAGATATGAGTAAAGATATCCAAACTAATACTATTGTGGTTATTATACTCACCGGTTTGTGTACTCTCCCTTAGAAACAATTATTTTGTTAGATATTTTATCAAAGAAATGCAGCTTCAAGCTAACAGCATCCCAGTAATCAGGTTTTCATCTGGAGAATTATAATCAGCATGGCTTTCTGAGAATGCCAGTGGAGGGAAGGATGGTGCTGCCCTTTTACTCAAGTGAACTGCCTCTCCAGGCACACATGGAACCACTTTTGTTTGTAACTCTTGTGACCAATATTATTTGTTTCTACATATATACATTATTCAGTAAAAGGGAACCAGCATGTATGAATAGTGAACTTTCAGCATAGTGCCCTGGAAGAGATTTATTGCTAGGAAGAGTTGAGTTCTAGGAATGCTGAAAGCCAGAGGGCAAGGCAGATGCTGGCAGAAGGATTCAATCACAGTTTCAGGTGCCTTCCTTCACAAATATGTTGATAACTGGGGCAGCCCCATAGAAGCCGTCTGTTCAACATCTTGAAGAAACATGTGGCATTCAGAGGGACATGCTTAGGATAGGAAGTGTTATTGAACAGCCACTTTCCTCCTCACTATTTAATTCATTTCTTATTGCTACTGTTTTAAAAACTGCAGGTTAACTTGGCCTCCCCTGCCAATCTGCAACATGTCAGCACTTTGGAAATATTCATAGATCTCTAAACCCACATATAGGTAGATTAACCCTAATGTAGATCTAAACAAATTCTTTTTTTGTTTGTTTATTTGGGTTTTTTTGGCCCCACCCACAGCATGTGGAAGTTCCCAGGCCAGGGATTAAACCCATGCCACAGCAGCAACCCCAGTTGCTTCAGTGGCAATGCAGAATTCTTAATCCACTGAGGCATCAGGGAACTCTAGATCCAAACAAATTCTTAAACAGTATTCTTAAAGGATCATGCAAATAATCAAAATAATACAAGTCATTTAGCATGTCTGTAATTTAATGTTCAGTTAGTGTTTCATTGGAAAAAAGTATTTAAAAATACAGAAAACTTGCTTGTATTAGGCCCTTGTCAGTTGTATCATTTGAAACTATTTTCTCCCATTCTGTAAGTTGTCTTTTTGTTTTCTTTTTATTTTCCTTCGCTGTACAAAAGCTTGTCAGTATGATTAGGTCCCATTGGTTTATTTTTGCTTTTATTTCTGTTGTTTTGGGAAACTGACCTGAGAAAATATTCATAAGGTTGATGTCAGAGAATGTTTTGCTTATGTTCTCTTCCAGGAGTTGGAAGGTGTCTTGTCTTATCTTTAAGCCATTTTGAGTTTATTTTTGTGCATGGAGTGAGGATGTGTTCTAGTTTCATTGATTTGCATGCAGCTGTCCAGGTTTCCCAGCAATACTTGCTGAAAAGCCTGTCTCAACAGCAAAAAAGCCAACAACTCAATTGAAAAATGGGTAAAAGACCTGAATAGACATTTTTCCAAGGAAGATGTACAGATGGCCAACAAGCACATGAAAAAATGCTCAATATCACTGATGTTGAGAAATGCAAATCAAAACTACCACAAGATACCACCTCCCCCCAGTCAGAATGGCCATCATTAAGAAGTCCACAAATAACAAATGCTGGAGGAGGTGTGAAGAAAAGGGAACCCTACTGCACTGTTGGTGGGAATGTGAACTGATACAACCATTATGGAAAACACTATGGAGATACCTTAGAAATCTATACATAGAACTTCCATATGCCTCAGAAATCCCACTCTTGCACATATATCCAGACAAAGCTTTCCTTAAAAAAGACATATGCACCCACATGTTCATTGCAGCACTATTCACAATAGACAAGACATGGAAACAACCCAAATGTCCATTGACATATGATTGGACTAGGAAGATATGGTATATACACAATGAAATAATACTCAGCCATATAAAAGAACAAATCATGCCATTTGCAGCAGCATGGATGGAACTAGAAACTTTCATACTGAGTGAAGTCAGTGAGAAAGAGAAAGACAAATATCATATGATATCACTTATACCTGAAATCTAATATATGGTACAAGTGAACCTTTCCACAGAAAAGAAAATCGTAGACTTGGAGAATGGACTTGTGGTTGCCAAGGGGGAGGGGGGAGGGAGTGGGGTGGATTTGGAGCTTGGGGTTAATAGATGCAAACTATTGACTTTGGAATGGATTAGCAATGAGATTCTGCTGTGTAGCCCTGGGAACTATGTCTAGTCACTTATGATGAAGCATGATAATGTGAAAAAATAGAATGTGTACATGTATGTATAACTTGGTCACCATACTGTGCAGTAGAAAAAAAAAATTGTATTGGGGAAATAAAAAAATACAAAAAAGAAAACTAAAGGCAAAAACATGAAAATAAATATTAACTAATAAAAAAATAAAAATACAGAAAAATTTACATGGATCAACATAAAGCTCAATACATACATCTGTTATAAAAAGATGTTAGGAAGTGTGTTTCTTGAATTCTGCTTCCCAAGTTATTATTATACTCCCAGTATTGCTCTAGTGGAAAGAAGAAGCATTGGCTTCTTCATGTAGGAAGCACGTATCAAAAGAATAAAATAATTAGCGCAAATTCTAATTATGAATAAAAACAAGACTAACCTATAGAGATATAGCATACATACTATGGTATAGTTATATAATTATAGTTGTACAATTATAATAAATAAATATTCACACTAATGTATATATAAACATGTAATGTAAATATATAGTATATAACTGCTATTACATTTATTTGTCCTATTGAAGTTCAGCTTATTTAATCATATTTGATGGTCAAAAATTTGATGGTCAATCCTTTGAAAAAATAACATATATTTCATGTTTCCTCCACTAAACATAGTAAATGTATCATTCCATTAAAAAAAGAAAGCTGTCAACTTTATCAATGAACCTCAAATTTATAAAATGTTTCTCCCTATTTTTGCTGTTGGGTGTGAGTCAAAAACAAACCACTTAAGACAGTTCTCCAATTACTCATTTACAACAAACTCAAAAAATACAGTGTGAGCAATTTAGCATTGACTTTCTCAGTTTAAGGCAATCTCTCTACTTTCCTCCCTATCTTTACCTATTGCTTGTTCAATCAGTGGTGAATTGGAAACATGATCTTTTGATACGCTAACATAGTCACTCTTTTTCTTAGATTATTACCTTTACAAAGAGGCTATGACTATTCACAGTTAGGATTTATCACCTACAACCAAATACCAAAGAGAGCCACGCCTTGAATTTTTAACTTTTAAGTGCCAAATTTTCAAACTCATGTATTAATTGCCAAGGCCCCAAAAGTTGCTGCCCCATTAATGAGATCAAATTCTCCATGGTTCAAATCTTATTCAAAATTGAAAAGCTTCATGCTACTAACAGGTTTGGGCATATGTAAATGTGTTCTCCAGTTGTCTTCTTGTCTTTCAATCTTATTCCAAGAATAAGTCACTTTTTCCACAAGCTTCTGTGACTTTCTTGTTTCTGTCACTTGTTACCCAGAAGAAATCCATCCTGCTGCACTGGGTAAAACATTCTTTATCTGTCTCAAAACAGCTTTCCCTATTATTTTCATTTTCAAACTTTTTTCTACTTCCATGCATCTACTCAGCTGTTTTCAAAAGGATGTGCAATGGGGGACACCTTCATTGAACCAGCAATGCTAACAGTAAATGTCTTGCTCTTCAGAGAATTTGCAGGTTCAAAACCTCATGGTATACATGGAGAGTTTAAATTATAATTTTTTTAATATTCCTTACTGTATATTTATCAAAAATGAATTTCATCTGCCACTGGGCTGCCCAATTCTCCAGTATGATTAGAGCCATCTGGAGTATCTCCCAAACCTCATTAGTTTTTAACTAACCCAAATAGTTTAGTGTTGTCAGAATATTTCACCATTTTTCTGTTTATGTTGTCTTCTTCATCATTAGCAAATGCACTGAAAGACATAGGTCCCAACACCAAAAACCGCTGATACCACCTTTCAACTTCTCACACTGAGAAATACACATGCATTATTGACCATTGTTCTAATTTCTTAGTCATTTCCCACAAAACATATATTTTTTGATTCACTACCATAATATCTACAGATTAGTAGGAACTGGACAATTAGTATGATGGTAAAGAAGCAACATTTTATTTCTTACTGACTTTTTGGTAATTAGAAATCAGGTGACTGGGGATACAGTGGAAAAACAAAGAAAAACTATGGAAGATTATTTATCAAATACTTAGCAGTATTTTATAAGGCCAAGTCTTTTGTAATGCCAATTGTGACAAGAAAATGCATCATGCCTATCCAATGTTTAACAGTAGGGCCTTCTATAAAGTTCTGTTTTCTTATGACTTTGGTTTTGAGTATAGATTAATTTATCTAATGTGTTTTATATTTATTTTTAGTGTACAACTGATCCTTGAACAATGTGGGGTTTGGGGGGGTGGGAAACTCTGTGCAGTCAAAAATTCATGTATAATTTTAGAGTTGGTCCTCTGTATCTGCAGCTCGGCATATGAGTTTTCAACCAACTATGGATTGTGTAGTACATTAGTAAGAATTTATTGAAAATATCCATGTATCCATGTATATAAGTGGAAGCAGTTCAAACCTATGTTGTTCAAGGGTCAACTGTATTTGTGATAATGTTAGCCCAGGATATTATCATGTTAGCTATTGAAATGTTTTTGTTCTAAAATATGTAAGGTATTAAATAGAATGTAATAATGTAATTACATTATTAATATATTAATAATAGACATATATCACTAGCATACTATCATAAAGGAGGAGGAGATACATAAGGAATTATTTAAATCACCAATTAATTTCATTGAACTCATTTTGAAAGAATAAAATTTCTAACTTCATTTACATAAATATTTTATATTTTTTGTTTTCCATAATTTATTTGGAAAAATAATGAATTCTTAAATTGTTATAGTCTTCATTGTGTTTACAAGGTATATTATTATTATATGATCATTTTTCTTGGATTTTATTTCTCTATGTTTTAGGAAACATAATTGATTGATAATAGGTAAAGTTACATATATATATTTTTACATATATATATATAATACACACACACACAAACACTATATATATAAGCATACACACACATATATGTATATATGCAATACTTACATGTAATATTCAACAGTGAGAGTTCACATGTTTTGAATAACTCACTCCTCTATAGTAATGAGCACTACTGTGTAATGGGAAAATCTAAAAATCAAATGCTTACATGTCTGTCCATTTTTATATTCCAGTTAGCAAACTATTTTCTACTAGGAGTCAAAATATTACATACTCCTTTGAACATATTCTTTCCTGCCACTCATTACTTACCACATCATATATTTTAGAACTGATGTCTAATCCCATATAAAAACAATCATAGTTAAAATATTTAAGAACTTTGTGAAATATTAAAAATACAATTTAAAAATTGTTTAACAACATGATTTTGCTTTTTAAACAAGAATAATCCAGTTAAAAAAGAAAAGAAATGAAAAGTAAAACTAAACATCAAAAACAGCAATCGCCTAGAAGGAGATTTCCTTGTTTATAGGTTTAAATATAGTTTAGTTGGATTTACAAAAAGAGAGATTTAAAAGTGCTAATAATATGCCACTTATTGACATGCACAGTTTAGTCAGATTTTTTCATTTTCATATGCATTCTGATTTCCAGCACATCCAATATGCACTGCTAACCTGTTGTCTTTACCTCCTTAATTATAATCTTTGTAATTAAAAAAGTCAACCTTTACAATGATTAATTTAAATAAATTTAATTTAACCAATGCTTCTGAAATGGAAAACTTAGAATTCCGAAAACAACTTTCGGACTACTTTTAATAGTGGCAAGTATTACAGTAACGAGTGCTCAAACATTCCTTTTCCCACCTCACATATTTCCAAAAATTTAACATATATCCTTCCTGTGAAATGAGTGTGCTATGTTACTTGGCTCTGACAAGATGGAAGTAGTTTAGTAATCTAGATAAACAGTATCTCCTGTATATTAGAAGAGATTAAGTCTTTTCTTCCAGAAGAACACCATAGATGACTTAAAAATTACAAGAATTTAACTTTTAAAAAAAACATATTATTTGAATTGTTTCCTATGCTTAAGTCTCTCAATTTTTTAGTGATAATAATCAATTCATTAACATATTATCAAGGTTTTATAAGGATTAAATAAGAATATATATATATGTATATGTGTTTACATTTACACACAAAAACATACATATATCTTTTCCTAGATTTTACCCATGGCTATAGATTTTATCTTTTTTCCTTTTGGGAAAGCTTTAATTCAAACAGAAAACTCAGTAATGAGATGGAGAAAACTTGATTTCAGTTTCCATTTTTTTCCTCTTCCCAAAGAGTAGAACATTAGTATTTTGCCATGCTATCATAATTTTTTTCTCCTGAAGGAATCTTTGAGAATATGGGCAAAAATTACTGCCTGAGAACTGAATTGACTGGAACCCAGTTAACCAAAGTCTACATCAAAAGAACTTTAATATCCTTCATTTCTAATATTGCTATGAGAAAGATAAGTGATAATATACAAAATACACTAGGCTCTTTCATACTCAGTTCTACTCAATTATCTATATATTCATACTTTACGGTGAATGTTGGAAAATTCAATTATGTTTAATTATGTTTACCTTACATTGTTTTTATGTTATGAAAATACATATATAATGCCATGGATTATTATTAATATTTTTGATAAATATAATGAGATTTTTAAATAAATTCATTTTCTAACCAAAAATTCAATTAGCCACAACTTTTCTCTTTCTATTTGGTTAGTAGCTCATTTTTTTTTTGTGCTAGGCATATGATTTTAGCTGTGTTAGAACTGAATCTTTATCAACAAAAGTAAGCAGCTGGATTTCCTAGAACTTGGATGTCCAGAAAAGTACTCTTTACCTAGATTCACCAAATATTAGCACTTTACAATACCTTTTGAAACATTTGAATGTTAAATAAACAGTGCTATTTTACTCCTCAATATTTAAGTATATATCTTCTAAAAATAATAGTACTATACTATATGAACAGAGTGAAACTTTTATAGCAAGAAATACAAGTAGTATATAATGTATAATCAATATTCCAAAAATTTCCCAATTGTTCAACGATGGGTTTTTCAGCTTTTTTTTTTTTCTTCATTTTCAGTCAAGAATCCAAAAGTGTATCTTTAAAAAAATATTTGCCATTTATAATAGCAACTGAAGAACTGCTCAAACACCAACTAATGATGTTAAAGGACATAAAAGCCGTCCAGAAAGGACTTTATTTTATTGATCAAATTAGAGAAAACTTGTCATAAAATAAATATTGACATAAATAGATTATAAAGTGTTGGTTAAACAAAGGATCCATGAATCCTTACTGATACTAAAAACAAATCATTAAAGTGAGTGACTTGATGTGGGAGGGGCACTTCCTAACTGAATACTGTCTACTAAAATATATATATATATATATAGAATAAATAATAGAACTCAAAAATCATCACATTACCACAAATATAGAAATGATTACTGTAAGTGAAAATTGCCAATGGATGCTAAAATTGTTGGTGAAAAACTGTTGGAGAACAGAATAGTCAGATAGTCTCAATATAGCACCACACAAATTAACTATTAGTATAAAAAGAAAAAAAATTAGTAAATAGAGAAGTTTTGTGGATTACCTGAGCCAAATGACTCAATTTACTATCCACAATAATGGAATAAACAGACATCATATGCCCTCTGATGTTAAAGGACATAATAACAATTTTATATGAGATTCAGGAAAGAACTATAATCTATTTTGCAATTTATAGCAGCATAACAGAGTCGAAGAAGGTTAGCAGAGATGGTACAACATACTGGTTTAATTATTATGCTCATTTTGTTTTGATGGTGTGTATATATTACCTTAATTCATAATTAAAGAGAAATAAAACCTCTCTAGTTAAATATCTGACTCCTTGAAAAGTTTAGTAATATATTTAGATATTTCTGAATATGCAGATGTTCCCTATAGGAAATCAATCAGGTGTGACTCAAATTTTCAATTGCCCTGGATTGCGATTTTTTTAAAGCTTCAAATACATAATAAGGTTAGCAAATTATGTGATTTCTGAGTCCATTTTCCTTCTCACATAATAGTATAGATCCTTATGTTTTTGAATCATAAGCAATGGGTGTGACAAGATGTTTACCAATTTATTATGCCCAATCCATTTGCATATTTACTTCTGTAAAGATACATGAAAAATAAACTGCCCTAATAGATACGTCTCCTTACTTTTAAAACACATTGACTATATACAACTGTAATCATATAATACACATTTATTCCAGGAAGAAAAATCAAATAGTTTCAGAATAGACATCAAGGCATTTAAATTTTGGCTTCATCTGTCTTTAAAGGACTTATTTTATAGGTACCCTTTTTTTAATTAGAAAAAAAATAATAAAGTCTCCCTTTCCCAGGCTGCTTCAGTACTTTGGAAACTTAAAATAAATTTTTTTTTTCGTGGCAAAAAGACCATATAACCCCATGAAAACGAGGGTTTATGATGGCCTTCAGCAACAGTACTATGCGTGGCGCCTCTATAATTTTATTCGATCCAGCAAAAACAGCTTAAGTTATATAATGGACATTCCCTTCAAATGTCCTTTCTTTGCAGGCTTGCACTTGTATTGTTTTATATATGCCAATGTCAGCCTTTGTGATACAATGCTGCCAAAAATACTCTTTGATGAATGCTAATAAATTCAAATGCTTAATATTACCCTGTAGTTTTTTGAGGTTGGGGGTGGGAAAGAACAAAAGCCAAGACTGAATAAATTATAGTCTACATTTGACATTGAAATTTGGGCCAAGTACCCAAGGCTTTAAAAGATGGAATCTGTCCAGTCAGAATACCTTCTTCTCCCCCTGTCCATGTTAATCAATGGGACCGCTTAATATAAAAGTTTTTATAGCACATACCAGCAAATATGGAATCATATATTATAACACAATAATCTATGGCTAATGGAGGTGGAGAATTTAGCAAAATTCCATGACATGTTGGAATGCATGTTATAGCTATGATTCGTACAAATTAAACTTGTAGAACATGATCTTGATTCTGAAATATTCATTTATTCTGGCAATAGAATTCTATCTTCTCTTGAAGAAGATGATAGAATTTTCCACTATTTGCTGTTAATTAATTATCAAAAGCTACTGCAAAGTGGAAAACCCACATACTGCGTCACTAGTAACACAGTGAATACCTATTGTTACTATTCTCAGAGCATTTCATTTCAAAATTGTCATCCTTTTTTTTTTCAGGTTACTTTGAGGCATCACACCTAATCATTTGAGGATCCTATACATCAGTTTTTAAGATCTATGAACCCTTTTCGAAATATGGAATCGTAAGACAAACTGAGTTCACTTACATAGGGTGGTGCTATTAATTTTCATCCAAAAGGGTCACTTTTGAAAGCAAAAGAGATGTTATCCAGATAGAATGTCAGGCAACTGTAACTATCCTATGGGAAAATGGGACCTATGGCAACTCAATTAGAAAACTCTGAGTACAATTAAATAATCAGATCTATAACTCTACCAAATGCCAAACTTGAGTCTTCAAAGGTTTTGCTGCATATTTTCTTATATATGATGACATCAAGCTAAACTTAAAATGTCTAACATGATAACTGCCCACAAATTCTTCTCTCATAACTGCACTATTTTTGTCAATGTTAACATCATTCTCCCAACCACTCTTTTTCTATAGAGAAAAAGAAAAATCTAATCCAGCATTGGTAATCCTCCTCTGGTTGTAATCTGCATTTTATTAATACATGATGTTTATTTATAGGCTATTCCTTATATACCAAATACTGTAGGCATTTCCTAATAAGTCACATTTGATATTGTTAGATTTGTTAATTTTCTAATCAATTTTATTTATAATTATAATTGGCAAATGCCTAAATACTGAGACTGTATGTCTCTTCCTATGTTTATTAGCCACTTGTGTTTCGCTTCCATGAAATACTTTTTATCTTTATTCATTTTTATTTTCTTAATTTTAATTTAAAAAATTTTTAGGGCCACACCTGTGGTGTATGGAAGTTCCCAGACTAGGAATCGAATCAGAGCTGCAGCTCTGATTGATAAATGATAAAATGATAAAAATTTTATCATTTTTAAATTAAATGTTTGTCTTTTCAGACTGCCATTCTTTTCATATTTTAGACAGGAATTATTTTTAGTTATATTGTTAAAATACAATTATCCCCTTATTGCTTGTATTTTCACTTTATTTTTGATGTCTTTGGTTGAACAGAAATTCTTAACCTTTAGGATTTTAAATTTACTCTTTTCATATATTATATATAAACACACACACACACACACACACACACACACACACACACATTAGGTGTAAGGGGTTTCCACTATGGCAT
The DNA here is from genome assembly GCF_016906955.1 of Phacochoerus africanus. NCBI lineage: Eukaryota > Metazoa > Chordata > Mammalia > Artiodactyla > Suidae > Phacochoerus > Phacochoerus africanus. The sequence goes on along the minus strand of NC_062546.1, from coordinate 70,210,062 downwards.
AGTGGGTTAAGAATCTGACTGTAGCATCTTGGATCATTGCAGAGATGTCGGTCCAATCCCAGGCCCAGTGCAGTGTGTTAAAGGTTCCAGCATTGCTGCAGCTGTGGTGTAGGTTGCAGCTTGAACTCAGATTTAATCCCTGGCCTGGGGAACTTCCATATGCTGTTGGATATAGCCATAAAAATTAAAAAATATATATGGTATATAAGAAATTCTTCCTATCCTAAATTAATATTCACCTATATTTTCTACTTAAGTTTTTTATAAACAATGTCTCTTTAACATGTTTAAATAGTTTTTAACTGTATGTAAACATCAATCAGTTTTGGAAAAGTTGAAGTCTTTGCTAAATTCAAATCTGTTCATTAATTTGATTTATTTCTCCATTTGTTTGTCTTTTTAGTGTCTTCCAAAATATTTTATAAAATTCTTCATAAAGGCTGTAGAATGGGTTTATTCCTGGGAATCTATTAGTTTGTTACAATTAGAATGTACCTTTGTTTTAAAATTGTATTTGTTGTTTTTTGCTGTTAAATAAAAATTCGTGGATTTTTTTATGCTTTCTTAAGGGTATCTAAAAATCGCTCCTTACTAATAATTGGGCTATAAATACTTTTTGGTTTTATATGTCAAAAATCTTAGTATTTATTGTGTTTCTTCTCTTCTAATCATTGGCCTTATTTCATTCATACTTTTTTTTCTGTGCAGAGTTAAACATTTAACAAAAAAACTGAATAAAAGCCATGATAAAGAGCATCATTATTTCTTATATTAGAAGAAATGTTTAAAATATTTTCAATTGAGAATAGTGTTTTCTATGTCTTTTGGTAACTATCTTTAATGGATTGCTTACTAATAGATGTAATGATAAATTGTTAAATATCAAATACATTTTCTACTTTTATCATTTAATAGTTATCATATATTTCTCCTCTTCTAACTATTTATGTGGTAGATGAACACTATGATTTTTCTAATGTTAAGCTAAACTTTAAAATCTGTGATAAATTCACTTGCTCATGATTGATAATCATTTTTTTACACTGTCAGATTTAACTTCTGAATATAAACACTTTCAATCTACATACATGACGAGATTGGTGTCTGAATTGGATTTCTGACTGTCATTGTCTAGATTTGGAATTAAGATTATACTGATTTAAAGAAAATGATTTTGAAGTATTCTAACTTATTTTTCGCATATAATTAAAATTCTCTCCTCTTTGAAATAGCCTAGAATTTGCATATAAAACTATCAGGACCTCAGGTTTTCCCACAAGATATTTTAAATTATTACTTGTATTTCTTAACTAGTTTTAAGGACATTGATTTTTTTTAAATAATTGGCTTTAGTAAATTTAACTTCCTATATATTTGCCCATTTTATTTAAGTATTCAGAAAAATTGGAATACATTTAATAATAATGTTTTTCATTGTATTGTATAATTATATTCCTAGTTTGTGATTTTAAGTTTACTTCTGTCTTCATTTTTTTCTTCATTAATCTTGTAGATGGTGTGGCTATTTTACTAAACCCTTCTAAGCACAAAGTTTTGTTTTTTTGATGCTTTATGCTTTTTTCTTTTTGATTTTCTACTGTTATCTATATTTTATTGTTTTTCCTTGATCTCCAAGTTTATTATTCTATGTTTTTATTTTTGTTACTGCTCAAAATAATGTTAGCTCATTTAATTTTCAGCCTTACTTATCTTCTAATTCATATGTTTAATACTGTAAATTTCCATTTAATATCACTTTCTTTCCATTTCTCAAGTTGAGATACATAATTACATAATGATTTCTTATTAAGCATTTATGTTAAATGTAGTCCTAAGTATTTTATAGGAAATAATTGTTATGATCCTATTGAAAATGGTTTTGCTTCCTATTTCATTTTAGAAATGTTTATTTTTAGTATGTAAAAGCAGTTGCTTTTTGATTTTGCCTATATATCCTTATATCAAAATATTTGAGTCTTTTTATTATCTCCTTATTTTTGCACATGAAGTATTTTAAAGTATTTATTTACATTATCAAATGCATGGAGATATTTAAATTTATATTTTAGAAACTTACAACTTAATTGCCTTTTGTATTCTTTACATTCTGGGAATGTTTTATTTTTGAGGACTGATAGCCAGTTTATATAAACGTTCTGAACACACTTGAGATTAATGTGTGATCTCTGTTGCACACAACAGTGTTATTTTTCCATTTCAATTCTCATTTAATTATTGCAAATATAGAAAGGCAAGTAAGCAGTATGTATGTAGATAGATAAATAGATAGACAGATGACAGATAGGATGGATATATCCTAATGCTCAAATATGAAATATGTTTGAAAAACATGCTTAGTAATCTATATTGAATAAATACACTAACTACACATGTATATAATTTGTGTTCATTCAATCTAGTGTATTAAATATATTATTCAAATATTATTCTATAGCTTTATTCTTTTTTTCATGTATAACCCCTCAGTGATTGAAAGATGTCTCTTGAACCCTCCAATGATGGTTGAGAGTTTAGTAATTTATTCTTATAATTAAATCAATTGATTTATATTCTTTATTCCATAAAAATAAAAATATTCACATTTAAAATTTATTTGTACTCTCTGTGAATTTTTTCATCATTACATAATGTCACTTTTTACCCATAATAATGTTTTTGTCTTAAAATTCATTTTGACTGATATTATTATGGCTACCATAGGATTGTTAAAAAATATATTTGTGTTATATATTTGAAATAATTTTACTCTCACAGTTCTATGTACATATTCAAAATGACATACATCTGGATTTTTAGCAAATTGTAAGTGGAAACCACTGTTTTGTAAATGGTAAATTCGGGTACATTGATTTTTACTAAAATTATTCATATGTTTTGATTGGTTTCTAATATTACTTTTTTATATTCCTTCATAATCTGTTATTTTTCCCTAACTTTCCATTTATTGACATATATGCATGTGTATGTTTTTTTTTTTTTTCATTTATACTTTCTTCTCCCTACTGCTTTGGGAATAATAAATCTACCATTTCAGAAAAAAGTGGATATCCTTGAAATTGCCCATGTATTTTCAAACTCTACCAAGTCTCATGATAAGCAACTTCTTACTTCCAATCCTTAGTTAAGCGATGTTAAAACTCAGAGCACCCTCAGTTTCAACTCATATGCTATTTTATATCCAGTATTTTAGTTATATGTCTTAAAATATATTACTGCATTAGACATGACTTTTTATGATTAATGAAGACATTTTTGCTTTTAATTACATATTTGTTTATCAACTTACTCCCTCTTTTTGGATCTAATATCATTCTTTTAAGATTATTTCATTTTTATTGAATAAAATCTTCAGAAATTCCTTCAGTGCAAATTCTTAGATGTAATCTGTTTTTTACTTTATCTGTATATTTCTTCTTATCACTTCATATCTCAAAAGATGCAGTTGCTAGGTGTATAGTATCATTATTATTATTTGTGGTATTTGAAGAATTTTACCTCTCATCACTGTTGAGAAGTCTATTTCAATATAAGTATTTCTTCTTATATGTGATTGTTCTATCCTAATTTTATTGCCTTTAGTTTCTGCTTTTGGAAATTTAAAATTTCACTAAAAAGTGCTTTGCATTAATTTCTTTTTATTCATCAAGCTTGAAATGAGCTATATTTTTAAAATCTGTAGATTCATGTATACATTTTTACATAATTATATCTCGAAATTCCTCAGGTAGTGGTCCTTCAAATATTGTCTCATCTGAATTCCTTCTGGAATTCAAATTCAATTACACAAATATCAAAATTTACCCTCATTCATAAATCTTAACTTTTCTATCATGATTTTTCATCTTATTATCTCTCCATATTCTGTTATCAGTATGTTCTTCAGATATATTTTACAGTTCTCTAATTCTCTTTTGAATTTTGTCTAATTTATTATGCATTACCATCAATGTATTTTTCACTTACATCATATATATAATTTTTTTAAAAAAATAGGTCTGATTAGCCATTCCTTAAACTTCTTATCGAGTTTATGTATATAGGCAATAAAGAATGTGTGTGTGTGTACACTACACACACATACACACATATACATATATATATGTATACTTAAAAAAAAATTTATGGCCACATATAGCATATGGAAATTCCCAGGCCAGGGACTGAATCTAAGCTACAGCTGCAGCTTACACAGCAGCAAATTCCTATGAGTTTGACCATATTAATATCAAATGGAAATGGAAGAATGTACATCTGTTATTTTTGTCTCTGCTTTTGCTAACTCTAACTCATGTGTCCAGTGGCTTATAAATATGTTTATATTTTCTCAGCTTTTATCTGTAGACCTTTCAGTCTAGCTTAAGGAGTTCTTATTTCAACTGGCTCAAGAAATAGCATTTATTGCAGATCACTGCATTGCATGGTTATTTCCCTCAGCATGTCTATGTTTTATCTTCTTGCTCCTAGATATTTTGCTGGAACATAGTTAACTCCCCCCCCCCTTTTTTTTTCAATGAGATATCCTTGAAATAGTCTCTCTTTTTTTGTCTTTTTGCCTTTTCTAGGGCCACTCCCATGGCATATGGAGGTTCCTAGGCTAGGGGTCTAATTGGAGCTGTAGCCCCTGGCCTATGCCAGAGCCACAGCAATGTGGGATCTGAGCCACATCCGCAACCTACACCACAGCTCACGGCAACATCAAATCCTTAACCCACTGAGCAAGGCCAGAGATCAAACCCGCAACCTCATGGTTCCTAGTCAGGTTTGTTAATCACTGCGCCACAACAGGAACTCCCGAGATAATCTTTCTTTATCACAATCCCAGCAATACATCCAAAATGTAACATTTATTTAGAATTAGTAATTTTGCAAAAGGAGATACTCCTAGGATGTCCTGTCTGCCATATTGCCAGAAAAAGAAGACTCTTTATATATTTATATAATATATAATAATCTGTAGTAATACTTTGTAATGGTGATGTGAAACCACATTGTTTCTGTTTTCACTATGGTACCTCCTTATATTAGTTATTCTGTAATTATGTATTTATTAGCATTTAGTCTATTATTACAGCTTACTATGGAAGAATATTCTTATCTCCTAGTAAAGCATTACAATTTTAATCAACTAATTTAGGAGAGCAGGATCAAGATGGTGGAGGAATAAGACGTGGCACTCACCTTCTCCCAAAACACATTAAAAAAAAATCTACATGTAGAACAATTCACACAAAACATTTACCAAGCAAGGGCTGGCAGAAGACCTTAAACCTCCAAAAAGGGTAGGAAACCCTCCACATAACTGTATAGAACAAAAGGAAAAAAAAGAGAGAGAGAGGAAAGGAATCAGGACAGGGCTAGCACTCCTGAGAAGAGGCTGTAAAAGAGGAAAGGAACCCACACCCTGGGAAGCCACCTAACCAATGGGGAGATCAGCCAAGATGGAGGGACATCAAAGTGACAGAGAAAAGTGCAGCAGCTGGACTGAGGAGGGCAAAGCAGAGTGAGAGCCACACAGACCATCTGCACCACTGCCCCTGGGGGCTGGGCACTGAGACTCAGGCTCCAGAGGTCAGTACTGGGGAGGGGACTAGAGTTGGCTGCATAAGACAGCCTGAGGGGCTAGGGAACAGTGCACCATGTGCTGGTGAGTTGAATACCATGGGATGTTCCCAGAGCAGAGTGAATCTGGGAGGAGGTATGGGACTGCAGGAAAAGCAAGGCACCATTGTTGGGGAGTATGAGAGTAGGAGGGGTGGACTGACATTGGAATCTCTTTCCCTGTGCATGTGAGGACTCTCAGAGGGCTGGGTGCTAGAGGTGACCAGGCACCTATTGTGCAGGCTATGGGTGGCCAGGTACCTCTTGTGTGATCTAAAGGCAGCTGGGAGCTAAATGCGATGTGGCACCTCTTGCATGATCTACAGTAGGTGGGGACAAACCAAGGCAGTCATCTCAAATACCAGAGGGGGTCATGGCCCATCACCACTAGGGGTTAATGAACAGGCACTACCTGCAGCCCCAGTCACTTCAGAGGTCCACAAAGAAGCAGGCAGTGCAACCAAGCACCACTTGCTATTGTCCTCACTCCCCTCTGGGAACACACCCCTCATGCTGTGCCACTGCCAAATGCTCCAGGTACTGCCTACACATACTTAACCACTGTTACTTCCCAGGGCCCTGCAAGTAGGAGCAGCAGGCACCACCTTCCTATGGGTCTTTGCCACTGTCAAGAGCCCAGAAACCAGGCACTGGCTACTAGCACTGCCCATTGCCTTCATATCCTTGGAAGAATGTGCAGCACTCTAAAAATAAAAAGTAAGCCCTAACAAAATACCAAGAGGCACTCACACATATAAATAGCCCTCCAAGACTACAGTAGTTGTTTTTTCTAAACTTACAGAATAAGAAAAATATAAGCAAAATGAAGAAGTTCAGGAACATTCTCAGTTAAAGGAACAGGAGAATTCCCCTAAAGGAGCAAACAATGAAAGAGACATTTGCATTCCAAGAGACATTGAGTTCAAAAAGGAGATAGTGAAAATAATGAAGGAATTAAGAGAGAATATGAAGGAATTAAGGGCAGATATGAAGAGTAATGCAGATTACTTTAGAAAGGAATTAGAAGATATAAGGAGGAACACAGAAAAATTAGAAAAAATTTGCAGATTCGCAAGCTGAATTAAGGGCAGTAAAGAGCAGAATGAATAATGCAGAGGAATGAATTAGTGACTTGGAAAACAGGATCATGGAAATTGCCCAACCAGAACAGCAGACAGAAAACCAAATGAAAAAACGTGAAAGCAATATAAGAGATCTATGAGATAACATAAAGTGGGCCAATCTCTACATAATAGGCATCCCAGAAAGTGAAGAAAAAATATTTGAAGAAATTATGTCTGAAAACTTCCAAATCTAAGGAAACAGACATCAAGATACAGGAAGTATAGAGGGCCCAACAAGTTGACACTAAATAGTCCCACACCAAAGTATATTATAATAAAAAATGGCAAAAGTTAGAGATAACGAGAGGATTCTAGAGGCAGCAAGAGAAAAACAAAGACTTAATTATAAGGGCAACTCCATAAGGCTATCAGCTAGATTTCTCTACAGGCTAGAAGAGCATGTCAAGATATACTCCAAGTTCTAAAAGGGAAAAATTTGCAGCCTAAAATACTCTACCCAGCAAGAATATCATTTAAAATAAAAGGAGAAATAAAGATTTTCTGAAGAAACAAGAGTACAGCAATACTAAACCCATTCTAAAAGAAATGATGAAAGGTCTCCTCCAAATAAAAAAAAAAGTAAAGAGAAATAGAATGGAGGAAATCACAATGGGAAAGCAATCATTTAAATAAGCCTGTATGCACATGTAAAAGAAAAAAATATTGTAAAAATGATGATAAACTCAAGGAAAAGCAAAAGAACAAACATGAGGATGTTAAAAAAGGACTTCAAAATCATAAAATGTAGGGAAGGAAAGTGAATAAATCTGGACTATTTTTTTAAGAATGTGTTTGAGCCTATATGACTACCAGGTAAAGCAAGCAGGCAAAGGAAGGGGTTAACATACTTGAAAAACAGGGCAACCACAAATCAAAACCAAACACTGCATTCATAAAAACTAAAAAACAAACAAACAAACAACAACAACAACAAAAAACACACAAGCATAAAATAAAAGGAACTTACCCAACCAAAAAAAAAAGGAAAAACATAGAATAAACTTGAAAACAAGGTTTAAAATGGCAATAAATACATATTTATCAATAATTACCATAAATGTCAATGGCCTGAATCCTCCAATCAAGGATATAGCATGGCAGACTGGATAAAGAAGCAAGAGCCTACAATATGCTGCCTGTAAGAGATTCACTTTAGGGTGAAGGACACATTAAACTGAAAGTGAGGGGATGAAAACAGATATTTCATACAAATGGAAAAGACAGGAAAGCAGGAATTGTAATACTCATATCAAAAAAAAACAGACTTTAAAATGAAGGCCATAAAGAAAGACAAAGAAGGACACTATTTAATGATAAAAGGATGGATTCAAGAAAAGGATATTAAAATCATCAATATATATGCCCCTAATATAGGAGCACCCAGATATATTAAACAAATACTAACAGACATAAAAGGAGGAATCAATGGAAATATAATAATAGTAGGAGATTTTAACACCCCACTCACATCAATGGAAAGATCCTCTAGACAGAAAATCAATAAAGTAACAGAGATCCTAAATGACACAATAGAAATTAGACTTCACTGACATTTTCAGGACATTACATCCAAAAAAAAAAACATAATATACATTCTTTTCAAGAGCCCATGGAACATTCTCAAGGATTGACCACATACTGGGGAAAAAGACTAACCTCAACAAATTTAAGAGTGTAGAAATTACTTCAAGTATCTTCTCTGACCACAATAGCATGAAACTAGAAATCAACCACAGGTAAAGAAATTAAAAAAAAAATCTGACTACATGGAGACTAAACAACATGTTACTAAAAAAACAATGGATTGAGGAAATCAAAATGGAAATTTAAAAAAATCTTGAGATGAATGATAATAATAACAAAACCATTCAAAATCTATGGGATTCCGAAAAGCAGTATTAAAAAAAAGTTCGTAGCAATACAGGCCTTTTTCAGAAAAGAAGAAAAATCTCAAATTAACAACTTAACACAGCACCAAATTGAACTAGAAAAAGAAGAAAAAGCAAAACCTAAAGTCAGCAGAAGGAAGAAAATCATAAAGATCAGAGAGGAAATCAATAAAATAAGAAATGAATAAAATAAAAACAGTAGAAAAAATCAATAAAACCAAAAGGTGGTTCTTTGAAAGGTGAAAAAATTGACAAACCTCAGCCCAACTCACCAAGAAGAGGAGAGAAAGAATCTAAATAAACAAAATAAGAAATGAAAAAGGAGAAATCACAATGGATACTACAGAATACAAAAAAAAAGAGAGAGAGAGAAAAAAAGAGAGAATACTATGAACAATTATACACTAACAGATTTGACAACCTAGAAGAAATGGACAACTTTCTACGGACACACAGTGCACCAAAACTAAATTGAGAATAAACTAATCATTTGAAGTCACTAATAACTAGAAATGAAATTGAAAATGTAATAAAAACACTCCCTACAAACAAAAGTCCAGAACCAGATGGCTTCACAGGTGAATCCTACCAAACATACAAAGAACTAAACCCATCCTCCTTAAACTTTTACACAAGGTTGAAGATGAAACACTCCCAAAGACATTCTACGAAGCCGCATTTACTCTAACACCAAAACCAGACAAAGATACTACCAAAAAAGAAAATTATAGACTGATATCTTTGATGAATATAGAGGCAAAAATTCTCAACAAAAATTTGGCCAACTTAATCCAACAACATATAAAAATGATCATACACCATGACCAAGTGGGATTCATCCCAGGTTCACAAGGATGGTTCAACATATGCAAATGAATCAATGTCATACACCACATTAACAAAAGAAAAGTCAAAACAACATGATCATTTCAATAGATGCAGAAAAAGCACTTGACAAAATCCAATAACCATTGATGATAAATACTCTTACCAAAGTGGTATAGAAGGAACATATCTTAACATAATAAAAGCCATTTACAATAAAGTCACAAGCAGTATAATACTCAATGGAGAAAAGCTGAAAACGTTCCCACTAAAATCTGGAACAAAACTAAGATGCCCACTCCTACCACTTTTATTCGACATAGTATAGGAAGTCCTAGCCACAGCAATCCAACAAACAAAAGAAATAAAAATTATTCAAATAGGAAGAGAAGAGGTAAAATTGTCACTGTATGCAGATGACATGATACTCTATATAGAAAACTCTAAGAATGCCACACAAAACAACAAGAACCGATCAACAACTACAGCAAAGTAGCAGGATACAAGATTAACATTCAGAAATTGGTTGCATTTCTGTATGCTAATAATGATGTATTAGAAAAGGAATATAAAAATAAAATACCATTTAAAATTGCACATCCCAAAATTAAAAACCTAGGAATAAACCTGACTAAGGAGGTGATTTATATGCTGAAAACTATAAACATTAATCAAAGAAACTAAAGTGGATTCAAAGAAAAGGAAACATATTCCATGCTCCTAGATTAGAAGAATCACCATTGTTAAAACTGCCATACTACCCAAAGCAATCTACAGATTCAATGTAATCCCTACCAAATTACCCATGACATTTTTCACAGAATTAGATCAAACTATCCAAAAATTTATATGGAACAATAAAAGGCCCAGAATTGCCAAAGCAATCCTGAAGAACAAAAAAACCAGCAGGAAGCATAACTCTCCCAGACTTCAGACAATATTACAAAGCTATAGTAATGAAGACAGTGTGGTATTTATACCAAAACAGACATATAGACCAATGGAACAGAATAGAGAACCCAGAAAGAAATCCAGACACCTATGGTTAGTTAAACTTAGACAAAGGAGGCAAGAATATAAAATGGGAAAAAAACAGTCTTTTCAGAATGTGGTGCTGGGAAACCTGGATAGCTGCATGTAAATCAATGAAACTAGAATGCACCCTCACATCATGCACAAAAATAAACTCAAAGTGGCTTAAAGACTTAAACATAAGACAAGACACCATAAAACTCCTAGAAGAGAATATAGGCAAAATGTAGTCTGACGTAAACCAGACAAATTTCTTAAGTCAGTCTCCCAAGGCAACAGAAATAAAAAGAAAAATAAACTAATGGGACCTAATCAAACTGACAAGATTATGCACAGCAAAGGAAACCATTAAAAAAAAAAAAAAGACAATCTACAGAATGGGAGAAAACATTTTCAAATGATACAACTGACAAGGGTTTAATCTCTAAAATATACAAACAACTTATACAACTCAACAACAAAAAAGCCTACAACCCAAAGGAAAAGTGGGAAAAAGACCTGAACAGACATTTCTTCAAAGGAGATATATAGATGGCCAATAAGACATGAAAAAAATGCTCAATGTCACTAATTATTAAAGAAATGGAAATCAAAACTACCAAGATGCACCACCTCACACTGGTCAGAATGGCCATCATTAGCAAGTCAACAAATAACAAACACCCTGCAGAGGGTGTGGAGAAAGCATACCCTCCTATATTTTGGTGGGAATGTAAATTGGTAAAACCACTATGGAAAACAGTGTGGAGGTACCTCAGAAAACTAAATATAGAGCTACTCTATGACCCAGTGTTGGAGACCATGGAACAGCAGATTTCTGCTTAAGGCAAATTTCTATGGACTCAGAGTTCTAAAGTACAGAGTCTCCTTCAAAGACAAGATGAAGGTCTTATGCATTAACCATGTTATTCTATAAACAACTGCACTATGTCCTAATGATATCCCTTTTGTTTTTACTAAGAAGATATCATTATTGCCTCTGCCTGTCCCTGTCCACAAATCTTTTCACCCCCTTAAACCCATTAATAATAATCTCATCACCTCCTTAATAAAAATCATGTGGGCTAAAGCCTAGGGGCTTTTGTTCTGTGGGATGGAGTGCCTTCTGGTCCCCCACTTTCTAAATGTAAGCATCTTGTGTGTTCTGTTATACCACACTGTCTCTCTTCCAGGATTCCCCATTTCCCTTCAGTGAGAGAAGTGGCAACCCAGCAATCCCACTTCTGGTCATATATCCAGACAAAACTTTCATTGAAGAAGATACATGCATTCCTATATGTGTTGCAGCACTATTCCTGATAGCCAAGTAATGGAAACAGATGAATAGATTAAGAAAATGTGGTATAATATACACAATGGAATACTACTCTGCCTTAAAAAATAACAAAATAATGCCAATTGCAACAACATGGATGGAACTAGAGATTCTCATACCAAGTGAAGTAAGTCAGAAAGAGAAAGACAAACACCATATGATATTACTTATATCTGGAATCTAATATATAGCACAAATGTACCTTTCTACATAAAAGAGAGAAACTCATGGACTTGGAAAACTGACTCGTGGTTGCCTAAGGGGAAGGAGTGGGATGCATGGGATCGACTGGGAGTTTGAGATTAGTAGATGCAAACTATTGCATTTGGAGTGGATAAGAAATGAAATCCTGCTGTATAGCACAGGGAACTATATCCAGTCACTTGTGATGGAACATGACAGAAGATAGTGTGAGAAAAAGAATATGTGTGTGTGTGTGTGTGTGTATTCATATGTATGTATGACTGGGTCACTTTGCTGTATAGCTGAAATTGACAGTACAATGTAAATCAACTATAATGAAAAAAATGACCTCCGCAAAATAAATCAATTCATCTAGCACAAAGTATGAAAGGTAATGTATGTGCCATGTGGAAGTTCTTTAAAGAACTTAGGGTTAGGGTTAGGGTTAGGGTTAGGGTTGTTCATGTATTAATCTTATTGCATAATGATATATATTTCCCTTTGGATCTTCTGGTGGATTATCTTGGGTGCAAGTAAGATTAAAGGCTATATGGATGCAAGTATGAGTAAGTATTCAAAAATTCTCATTTAAAATTGCTATATCTTTCAGTTATTATAGTAAATCCACATGATAATGTTATAGTGATAGAAAAATAATTAAATAGCCAGGCCTCTATTTTTTGTTTGTGGATCTACAACCCATCATTTTTCTTTATAATCTCTTTATTCTTCTTAAATGTTTATTATATTCACAGTTCATAAATAATAGTTGATGATTTGTTTTATTAAATTGCATATGGCATACCTTTTAGGGATTAATTCCTCTAAATCGTATACAAGTGGAAAGGGTCATGTCAATCCTCAAAAATATTAAATAATATTAATAACACATTTAGCTCATTTCTGTTAAACTAAAACAGAATTTTTATTTTATTTTATTTTATTTTATTTTATTTTATTTTGTCTTTTTGCTATTTCTTTGGGCCACTCCTGCTGCATATGAAGGTTCCCAGGCTAGGGGTCCAATCGGAGCTGTAGCCACCAGCCTACGCCAGAGCCACAGCAACATGGGGTTCGAGCCACGTCTGCAACGGACACCACGGCTCATGGCAACACGGGATCCTTAACCCACTGAGTAAGGCCAGGGACCGAAACCGCAACCTCATGGTTCCTAGTCGGATTCGTTAACCACTGTGCCATGACGGGAACTTCTAAAACAGAATTTTTAAATTTCAACAATGCCAATAGTCACTTTAACACTTACTCCAATGCTCACAAAATTATTTTACCAGGTATCAAGTCCTGGCCAACTTTCAATTAAGTTAGATTTTGTCCGGATATATAGTTATTGACCCATATACCTATGGATTGACATTTCTGTATACATAGATGGGATCCACTTTTCTTTAAATCTAAATAAATATTATCAGTGGATTGAGAAATTCTCTATATATGTTTTTTATATACATATATAAAAATATATTTATATTTTTAGGGCTACACCTGAGGCATATGGAGGTTCCTAGGCTAGGGGTTGAATCAGAGCTGTAGCCACTGCCCTAAACCACAGCCACAGCAATGCCAGATCCAAGCCACCTCTAAGACCCACACCATAGCTCATGGCACTGCCAAACCCTTAACCCACTGAGAGAGGCCAGGGATCGAACCTGCATCTTCATGGATGACAGTCAGATTCATTTCTACTGAACCATGATGGGAACTCTAAGAAATTCAAGATTTTTAAAAGCCCAGATGAAAAGAGGAAATAAATAAATAAGTAAATGGTAATAGCTAGATAGATTGATAGATAAATCCTGGCATTTCTTTGATGTCTGTAGTAATCTATGTTCTTATTCTAAATTTTACGCTTTTTGAGGGCACATGCAATTCCTGGTGAAATAAAGCAACCAATTACTACCATTCCAATTTTAATTCAGTTCAAGTATAATTGCCTAGCCTCTATTGTATTGAATCAATTAAGAAACACTAACAAATTTACTTTTAAAGAATATTTTATATTTGTTACCACCCAAAAAGTTAATCATAACCTTTTTCTCACAAACTTCAATAGCACACATCAGTCTGCTGATTACACTGTTTGATCAGAAGCACCCCAATTAAAATATGTACAGATGATCTTAGGATAGCCATTATTTAAATGTTTTTTCAAAAATATACTTTTAACAATTTTATAACCAATGCATTTATAGGTAGATTTTTGCCAATTACACCCACTATATTTATTACTACAATAAGGAATTTTGTTTTTTATGGTCCTATTATCTATAACAACTAAGAATTCAAATGTTTATAAAAAAGACTTTATAGAAATTAATATAATTCTTTCCTTTCTTTTCTTATAGGAAAACCCTGAGTGATATCTTCACTGACTTAGAAAGACTGGAAAAAAATTTATTATTTTCCATTCTGTCTTTTTAAAATTTTGCAAGCATTTGGCTTTAGATGCTTTTCTAGAGTTTTGTTTCTATGGAAGCACTTTGGATCATAATTTATGAGGTAGGTTGAAACAGATAATAATGTATGCCATTTATACTTTATCATACTCACATAGCTTTATGGGTGTGTACCTTAGAGGCACAGAGGCAAATTTTTATTAACACATGTTTATACATAATTGACCAATTGGGAAGTGGTAAGAAGTAATGGCTGTGATTTACATAGACTAAGAAATGTCTTAGAGCACCTCACCCTGTCTGGAGCCCCCACTGTGACAGATGAGCCAATGCCTGTGGGGGATGACAGCATGCTATTTATGGCATTTCCTTCTGAGACAATTAAGTAACATATGCCAAGACCATAGGGATTATCTTTGAGCTACACAGTATGTAACTCTATCTGAAGAGAAATATAATATTTTATAAAATTGACAAACCATAAGAAAGCTTAAATTGCTTCACTCATTTTAATAAATGCAATAACTTTTTTGTGCCTTAATAAGATTTGCTTCCTGATAAGGATACGTTATAAAAGATTAACATGTTATATACATGTATTATTTAGAAAATATGACATATTTATTTTGTTAGGGTGCAATGTTCATAATGAACTCTTAAACACAGGCTACTTATTTTAACAGCTGCTTTCCTTTCCCATATTCAAACTAAACCAAATGGAAAAGTTGGTTCACTACAAAAATAAAAACTACTTTCTTATGGTAGTGATAGGGATGGAGTAGGCACAGGTAGTTGTAGAAGTCCCAGTAAAGTACCATAGATAGAGAGGGAAATCTAGGTGATGTTGGGAGATCACTGTAAATTGATAAATTCCTCAAAAAAGCCACCAGAACAAGGCAGCCTTGCCTGACTAGTGGAGGTGTGAGAATTGCCTCAGGTTATTGGGTGGGGGTTGGGATGAGGCCTGCATTCAGATTCAGATCAAGGGCAAGAGTTGAGGACTGCCTTTCTGCTGATTTCCATACAAAGCTTACTAAGATACTAAGATACTAAAGATACTAAAGATACTAAGGAGGAGCTACTACTCCCACAAAAGAAGAGGAACAGTCTTTTCTTACCCCCTCTCCCCTAGGATAATAAAACTGTAGCCCACAGGATCCTCCTCAGGGCAGATCTTCCTTGCCGGCCCACTTTCATTTCTCACAAGCCTGCTATCCTAATAAAGCTATTTCTTGCCTATCACTTTGTCTCTCACTGAATTCCTTCTGGTTGGAGGCATACAGAACCTGAACCTCAGTAAGTCCAGACATGAGGTGGGTGAGTGCTAATTTAAAACGTGTGTTCAAGTCCCAATCTGCGTTTTGGCTGAGTTTGAGTCCTGGCACATGGGTTCAAGTCCCAATATAGGTTTAGGCTGGGTTCGAGTTGCGGTACATAGCTTCAAGTCCCAATCTGCATTTTGGCTGGGTTTGAGTCCCAGCATGTAGATTCAAGTCCCAATCAATCTGGGTTTAGGCTGTGTTCAAGTCCTGGCACGTGGGTTGAAGTCCCTGTCCGTGTCCTGGCTAGGTTCAGGCTATTAGTGCTGTCAGTTTCAGTAGGACTGCACTATTACTTAGCATGGTATGGTATGGTAGAGACAGCAGGTTGACTAGGGACTAATGAGGGGTAAGGAAGGATGAACTTAGATATCAAGATGGATACCACTCTCATAATACTGTTTTTGGTGACAGAGTTGAACCTGACTCAGTGCAGGGCTGAGTTTACTTGGAATATGTATATGGCTGAAGCTATGGCCTCGGTGCACTTTAGGATTGTTTCCATTTATTATTGAGGTCATTGAGATCTATAGAGATCTATTTAAGCTGATTATAAATTAGAGAGACTATACTAGAGGATGCTAGGATTAAAGGTAGTCTGTTAAGAATCAGTAAAGTAACTGGTATTTGGCATAATTTTATCTTGGGAGTCTATGCATTTCCATAGCCCAGCTCATATCCTTGGTACTATATAGTAACTCAAAAAATATTTGTTAGATGAGTAAATGGAAAGGGGGAGTAGTTTTTCTTTTCATATTTCTTGTCCCCCTCAACTTGATTTATGACCTCCATTTCTTCTTGTGTTCCTGAATTTCATGTTGCATGGCCCTGGATTTCTACAGTTATGATGACTTCCTATTCTACAGTAAGGTATGTATGGGGTTATTATGGGTAATTAATTTCAACCATGACCTAATTTTAAAAGACCTCTATAAAACCAGTGTCTAGAAATTGTAAAAGGAGGGAAAAATAAGGAAGGGTGGGTAGATAGATAGATGATAGATAGATAGAGGAAGAAAACAAAGAAGGAAGAGGAGGAGAAGGAGAGGAAAAGGGTAAGAAGGGGGGAGGGGAGTAAAGGAAGGAAGGAGGGAAGGAAGGAAGGGAGGGAGAAAGAGTGAATGAAAAAAATGTTGCCTCCCATAGCAGTAAACAAAGTATGTTGCAACCATCAAGCCATCACATTACAGCTGCCCCAAGGTGAGTCCTGAGGGATTTCAGGATGGAAACAGGATGCTTGCCATCTAGCAGTAAACCTCTCCAGCTGTTCCTAATGATGCACCCTGAGGAGACTCAGGATGAGAAAGCACAGGATATAGGCCCCAGATAGCTAAGGTGCATATCATAGGGATACCTTCAAGGAGTCCAGACCCTTGAATCTTTCTATATATAGAAAACTGCTAAATTCCTTAATTTGAAATACCTGGTTTTCTTTAATTAGCAGTAATACTTTAACGTTCTGACAACCTAGGCCTTGTTGAAAAAACTTCAATATAGCCTGGCTCCTTCCTACCCTCTCCAGAGAAATCACTTAGAGCTATCTGAGAGGCTTTGTCTCAGACTTAAGCCCTCAGTTTGGTCTGTTGAAAAAAATATAATTTTCAACTTTTAGGTTGTGTATTTTTTTTTTTTTTAGTTGATGGAATGAAGGAGGGAAGGAACAAAGGAAGGGAGAGCAAAAAAAGAAAGAGAGAAAAAGCAATAAAGGAAAATTGGAAATGAAGAAGCTACTTTAATAGAAGTTAATAGACTTTCCTGTCCCACCCCTCATAGTTATTATTTTGTCTCCCAAATGTTAGCACAGTTTGGACAAGTTACTTTATAGCAGCTTTTGAGACACAAGGAGCCATAAGGATGCTTATGCTACATCACTCCTTATGATACTACAATGACATGGCATTCCTATTTTGCCAATTGAACAGCTGAGAGGCAATGAAATGGTGTTAAGACAATGATAATGTCAGATTTGGATATTGGGCCCAAAGACCTCACAGTGGGCTCTTCTAGTTTTCTAAAAATTTGACACATTGTCTTATATTTATATAGTATTTTCATATTTAGGATTGATTACAAAGATATTGTATTTAACCTCTATTCCAACATCTTTGGTAGCAATTTATGCTAGAATTTATGCAAGTCCTAAAATTCTTCAAAGAATAAAGAAGCAAATTTCCTTAATTTGTGATGTTCAAAAGCTCACCTTTCACATTCTCTTTTCCTCCCTTCTTCTTTCCCTTATTTTCTCTTTGCCGCTCTCTCCTTCTCTCCCCCTTCTACACATACTTTCTCAGTTTCTTCTCTGAGCCAGACACAGCAGTAAACACTGTTCTCCTTTATGGAGGGCAGCTCTAGGCAATTCTTCCTCGATTCCTGAAACTTATACCCTTAGAATCACAGCACTGTTTTGGTTCCACCATCCATAACATTTTAATGTAGAGGAATACGGCAAAGTAGCATGAAAAATAAGCTTTATCCTCATTGATTTTTCATCGCATCTCATCTTCTAGGTGGGTTAGGGATGGAAAGAAAAAGCTAGCTATGTGATTCTCTCTAAGAATTGTCTAATATTAATATACGACACTCACAAGAAAGAAAAATAGAGGGTTGATTCTACTAAAAATATATTTTTTTGAAAATGGCTATGTCAAGCAGAGTAGTTAGTATTGCAATACCTATTACATTGATATGAACACAGGCTCTTTTACAAATATTACTTCATGAATGTTGCCCCTCATATATTAATCATTTAAGTAAGTGGTTTCCATCAATTATTTCTAATTATATGCACTTCCTTCCAATTAACAAAAGTTGACAATGATGTAGTCGTATAACATAGGGTTTATTGTCCCAGCATTTTTCACTCTTAATTTTCACTCTTTTTCAGTGGAAATTTTCCTTACTTCCAATAATTATTCCTGTTTTAACAAGAATAGACTTCTTGAAAAACAATGACCCAGTGGAGAGGCTAGATATAATAGTTAAAAATCCTTTAGATTACAAATAAGAGACGGTAAGTTTAACTATTTATTGGTAGGATACTGGGGGTTCTCCAGTTGGGAGACTGGAGAAACAATTTCAGAAAATTATCAGGAAAAATCAGCTCCAGGCTGTGAATTGTGAGCCGTAGCCATCAACATTAGTTAGAAAAGCCAGATCAGAACAAAGGGGCTTCCATTGATTCATCACCCCTTTGCCTTTGAGTCACTTTTTTCAGGCACAAAATCCAACTTGGAGCATTCAATCAGTTGATGCAAGATCAGTAGCTAGTATCTGGTTACCAATAGTGGGAAGGAGGAAGATTTCAGCTTTCAAAGTGGGAAGAAGAACACTGCCTCCAGCCTACTATGGTAAGAAGTAGGAGCAGTGACAATCCCTAAAATAGAAAGTATTGATGCTAACAAAAAGGACTACTTAGCATGCAAATCAATGAAGTTAGAACACACCTTCACACCATACACAAAATTACACTCAAAATGGCTTAAAGACAAACAAAAGACATGACACTATAAAACTCCTAGAAAATATCATAGGCAAAAAATTTGAAAGTATACCAGTGTTTTCTTAGGTTACTCTCATAATGCTCTAGATATAAAAACAAAAATAAACAAATGTGACCCAATCAAACATAAGATTTTGCATAGCGAAGGAACCATAAACAAAACAAAACAAAACAATGTACAGAATAGGAGAAAATATTTGCAAATGATGTGATCATCAAGGGCTTAATTTCTGAAATACACACCTAATACAACTCAATAGCAAAAAAACCCAAAAAAACAAAAACAAAGACCCAGTAGGAAAATAGAAGACCTAAATAGAAATTTCTCCAAAGAAGACATATAGGTAGCTAAAAAACACATGAAAAAATGCTTGACATTTCTAATTATTAGAGAAAAGCAAGTCAAATTTAAAATAAGCTATCACTTTGCACTAGTCAGAATGGTCATCATCAAAAAGTCTATAAACAATAAATGCTGAAGAGGGTGTATAGAAAAGTGAACTCTCCTACACTGTTGGTGGAATGTAATTTGGTGTAGCCACTGTGGGAAACAGTATGGAGGTTCCTCAGAAAAGTAAAAATAGAACTACTATATAATCCAGTAATCCCACTCTTAGGCATATATCTGGACAAAACTTTCCTTGAAAAAGACACATGCACTCCCATGTTCACTGCAGCACTATTCACAATAGCCAAGTCATGGAAACAATCTATATGTCCATCAACAGATGCCTGAATAAAGAAGATGTGGTACATATATACAATGGTATATTACTCAGCCATTAAAAAGAACAAAATAATACCATTTGTAGCAACATGGATGCAACTAGATATTATCATATTAAGTGAATCAAGTTAGAGAAAGATAAATACCATATGATATCACTTATATGTGGAATCTGTAATATGATGCAAATGAAGCTATCTATGAAATATAAACTGATTCATAGCCATAAAGAACAGACTTAGGGTTTCCAAAGTGGAAGGATGGAGTGTGAGACTGGCATTAGCAGATATAAGCTCTTCTATATATAATGGATAAACAGCAAGGTCCTACAGTATAGCACAGGGAACTATATTTAATATCCTAAATTAAGCTGCAATGGAAAAGAATACTAAGAAAATAAGATATATGTAGAATTGAATCACTTTCATGTATAGAAAGATTAACATACCATTGTAAATCAATTAGGTTTACAATGAAACCAAACAAAAAGGATTACTTAGGAGGACCTATTAAAAATTTGAAAGCCTTGAAGTGACAGTAAGCTTACTATTATTTACAGAGTGCAGCTAAAAGTGGTAGGAACTGTGAGAGGTAGCAGAGACCAGAAGTTGTTAAAAGAATGCAGCATCCTAATTCATAGAATTTTGGAGCTAGAAGGATCCGAAGAGAACCTGTTGTAATTTTATGGATGATTAATCAGTTGTTTGGGAGGCAATTATTTAAAATTGTCACTAAATTGTTTCAAAACAAGGCTTAAATCCAGTTTTGAAGTATCTCTCTTTCTCTTTAGTCTTTTTTTTTTTTTTTACAGCCACACCTGTGGCACATGGACGTTACCAGGCTAGAAATTGAATTGGAGCTGCAGCTGCCAGCTTATGCCACAACCATAGCAAGGCCAGATGGAAGCAATGTTTGAGACCTATGCAGCAGCTAGAGGCAATGCTGGATCCTTAACCCTCAGGGAGGCTAGGGATCAAATTCACATCCTCATAGAGACTATGTTGAGTTCTTAACCTACTGAGCCACAACAGAGATTCCTGAAGTATTTCTTTTAAAGTTATTTACATTTCTCCACAATATCCAGCTCCCCATGGTGGAAAGAACTATTCCCACGGTCTCTCCTCACCTATTCAGTGCTACTAACGCATTTGTGGTCTTACTTGTTGAATCTCCAAGAATTATTTTAAAGCAGCAACCAAAGGAGGTTAGCTGATTGTAATCCATAAAATTCTAGAGGGATATGTATAATGGTTAGGTTTACACACAAGCCTGTTTTAATCATGTTGATTAACTGACCGTTTAATAACAGGATATTAAACTATCAGTTAAAACTCATGATTTTCAACTGCTGCATTGTAATTGAAATTCCATTTATTTTGGGGGGCTATTAAAGATGTTACCTCTTACAAGTCTTTATTCCTCTAAATTAAAATAATGTTTTGCAGGAAACATTTTGTTTCTAGCCTGTAGATGCTCGAGTTCAGAAAGTATGTTTTATTTATGTCTGCATATTTGAATTTCTCTCCCCTCTCTTTCTATATGACGTGTAAGCAACTTTCCCAGTGTTACTGCCACACTCTAGAGGAAGATAAGGACACTGTTAAGAAATCCATTAAAACTCCCAATAGTATGCAAGCATCAATCTCCTATGAAAGTGGAAAACAAATATTGGACACTCATGGAAAAGTAGTGAAGATCCAGCATTGTAAAATAAAGGGACAATCTGTACTTTTTAGATATTTTTTACCTCCTAGTTGGCCAAATTTTAAGTAAAACATTAAGAATATGCAATGAGTCATCTTCAACTTTGATTTAGGACATGTCAATTGCTACAACAAATTTGCAGGGAAATTTATCAAAATTTAATGGAATTATAAATATGTTTCTCTCTTGACTTAGCAAATCTATTTCTAGGAATTCATTCCACAGAAGTTCTGGTGCAAAGATAAAAGTATAAGGAAATTCACTCACACTGTAACTTCAAAAGAAAACAACGCAAATGTCCAGAAATGAAGTAATGGTATAATGAGAATAATATGAAGCTTTTTTTTTTTGTCTTTTTGCTATTTCTTGGGCTGCTCCCGCGGCATATGGAGGTTCCCAGGCTAGGAGTCCAATCAGAGATGTAGCCACCGGCCTACGTCAGAGCCACAGCAACGCGGGATCCGAGCCGCGTCTGCAACCTACACCACAGCTCACGGCAACGCAGGATCCTTAACCCACTGAGCAAGGGCAGGGACCGAACCCACAACCTCATGGTTCCTAGTCGGATTTGTTAACCACTGCACCACGATGGGAACTCCCCAGCTTTTAAAAGAAATTGAATAGATCTCAATTTACAGATTTGGAAAGATCACCAAAATATTTTGCAAAGTAAAAACACCGCACTAACAGTATATATAACTAGATAAAATCTATCTATATGGTTGTATATGTAAAGGAAGTAATATGTAGACATATACAGAACATTGAAACAAATTTTCCTTGAGGAAAAGACTATATTTATTTATATTTCTATATTTTGCTAACATTTTTCAAATATATGGTATTACTCTTACAATCAGAGAAGTTTAAAAACAACAATACAAATCATAGATTATCCCTTTTGCATGTGTAAGCTCACACATGAGTATTTAAAAGTTTAGCTGTAAATGAGAAAAATCAGATTATAAGACAATGAGTATAATGTGTTTTTAATTTTGTTAAAAATAGGTTTATTTAGAAAATAGCTTAGTAAGATGTAATAAAAATTTAATGAAGTTTACTGCTGAAGGGAATATGTGATTTTTATGATTTCTTATATTTTAAAAAATTTCTACAATAGATCTGTTTTTGATAATTAGAAAAACACATAACACCACATCAACTTATAAATAGCTTAGTTATTACTGTTTTCTGCATGTTAAAATTTTTTTATTTTAATTAATTATAAAAATCACACTGAAAGTTTAGAGAAAATCTGAGGAACTCAGAATTTTTAAATATTTTCATCAACTACTTATTTTGATTTAATCACAACATACACAAAATCATTTACATAAAACAAATCTCAGTATAAATATCAGATAATAAAATTTACCATAAAAAATTTAGATTGTTGGTATGCTCAAGAAATTTGAAAATTATAACACTCAGCTGTTTTGCAAAGAAATAATTCTCTTTTTTTAGGGTAAATGGAGGAATAAGAAGGCAACATATTGAATACGAATAAGTATTCAATATACCAAGGATGATAGAAAATAAATGTGTACATATATGCATATATCATTCACACCCATATAGCCATAACTATGTATCAGTGTTGTTCTAAGCACATTATAAATATTGAGCTATTTTATCCTTACAACAATCCTAGGAGTAGGTATCATTAGAATCCCTATTTTTTGTAATATATGAGAAATCTGAAACTTAGAGAAATTGATTTCTCAAAGTCAGGATATCTATCCAATACAAAGAAGTTTTAGGCAAATGCCTTGGTAAAATTTTATACCCCAAAAGTTTTTTCATGTGATGTTGATACTTCATAGGAAAAAATCTGCAGTTTGGGCCACTTAGGTTTTACCCACCAGCTCCTTTTCAGCCCCATATTACAGTATGCTTATCTGTCAGATGAGAAGCTTTCTAATTCGTAAGAATTCTAAGATTCTTCCACCTTGAGCTAAAATCCCAATATATCTTCCCTACTTAACTCAAGTTTCCACACAATGTATGGAATTATAAAAATGAGTGAATATTTTTAGTCCTATGTATAATGGTACGTATCCAAGTTAGCCCCACTCAGGAGATAAAGACCCCATCTAGTGTATCCCTTTTTAGTCTTTTTTCCCCCCTAAATTCTGGCATTTCTTTCTTTTTTTGCAGCCACAAGTTTTTAGTTAGAGATCAGCTTGGATAAGCCTTTAAAACAATCATTAATAAGCTGTTTTTCTCTCAAGTGCATACATTTCTGAAATCATATGTAGAACATACAAAGATGAAAAGAGAATTTAAAATTGATGATTTTCTAATGATAATATTTTTGTGACCAGGGGATGTTTTGGTATATAATGTTTTCCCCAGCACTTTATAAAAAACTGCCACACAAGCAAATCTTGATTGTATCCTCAAAGGAATCTCATTTATTTATTTTTAATTCCTAGCAGTTACAACATGACTATCTGTCCAAACAAAATTTTACAATGTAGGGGAAAATCCTAATTTTTATTCAGTAGCAGGTATATTAAAATAAAGTTATAAAACATAGACTATGTCTGATTAGTTCTTTCTCTCCTGCATTTACAACGTCTTCCCTCATCCCTAATCTCTGGACAATATGCATAATTTATGAATGAACTATAAAGTAAAACTACTAGGTCTGAAACCTACCTACCTTTCATATTGGGTATGAAGCATTAGTCTAGTTCTTTACCCTCTCTGTGCCTCAGTTCCCTACTATAAAAAGACAGTAATAATATCAAAACTGTATCAATGGGTGCTTATGAGGATTGAATAGGTTAAGATAGATAAAGTATTTAGATGAGAAGTGGTACATAAAAGAGTCATACTGTGCTTATTCACTGCCATTTTATAAAAATTAATCCAGGCATGATATACTTTAATGTAGTTCTATAGAACATTCATTTTTAATTTTACATTTTATCATAAAATCAATACCTGTTCATTACTGAAAACATACAAAATACGTACAAACACAAGGAATATAAGATTTCCTCTAGTTCTATTTCATTGCCAGCTAGTGTCTTACTTTTTATATGCACATATGACATGTATCATATACAAACATGCAAATGCTATATATATTTTTCTGATTATAAATAAATTGAACTCTAAGGAGACTTGGCTCAAGATCATGGAATTGGCATCTACTTCCCCTCCTCCCACACCTTCCTGTCCCTAAGCATCTTAAAATAATCTGGGAAAAATACATGTATGTTTTAGATAATGTCTAAGGAAATACGTATTTTGTCAAGAGCTATTATGATGAACTACTGCAGATGGAAATAAAAGGGTTTGTATAGAAAGAATAGAGGAAAAGCACAGCCTTCTACATAGTATACACAGGAAAACAATTGAGAAGGAGGGACTACAACTAGAAAAGTTAAATCAACAAATATACAGCAAAATATGAACCCTGAAGTAAACCTATTTCTTTAAATTGTGTATTCAGAAGAGTAGTCTTGCCTTTACAGTCCTAATGTAACTAACAAAAGGAGCAGCAGGCTTCAGAGGTATTTGATCCTGAGACCTGTGTGGACAAAGTGAATTGCTTCTCAGGGGGTCACCCAGGTGAGTGAGAAAGAAGTTTTGGTCATAGATAGTCCATAATAGTTGAAAGAAAAACTAAAAATAGAAAGTTCTGTGAAGAAAAGAGATACCTGACTTCCTCCAATATCAAGACAAGCCATGGTCACTTTAAAATCTGAGAGGTTCTCAGTTCTAGCTATTCCTACATCTAAGTACCTTAGGGCAAAGTCCTTAGGTTATGATACCCATCCATCTTTACAAAGAGCAGGTAGGCACCCATCCCACTTAAGGGATAAGTTTATTTTGGAACACTTCAATAAACCGCAAAGGAAAACATCACCAAGAATCAATGATAATCAGTTGACTTCATCATTCCTAACTAGGAATATGTTAGAAACACATCTCTCTTAAAGGGAAGGACCACAATAAGCACATAGAAGAGCAGACATGTGCATCAGGAAATATTTAACATAGGAGTAGGCTGCTATGAAAAGGAAACATTTAGAAAGCTAGGAAGTTACTAGATAATAAAATTTTAAACGAAATCTCAATAATAGAATGAACTTACTTGATAACATAAATCTTTGTACTGAAAAGTTTTCTTAAGGGCTAGGCAGGCTGCATTTCAATATGTGTGCTTACACATCTGAAACTTCTTTTTTTATTTTTATTTTTTTGGTTTTTAGGGTCACACTCATGGCATATTGAGGTCCCCAGGCTAGGAGTCGAATTGGAGCTGTAGCTGCCGGCCTATACCATAGCCACAGTGACATCATATCTGAACCACCTATGCAACCTACAACTAAGTTCATGGCAACGCCAGATCTTTAACCCACTGCGTGAGGTCAGGGACTGAACCTGTGTCTTCATCGATGCTAGTCAGATTCGTTTCCACTGAGCCATGACAGGAACTCTGAAACTTCTAAAGTCACTAACAGCTTTCAAAGAAAGGGGAAAATAGAAATAAAAGTCAGACTTCCTATCAAAGAGATGAGGAATGATAATATCTCTAAATAAGACAAGATCCTATGGAACAATGCCTTAAAACTGAAAACAACAGAGTAATTAAAGTTAAATTAAAATAAAAGGGAAAAATAAAATCATTTACATAAGAGTGCAATAAAAGTATCTCCTTCTAAATTTATTTATCTGAAATAATTATCTGGAATGCACTGAAGCAAAGTGAAAAATACAAAAGAGAGGAATGTGTGATATACAAGAAGCAAAACATAGAGGTATAAATAAAGTACTAATTTATTTCAGCATTTACAAAAAAAAGTCCAGTGAATGACTGTCTCTGCCACAGACAGATTAGGCAAATATGTATGCCACAAATAAAAGCTTGTTTTTGTTATATAAAGAGTTTCTTAAAAACAACAAAAGGAGAGCCCAATGGATGTAGTTTTTATGGTTCATGTAGCAACTTACTTGATAAGAAACACAAATGGCTATAAATAAGTGAATATATGCTAAAACTCAATAGTAACTTGTATATGCAAACAAAAACAATATAATTTCATATTATTCCATGAAAATGGACAAAAAGATTCCTACCTGTGATAATATTGACTGTGGAGGAAAAGACACTCAATAAGGTGGGAGAAAAATGTAGTTAAGGTTCTCAAAATATTCATCAGTATTCAAAATACACTTATCTTTGAACTCAGAAATTATACCTCTATGCATTTACCTCAAGAAATACACATGCATATACAAAGATATCCATTTGTATACTGACTTCAATAACCAAATATTGGATGCCACCTAAGCATCTAAATTAAATTAATGATGCTTCATCAATACAATCAAATAATCTACATAAAATTTTTGCCTGTATATGCTAAAATGAAAATACCTTAAAAATGTCATTAAGTGAATAAAAACAATTTGAAACAGAATACCTTATGATGTCATATAAAATTAAGAAACAGAGTTATAGTTTTAAATGTACCTATATATTTTTAACTAGAAATTCAGATCAACTCTTGTAATAGGAAACATAAATAACATTCAGTTAAGCAAGAAAGGGGCTTATGATTCATTTTCTGTCACATAGAAAAACAGAGCTTACCATTCAGTGTTAGAACAACATCAAGAAGAGTTCAGCTTTTTTTAGTTTTTTGTTTGGTTGGTTGCTTGGTCTTTGGTTTACTTGTTTTCCTTTTCAAAAGATGTGGCCCTTGTCACTGTGTTTGCAAGATGCTGCTGCCACCATCCCTCCCCACAAACACCTTGACAGCTCCAGACAGGAAAAAGGGAAAGAGAAGGGGGTAGAGAGGAATGCGACACTTTAGGAAGTTTCCCAAAACCCCAAAAGAAGTATTTCTGCTTCTATTTCATTGAGCATAGGACATCACACCCCTGTCTGCAAGGAAGCTGGGGTAAGATTATTTTTTTCTCTATCTTGAGAGATTGAATAAGGAATAGCGAAACTGTAGTCCTCTACACATTGTGTATAAGAGCAGAAAATTAAGGTCTAGGTGGGTCTTGCAAACAATTAACATCAGTTGTATTTCACAAAATATGAGTTACTGGGGTTAGAGGTCAAGAGGATGGGATGTGTCAAGACATCAAGAAAAAATACTTCAACTTTTTACTTTGTATTTTTGTTCTTGAAAAATTTTGGAACAGATTTTTGTATTGCTTGAATAAAACAAAAATAAATAATTATTCTTATTGTAGAAAACTTGAAGGCTATAGAAAAATGTAAAGAGGTCATTAAAATTACACAAAAATCCACTGAAGCTGGACAGACTATTTTATATGTAATTTTACCATCACTCATAAGTGTGTGTGCACACATGTGATGTACATGTTGGATTTTGTTCACAATAAATGCAGGAATAACACAGCCTGAAGGAATGTAATACATAAATGTTATTGATGGTAGGTAATCCTTCCCATTAAAAAAACAAAACAAAACAAAATGAAAAAAAACAAAAACCTGTTTTTCAAAGATTTTTAAAGGTGTAGAGATATATTATTCAAGTTCCCTGAAATAAAAACAGTCATTATACTGCTCTAAGCAATTTTGCTTTGGTGGAAGGAGTAGAGATTTGTTGGTTTGGTAATTCTACATATAATGTCTCAACTGTGTATACAGATGAATGATTTTAGTTAATAACTTAATAATTTAGGACTACAATAAATATTTTGAAAAGCTATCATACTGTCAGAATGTAGGCCGCTCATTTTTTAAAAAGTGATACATGGTAGAAATTTTAATTTAGATCATCATGAATAACTGTGGTCACCTTAATGTAATTTGGTGGGTATTTTTCTCCACCTTGCTGTCTACCCCCTGGGGTCACTATAAAGAGATAAAAGGTGTGAGGGTTAAAGTATAGCAAGGTATTACAAAGTCACTGTATCCTATTTTCTTTCTTCCCTATCCCTATTCTCTTAAAATTATCTATTAAAGGTTTATTTTGAAATGTTTCTCTTTCTCTTCAGCTAGTCCTTTAGACTTCTAAATACTTTATTTGAATAAGAGATGTGAAAGTAAGAAAATAGGGACTGGAAAGATGTACTAAAACTCCATCATATTTCCATCTATCATCCTCTCCATCATCACCACCCAACTTAAGCTTTAGTAAGTAACAAATAGAGTGCTGGAGCTCAGCACAAGAAATGTCTTTCTACTATGAACCTAAGAGGTGACGATGAACTTGAAGTGAAAGGTAGTTTGAAGAGACCACATATGGGTGCCGTTTTTGGTGTGGATGGATGAGCCCTCTAGGATATGGTTAATAAGGAAGAGGTATAAAGAATAATGATGTGATCAGTTCTTTGCAGGGTAGACTAGACTGACTAGGCAGATGATACACCTTCACTGAATATATTAATTAACCTTAAGTTTAATTATATATTTTAGCTTTTGGATTTCTTCAGATGGGAGGTATGCACGTGGATGTCCAAGTCTGTGAATTGTTTATATGGAAGATACATGGGAACCTAAGCCATTTCTTCCTAAGGTGATCATATTAAAAACCAAAAACAAACAAACAATAAAAACAAAAAAAACACACAAAAAAACCCCCTAAAAAATCAAAACAAAGAAACTTAGCAATGCAATAGACTTGGAAGATATTTACCACACATATTTAAAACTTTACCTATATTTGCTTAGAACTCTCCTAAATTTAACAACAAATATTTTCATTCACATGACTGCAATTAATTGATATACATAGAAACAGTGAAGATAGACTTTGACCCTGTTTCCTGACTGTCACTAATGTTTTCATTTTGGATTTTAATAATGGGATCATTATAGTTCCATGAAATAGAATATTCCTATGAAGACATTTGAAAGTATTTTTATTAGGGAAATTTTAACTTCCACAAAAACTTAAAGCATAAAATTCTTGATAAAAAATAATATATATTTCAACAAATCAATGATAACTCATGTTTTCACCAGTGCTCAATATTTCGAAGAGGAATTTGGTAGATAAAAACACATTATCTTTATCTTTACCTGGTTATTTTCTCATTCATAATTTTTAAAATATACCCAGTAATTTGATGATTCAAAAAAAAAAATCACCCAAGTGATTTCTCATTTTTTACCTTTTAAACTTGGATAGTGCCTTCAATATGTACTGTAAGTATTCAATTAATGCTTTTTGTCTCATAGGTGAGAAAATGACATAGTTTGCCAATACTGTATTTTTAGCATGAGTTCAGTTACATCAATATTATTATAATTAATGATTACATCATGCTTTAGAAGGAAAGTACAGAGAAGGTTGATATTAACATGCACAGCACACCATTGTGATATCAATACTCATTTTACTGTTCGGATTTTTTTTAAGCTAATAGCTGTCAAAAATACCCATTATAGGCTAGTCTATAATTTGTAGAAGTCAAGTAATACATTTTTTCTGAAGGTATAATGGATGCTCCATGGAGCAATTATTTTAGAAAGACAACTTCATCTCAGCTGTCTTGTGCCAGCAGAACTATTTAAGAGCCTGAGATGCATAATTCAACATGGAAGGGCTGTCAGAGTTGAGAATACCTTTAAATTATAAAAACTTAGCACCATGAGTCAGTTATAATTATAATGGAAATGTAGTTTTCTGTCATTTTATCATGGCAAACATCTCTCAAGAAGCAATTTCGCGTGTTAAAATATTTTGGCAAAGTGACTTTTGATTCCAAAGGGATACAGATTATCTGATTTTATACCTGAATATTTTTCTTACAAATTGAGTTTAACAGCCTGTACTGCTTAGGATGGCAAACATAAAAGTATTATTAAAATCCCATTGGAAAATCTCAGGGAGACCATAGGCTACAGTAACTCTCTAAGGCATGTCTGGTTATGCACAAAAATGTATTATTTTAATAGTAAAATATGACAGGCAGTTCCTCATCTGACATCCAATTACTTTAGATGGCAAATATCTGAATATAAAAGTGGCTGCTATTTAGACAGTCTCTTTTCCTAGCAAGTATTTTCATGATTAAAAATTAAAGAATAATAGTTCAAGATCTTCCAGGGTTCACTGTCTTTGATGATGTACCTAAAACTTTTCTCTCCAAATGGTAGCTCTTGTCTTCCTTTTGTTCTGTAGAACTCTTTTTTTTAATTGTGGAAGATTAAAAGAAAATGTGTATATATATATATATATATATATATATGTTTAAATTATATGTATATGTATTTAGAAAATTAGCTACAGAATAAGAGCATAGTGACATAATCACAAACTTCAAGTCTTTCAGTTCCACCAGATGGAATGTTTACCTGAGACCAGAATCCACAGTTGTATTCTGTTCTTTTGAACAAGAGTTATACTAAGCACTCAATTTTGCAAATTGCTATTAAAAATCTTTTCTAGGATAAAACTTGTTGACTTTATGTTATCATTCCTTTCACATTTGCATGACAGTATATGTTATTCTTTTCCAAATAGTTTGAATAAATAAGAATGCTCGATATTTCCAAAAATGATGAGACTGAGACATTTATTGAGTTTCTAGCATATATATTACTTTTTCAGTTTTGTACTTTAAATTAAAATGAAGATAATTGAACATTATTATTGAAAATGCTGAATTGTCTATTTTTAATAAAATCAAGTCGACAGTTATTTCCAATTAAAATGGATTGAGGAAAATGGGTAACAACTCAAAAGTCATTGTATTTTCAATCCCACAAATATTCCTTGAGTGCATATGTCTTGGGTATTTTTTCTAGCCCTGGGGATATAACAACAAAAAACAGAGACAAAAATTCTTTGTCATGTAGTTCATATTACTCATTTAAAAGAAAAATAGAAAATTCAGTTGCTTAACTGAATTTCAGGGATAATTGATATATTTAACATATTTAACTAGATTTTTTTTAATCAGTAGGCTTTTCTACCTTCTAGAAATAAAGGTATAATTCAACAGAATTAAAAAGTCTTGTTAATGTCCTTATTTTAAAAGCTATAAGAAAATAACCATCCTAACACATATGAAATCTCTGAAAATAATGGCAAATGGTCTTCTGAAAGGCAGTGGGACAAGAAAGAAAGAGAATGAGGTGTACTGGGTCCTTTGCTAGTTGCTTTAACTTTTATCCTTTAATCCACACAATAATATGGAGGAGTATAATGCATATTTTAGTTAAAAACTGAGAATCATGGAGTTAAGCAACATTCTCAATAATTTCTAAGATTAAAAAAAATTACATTCAGGTATTTCCAACTCTCCAACTTCTACAAAATTATTTTTTGGAAATTTTCATAGATAAAACAAACAAATGCTATTTAGAGATACACTAATTCATTTCCCTTAGAATCCATCTTTCCTAAGGAAAAGAGTTCTCCAAGAGAACATAAACAATTTCAATATTATTTTTGGTCGTATCTGGAACATGTCCTTTTCTATTTTGTGTTGGTTTTTTTTCTTACACACACACACATCTGGAAAAACATATCATCAAGGACTTAACTTTGGAATGACAAATTTTCCCCCCTTATCTTTTACTTTCCTATTACAAATCCAGGTAATATATATATGCAATGGGTACCTTAAATTTTTCCAAATTAAAATATATAAAATGTATAATGCTATATTCTTCTTGCTCAGTATGATAGTCTTATAATAATGCATTGATTTTTTTTTATCATTACCAGAATTAAATGCATTTGGCTGAAAAAAAATTGAATGTAGTGATGGTATTATATTATTGTATCACAGAGGCAATCATTATCTAGAAAATAAGAAAAAGTGGATTACAGTAAAGCACCATGCATATGATTACTTCTAGTATAATGCTTAAATTAATTCTAAGCAACTTCCTAATTTTATTTTAGTACAACCACATCACAAGTCATAGAGAAGTAGAATATAAAACTTAACCAACATTTTATTTGATTCATTCTGACTGAATCATGAACTGCTATAATGCATGAAGTTTCTGAAAACGTTAATTGCTTTAGAAGGAAATTTAATAATTTGTCTTTGGTGATCACTGTGAATAAATGAATGGAATTCAGAGCTGATATGGTAATCTGCAAAGAACTATGTATATAGTAGTGGAATGGAAAAAAATTAAAAAAGAATAGTGAGAAAGAGGGGGGTGAAAAAGAAAATACAGAGAAAGCAACAGAGCAGAAATAGATAAAAACAAAGTAAAAAGTTAAAGGAATTTAGAGAGGGGTAGATATGAGGGCAGAAGAGGAGAGAGTATGTGTGTGTTCAGCAAATTGGAAAACTATATAGGCAAAGCCCTCAGTTTAATTTTCAGATTTACCTTTTTTGTAGTCTTCTCTAATATAACAGTTCAAATGGGGGCTTAAAATTAATGCTATAAATACAGCCTTTTAATACAATGTTACATTGTGCAGATTATCACATTAGGTCTTTCTAATGAGTCAACAAAATTTCTACATTGCCCTCTAATACTCTAAAATTAAGAAATTTCATAATAATTAATAATAAATATATGCATTTTAATAGAGGAAGAGTTAGTTGCACAACTTTTATGATGCCAAGCTTTGCATTCAGCTTAAACTGCAAGGCAGCATGTTCGTAGTTTGAGCTCCTGGTAACAGTATTTTTCCTTTAGAGAACTCAGAGACATGTTGAAGCTGAATCATTCACATCAACTAAAGGGACAGTGTGTCAAGCTTTTGATTCAGGCATTGGATTCGGCATAATACCGCTAATATAACCTTCTCTTTCTCCTTCTTTTTCTATCTCTAACTCTCCCTTTCTGTCTCTCCCTCTCTTGATCCCTCCCTCTTCTTTCTCTGACTTAAATATTACCAAAATAAAATCTATTAATTAAATTTACTATTCTATGTCTGAAGTTACTAAGTGTAGAGGTAAATAATTTTTTTATCCTGCTTTACTTGTGAAATTTGTTTTAATGTAACTATGTCATTAAATTAAATTTTACACATGCTTTTCCTGAACTTATTTAGTATTGTGGGTGTTTATACTGTGAGTTTTAAATAGCAAATGATAAAAATAACAAAGTCATATTATTGATGATCGAGTGATATTTAAATCACAGAACATTTTGTGTGTGTGTGTGTGTGTGTGTGTGTGTGTGTCTGTCTTTTTAGGGCTGCACCCAGGCCATATGGAGGTTCCCAGGCTAGGGGTCCAATTGGACCTACAGCTGTCAGCCTATGCCAGAACCACAACAACGCCAGATCTGAGCTGCATCTGCAAACTACAACACAGCTCACGGCAACGCTGGATCCCTAACCCACTGAGCGAAGCCAGGGATCAAACCCACAACCTCATGGTTCCTAGTCGGATTTGCTTCAACTGTGCCACGACAGGAACTCCACAGAAAATTTTAAAATGCTAAAATGGTAGAAATTACCTAAGTAATACCTTCTTTTGAATGACCTATTAAGTATCATAAAGCACTGCCCATCTATGGCCTTATCATTATACTTTATGATATTTTTCTATTAAAGAAATCTGGGCGCTTTCAAAATTTATTTCTTGACAAGAATATTTTTGAATTTTTTTTAAAACTCTGGAATATTCAAGAAGAAAATTTGGAAAACATTGCACAAATGCAAACATTTCTAGGCCGCTTGATATACCACTAACCCCCCAAATGTAATAGAATAGTCTTCTCATTGAGTTTTTAATGCATATATCATGTAGGGATATTGGCCTGTACATGTATTTCTTCCATAGCTATGCATAGAGGAAAATGTGAATAAAATAATACTGTTAGAATGAATGGTGAGTGACAGAAATAGTATTTTACTGTTGAATGGAAAACATTTGAGAGGAATTAATACTCAAATCAAGTTTAAAGTATATTCAACAAATAGGATATAGTGTGTATGGGAAAGGGAGTGGAGATTGGTTAAAGATGGTAAGGGATTAAAAACCTTGGATTCTTGGTTAAATGTTTTTTTTTGTTTGTTTGTTTGTTTTTGTTGTTGGCTGTGGTGTTTAATTTATGGACACTATTTTGGGGTGTTCCTGTCATGGCTCAGCAGTAAAGACCCCAATTAGTATCCATAAGGATGTGGGTTTGATCCCTGGCCTTGCTCAGTGGGTTAAGGATCAGGTGTTGCCAAGAGCTGTGGTGTAGGCTGGTGGCTAAAGCTCCAATTCAACTCCTAGCCTGGGAATTTCCATATGCTGTGGGTGCAGCCCTTAAAAAAAATAAAAAATTAAAAACACCATTTTGTAAATGAAGTGGATGTGGCAAATGTTTTTGCTGTATCTCACTTTCTTTACAGCCCAGATTTCTCCCAGGATCAGTATGATATTTAGAACTTTCTCCCCTCCCAGATTTCACTTTCTTTGCTTATCCCCATATATATACACTTCATAAGACCACATAACTTTTTAATATGAACTATAACAAAAGCTACAAATATCTAATTCCTTTGTAACTTGAGGACTGGTAAAACAGTTATGTGGGTGGAGTTGAGCGAGCAGACCCATCTAAAGAGAACTCTATGCCAATCTAATGTCCTAAAATCAGGAGTTTTAACCTGAGTTTCATCTTATTAGACTGTGTTAAAGCCAGATTCCATCCTAGCCAGGTCCAACCTTTCCCTTTCTTTCCCTTTTCAGAGAGACTTTATGATCTAAAAAATGTCTTGGTCCAATATTCGTGAATTCTATTAGTGAAGGCATTCTTGCACTTACGTCAAGTTATACTGCATATAAATGGAGGATAAAAGGATTACCAGATTATAAATCAAATGAGAGTTTCTGGCAATATAAATCTCAGCTGTGTCAGGCTCTTGTGTTAATGGAATTGCAGAATTCCATTGGCCAGTAAGAATTTAAATTTTGTGTTACAGACCTAGCTAATTTTTCACAGGACTCCCTCAGTAAACACTAAAAAAAAAAAAAAAAAAAAGGAAGGTTTGCAAGAAAATTTGTATCAGATCTTAACATTGCTTTTTAAAGATAGTGCCAAAATATTTTTGGCATTTTAAAATGTATTATAACAGCCATATTATACAATTTTAAGGCTAGTCAATTATAAGCACTTAATCACTAAAATAAGTGCAGCCAAATTGCATTAAATGCAAAATAGATAGTATATTTAACATTGAGAAAAATGTGATTTGACCAATGGATTAGAATCCAGTAAGATAGTGTCTGGCTCAGATAAATAATATAACTACTTGCGTTCAAGCTAACAATAGATTCAGTCAAATAACTCTGGTAAAATTTGTGTGTTTTTGATTATGAACTTTCAGTCACATAAGTACAGAACTAACTAGTTGGATTTAAAATGGGTTAAGCAGCTGTGTTTGGTTAAGAACTAATTAGATTTATTTCTATGTCTAATATGATATGCATGGGAATATTAACTTGGCTCATTAAAAGTCATATTTTATATGTGGTGGTTATATATGGAAATGAATTTTTAGATGATGACACTATTCATTTTATATGTTAACCTTCAAATGTTAAACTTGATTCAGTATAGTTTGGGTATATCCTATTATGTTGAATATTACTTCATTCCTAAGACTAGTAATTGTTGAGCATAAAGAATGGACACTGAAGTGTTTTAGATGTGGAGTTATAAAGCATAATAAGGTATCAGATCTGCCTATGCAAAAAGGTTGCCTTCAAGGCATTGAAAGAATTATTCTTTCAATGTAAGTATTGATGGTCAAAAAAATTTTCTCTTCTACTTGAGATTTTTATTCAAATTTCCTCTAGGGTTAAACATGTGATAGACCACTGTTGATCTGTACAAGGTTACTCCACATCTTTTAATTTTATTTATCTTAATATTAATATATCTCTGGCTTTCTTTTTGCTCTGATTCTTAGCTCTAGACGAAATGGAAAGTTTCCATATCATATGTCCAACCAAGATGTACAATATAGCTCAGATCTTTTAGTGCTCAATAACAGTGTCACAGACATAAAAAATCCATTGCAGAATAGATAGATCTCATGGGGAAAAAAAACGAAACAAAGCTTTGCTGACTTTTTGCTTCACAACATCCCTTTAATTTTTTAAAATATGTTTTAAGATACATAAGAAATCTGGGCAGAAAAACAATTACTTTAGGCCCCATGATGAGTTGTGGATGTAAAATGCTCTAAGAGACTCGCTCTGACTTAGTGCCATTCTACATTATTCCAAGTCCCAAAGGACCATTCCTCTAAAAGTAGATGTTTCAAAATAGTTTCCAAAAACACTTACCATGAATTTAGAAGTACAGATTATATTTTAGCACACTTTAAATGGGACTTTTGACTTGACTTTCATGAGTACACCAGGCATTAAAAATGGCGAAAACATCATAAAGCATGGAAAAAGAGAAAGTGGCAGCTTGGAGGTAGGTGCCAATGAATTAGGTGTTGTAGTATGTATAGAAGTGATCAGGAGGATGGAACAGAGAGTGACATGTTACAATTTATATTTTACAGAGCTGAATCTGGAAACAATAGTAAATAGACAACTGAGGAACTGGAATCAGAAAGAGCAACTGGGCAGTTGTTTATTGCAAGAATTCAATGAAAAAAAGCCTGACAACTGGAGTGTAAATGCAAAGGGTTAGATTCAAGAATTAATTCAAGAAAGGAACCAAAGGTGATGCTTTCACTGTTGCTCTATACTGTTATTTGTCTGTTGATGTGAGAATGCACCTGACATAGGATTTAACATAAGTCAATACATTGTGATATTTCTTATTAGATGTGCAATTTTTGACAAGTTCTTTACTCTTTCTGAAGTTTTAGTTTTGTTATAAAAATGTGAAGGCAGTAATAAATCCCTAATTCGTATAATTTTAGAGATTTCAAACACTGTGTAAGTGGTACATTTTTAGATATTATATATTTTTCCTTCTGTGAGCTTCCAAACATGAATAGTAGTAGCAAGAAAATCTGTAACTGCTTTTAAACTTAAGCTTTTAAATTTATTATATTTTGGCTTTATTAACTTTCAGAGAAATAATATATATGTTTTATATATGTATATATACACACAGATCAAACTTAAATATAATTATTTTTCTATTTAGTTATAAGTTGATTTTAATCTGTAAAACATTGGAGAACAATATACATTGTATGCAGTGGTATCATTTAATCTCAAAAGTTGGTAGTTCTCAGACTTATTACCATATTAGATTCACTGGAAACTCTTGAAAATAGAATTCCAAGGATAAAAGCCAAACCAATTAAATCAAAATATCTGCAAATGAAATATAGGAGCCATTATTTTACATCCCAGGTATATCTGGTGTATAGCTTACCTTGATCACCACTGTTCTAAATGTCCCAAGTCAGCTCTTCTCAAAATGCAGTATGAGTACAAATCACCTAGGGAACTTGTTGAAATATAGATTCTGATTTTGTATGCCTGGGTGGAGTCTGATATTCTGTTTCTAAAATTATACCAGAAAATGTCTTATAACTAATGGATAGATCTAATAACTTATGAGTAGTATGAATCTAGCTAATTGAGAGGGCAAGAGTGCAATGGAAGTAAAATCTTTTAACAAAATAGTTGTAATGGTTAAAATAACATATATCAGTAATTTATTGTATAAATGACAGATACTCTGCTAAATACTTTATGCTGATTATATAACTTCATTCTCATAATAGTCCTATGAGATAGGTACTACTGTCTCTCTTTTTTTTTTCTTTTTACAGCTGCACCTGCGGCATATAGAAGTTCCCAGGCCAGGGGTAAAATCAAAGCTACAGCTGTGGCCTATGCCTATGCCACAGCCATGGCAACACCAAGGTATCTTAACCCATTGAATGAGGTCAGAAATTCAACCTGCATCCTCATAGAGACAATATTGGGTCCTTAACTTGCTGAGCCACAATGGGAACTCCTGTCACATTTTATTGGTTGTTAAACTAAGAGAAAATTAGCATCTTGCCCAAAATCACAATACCAGTAATAAACTGAGAGGCAACTAGTCTATCATTTGTCAGTTTTTCAAAATTATCACATAATCATTCCCATTTAAAATATCCAAATTACCAGCTATCTCAGCCTGGTGGACTGAAGTACTGTCTCAGGCTTTAATACATTTGAATGATCAACCAATAAGACCTGTTGCCCCAGATGCCAGACTGAAGACACTGTTGAGGCACCAGATACCAAAAAATATAAAATTCATGGGAAACGATCATTGCCCTGACTTTCACCATAGATCAATGTGTCCTGCTGAAAACACCAAGCCTCAATATGCCTGGAAAATGAATTATTTACCAAAATTACACTGAGACATTCTGCCAGGAAGAATAAGTTCCTTGACAGTCTAGATGAGGAGGAACCACTCAGTCTCCACTGGGATTCTGTTGTCCTGCTATAAGCTGGACCTGTCAAAACACATGACACCTAGAGTTGAACATCATCAAAAGAGGGGACAAGATGTTCTGGCTTGGTTGAGGTTGTTTTATCTGCTAGTAATTTAGTATTTTATTTTAATACAGTATTCCATTTTTTCCTTTCTATCAATTCTGCCTCTTTCAGGTTTTAGGGAAGATGAAACCTCTATTTAATGTCATTTTTCTTGCCCACCCTTGCTTATCATGACTTTTGAAATGTGATATTCAGTCACTTCTACTCAATAAGGGTATTTATACGTGATACTCAGCCTCTCTAATACCCCAGTAGTGGCACAGCCTGCTTTGTACAGTGACAGGGTACAACTTGGACTAGGCCAGATGTGGTGTTCATACAAACTAGGGTATATCTAGAACCCCCACGAAGAAGGAGGGGGCCACAGAAATAAACCCATGCACCTATATATCAACTAATCTATGACAAAGGAGGCAAGAATATACAATGGAGAAAAGAGTCTCTTCAACAAATGATGTAGGAAAATTGGAGAGTTACATGTAAAAGAATTATATTAGAATACTCTCTAACACAATACACAAAAACAAACTAAAATGAATTGAAGACCTAAATATAAGTCAGAGTGCTATGAAACTATTAGAATAAAACAGGCAGAACCTTCTGACATAAGCTGCAGCAATATCTTTTTGGAACCACCTCCTGGAGTAATGAAAATAAAACAAAAACAAACAAATGAGACCTAGTTAAATTTAAAAGTTTTTGCACAGCAGGGAAACCATTTTAAAAACCCAAAAGACAACCCACATAATGGGAAAAATATTTGAAAATGAAGCAACAAATGAGGGATTAATTTCCAAAATATACAAACACCTCATGCGGCCAAAAAAAAAAAAATGCACACAACAACACACGCAAACAACCCAGTCAAAAAATGGGCAGAAGGTCTAAATAGACATTTCTACAAAGAAAACAAACAAACAAAAATGCATAAAAAATACCCAACATTGCTAATTATTAGATAAATGCAAATCAAAACTACAATGAGATATCATCTTATACCAGCTAGAATGGCTATCAACAAAAAGTCTATAAATGGGAGTTCCCATTGTGGCTTAGCAGAAACAAATCCGACTAGTACCCATTAAGATGTGGATTCAATCCTTGGCCCTTCTTAGTTGGTTAAGGATCTGGCTTTGCCACAAGCTGTAGTGCAGTTTGCAGATGTGGCTGGGATCCCAAGATGCTGTGGCTGTGGCTAGGCTGCCGGCTCCAATTTGACCCCTAGTCTAGGAACTTTCATATGCCACAGGTCTGGCCCTAAAATGCCAAAAAAAAAAAAAGTCTTCAAAAAATAAACACTGGAGAGGGTGCGGAGAAAAGGAAATCTTTCCTACACTGTTGGTGGGAATGTAAATTGGTACAACCACTATGGAGAACAGTATGGAGATTCCTCAGAAAACTAAATCTACAACTACCATTTGATCCAGCATTCCCAGTCTTGAGCATCTATTTGGAGAAAACAAAAATTTTAAAAGATATATGCACCCCAATATTCATTGCAGCATTACTTACGATAGCTGAGACATGGAAGCAACCTAAATGTCCATTGACAGAAAAATGGGTGAAGAAGATGTGATACAA
This sequence comes from Phacochoerus africanus, assembly GCF_016906955.1. Classification (NCBI taxonomy): domain Eukaryota; kingdom Metazoa; phylum Chordata; class Mammalia; order Artiodactyla; family Suidae; genus Phacochoerus; species Phacochoerus africanus. Next base: position 70,169,443 of record NC_062546.1, on the reverse strand, counting down.
TGGAATATTACTAAGCTATAAAAAATGATGAAATGATGCTATTTGCAGCAATATGGAAGGACCTAGAGATTATCACATTAAATGAAGTAAGTCAGGCAGAGAAAGACAAATATTATATGATATCACTTGTATATGGAAGGATGCAGATGAACTTATTTTCAGAACAGAAACAGACTCATAGACATTGAAAAAAAAATTATGGTTACCATGGGGAACAGGTCAGGGGAATGATGGACTGGGGGTTTGGTACTGACATAGGCACACTGTATTTTTTGGAATTATTGGCCAATGGGGAACTGCAGTATAGTACAGGGAACTCCACCCACTGTTCTATGATAATCTGTATGGGAAAAGAATATGAAAAAGAATGGATGTGTGTGAGTGTGTGTGTGTGTATAATTGAATCACTTTGTTGTATAGCAGAAATTATCATAACATTGTAAATCAACTATACTTAAATAAAACTTTTTTAAAAAAGGAGAAAGGGCCAATATAATCAGTTTTTCAGTTTCTCACTGGTTGGAACTCCAGCAAATGGCCCCAGACTCCTTTGGAAACTGCCTTGGGTGCTGTTTAAGACACACAGGACATATTGTCATTACATTAACTAAATCACTGTATTTTAAGGGTAATCTGGAATTTTTGACAACATGCCATCCCACCTGGGTGCTGCTTTAGTTACTTGTTTTATATACTCAAGCTGTGGAGTCCACTGTAGGATCAGTTACTAGAATTGACCAAATTGCCAGAAGGTGTTAGGTGTCATAGGAATGAGCCATGACATGGAAAACAGTGAGGACTTCTCAGCCTCTTGCAGGCCAGCCTAAATGTCTTTCTTGCATCTGAACTCCATAAGGACCTACTCATGATTCCTTTACCGCATTGTGTCCCATGATCCAAACCATAGGGTTAATCTCTTTAGAACAACCCTGTTGTTAGTGTAAAGAGTCAGGGCTCATGAGGGATCACCAGCCAAACTGCCCATTTGTTGCTGTGGTTTATTCCTTCCTGACAGGTTCCACCTGAAGGAGCACAATGTATACCGCTAGGAATTGCTGCTCTGTGGGGGTATACTGCGGTTTTATTTTCTTTCAGAGCTGGGACCAAAATTCTAGCAGTACCTCCTCTTCCATTATCTCTTCTGTAATGCCTAACTCACAGCTTTCAGAGTCATAGATGCATCTAATTCAAATGAGAGATCCCTGGTTGGGAGATGCCTAGAGCTTTGTTTTGCTTTCCTAGTATTTTGCCTTCTCAAAGGGGTTTGCCACCTTAATTCTCAATCTCATATGTCTCATTTCTTTATTAGGCAGTATAAGTCATGAAGGCATTTTTCTAGGTGGGGACGAAAGTCCTTTAAAACCTCCACACTCCTACTAAATCTTGTATCTCCTTTATGTTTGTAAGGGTTGGATAGGCATGTACTTTATTCAACAGCTTTTGGGACAACATGTGTGTTAGATGATCAAATGATTTCTAAAACTTATAGTAGTGCCTGGGCCTTGAATTTTCTATGATTTTACAACCCCTCTTCTCCCTTGAAGGTGTTCTAGCAAGGTTCGTAGAATGTCCTGCGGCAGGGGCAAATCTTTACCTGTCAACATTATAGCATCAAGTTTACTAATGTGATGAAGAAGGAGAACAGGGACAGGTCTCAGATTATCAACCTATGACATATGGAGGGGCTGTGTGAAGGTAATCTTGGGGATGCACTTAAAATGTCCACTGTTGCCACTCCAGAAAGAAGGGAAATTTACCAGCAGCCAGGGGTATACTGAAAAAGGCATTTTAAAAGTCCATTATAGCGCAGTATACTCCTAGGGCCATAGCCAAGGTATCTAAGATGGTGGTGATATTGGGAAAATCCCCATGGATGGGGGGGTACAAATTACTACTCTGTTCAATTCTTTTTTATGTCATGAGATATCTGGCTTTTTTACCAAGTTGTTGAAAGCACAGTGGGCAGATCATGTAATACCCATGTGGTGCAATTCTTAGTTTCCTGTATCCCCTTATGCCCTATAGACATACATTGTTTTAAAGCTACCATTCTTCACAGGGGTAGCAGGCTTACAGGTGTCTAGATGGTGTTTCCCCCCAGCACTCTAACCTGAGGGCTGAATTCACTGGTAGAGAATTACAAAGTCAGAACTTGTAGGATATCAGTGCCCAGTATGTTCCCTGGTATTGGAGAGATAAAAACATTTTTGGCAAAGGGAACCCTCCTCCAACTTCCAGTGTCACAAAGACCTTCCTGACCATAGCTGTTTGTCCTCCATAACCATCGATGTTGCTGAATGGGCCAGAAAATTCCTGAGGGTTACCATGTGTTAGAGAATATTTAGCTCTAGTATAAATCATAGTCATTGCCTTTTGTGTATTTCTGAAGGACCAGTGACTACTGAGCTCAAATGAGATCTCTGATTGCCTCCAATGAGTCTTAACCTAGAGGCAGTCTTTTCCAGCAAAATACACCCCAGGGTATGAGGGCATACATCCCAAATAGGACCATATCCTTGAGGCCTCTGCTGAAGCAGGCAGGCACATTAGGGATGATAGGGGCAGATGGGGAATCTGAACCATTGCTCTGGTTTTAAAACATTTCTTAAGTTGACCAACACAGTATTGGATTGTCAGTCTGTCTGTTCAGGTGGAATTCTCACAGCAGTAAGGTCAAATCCCATTTACTGGACCCTCTCTCTTGAGCCTATTGGCATGGTTCCTTGTCTTTCTGAGATCCCTCCCTCTCCATCATAGCCCATACCTGTGGGATTTGTTAGTTTCCTTCAGATCAACAATGGGGTTGACCAACATCATAAACGTTTTCCCATAACTAGCATGGATATCGGCCCCATATCAGGTGTTAAGAGTGGCCTGGAGAATCTTAACTTTCTATTATGTAGCAAATATGGCCCAATTGGGATCTTTAAACATGGGGTATAGATTGCTTATCCCAGTCGCAATTCCATAAAGATATGTTGTACCTCCCTCTATAGATTTTCAGGGTCCCATATGCCCAGGGAGATGCCACCATTGGACCAAGCTTCTCTGCAAAATACAATAATCCAATCTGTAAGGAAGGTTGAATCCTTGAATCCCTGAGAGCCCTGTAGATGCTATCAGAGTGTACGGTGGTGACATTGCTAACTTTTTTGCTTCCTGCCTGGTCAGAGAAATGTCATTGCCCTGCCATATATCCCATAGCCACACTAACCATGCATGGATATTTTCCCTAACCTTTTGTTGCAACTTTGTAGCTATGTCAGTAAGCTCAGCAAAATATACTCTATCATGAATGTTTTCTCAATTGGGGGCTGCCCAGCTAGTTCAGGATGTGATTTTGCTTTTCTTTGTATTAGAGACTGAGTAGCATGGGGCATTTTGTCTATTTCCTCATCAATCACCGTAGTAATATTTTCCTCTTTTTTTTTTTTGTTTTCGCAACACTTTTTTAGAGATTCTATACCAGGTTCCCATCAGGCTTTGTCACAAACACTCTGATATTAATCCAAGGTAGTGTGCACAGTCCTAGTTTTGCAAAATGGTACACTAAAGTCTAACTTATTAGCCTGTTCTCTCACCTTGTCTGCCATGCTCGAAGTTAGCAGAGTAGTGGACATCCTCCTCTAACCTCTTTTCTTTCAACTTTTAATTTGAGCTCATCCTCTACTTGGGCTTTGGTGACAGGCCAAAGTGCCCACAGCAGAGGCCAGTCCATTGTGCAGCCATTTGTTTCTCTTTTTGGCCACAGTGCAGTATGCACAGCTCCTCAAGTAAGTGCATTAAAGCAGCTAACATTTTCAGGGTATCCCCATACTCATGAAGTGCTTCACAAGCATCCAACAGATGGCCCACTCTTCCCACCACAGAGGTTGATGGCCAACTTGGGATTTCCCTGAAGAAGCCTCTTTCCCAAAGCTCATTTCTTTAGATCCCTGACTGGCTCTCCAATTGCTGGTTCTCATCCTTATCAGGAAAGTCCCCCAGGTGAAATATGAAACCAGCCTCTATGGGCAAGCAGGGACAAAGGAAGAGGCAGATTACTCCAGATTGGTACGTGGTAGATTTAATAAGCAAAGGCACATTGAGTTTTATCCATGTTGGAAAATGTTTGAGTACTTCAATTCTTTCTATTGCTGAATAATATTTTATTATATAGAGGCATCACATTAAAGATATCCATCTATCAGTCAATTGACATTTGGTTCTTCACTCATTTTGGCTGTGGTGAATAAACTGCTACAGACATCTGTGTACAGTTTTTGTGTGGACATATTTTTTTTCATTTCTCCTGATACCTAGGAGTGGAAGTGTTGGATTATATGACAAACCATGTTCAAAATTTTGAGGAACTGCCAAACGATTCCAAAGTGGTTGTGCTTTTTTACATTCTCACCAGCAATATATAAGAATTCTACTTTTTCCACTTCTTTGTCAACACTTGCAATTATCTGTCTTTTTGATCCAAGCCATCTTAGTAGGTAAGAAGCAATATCCCATTGTGGTATTAATTTGCAATTTCCTAATGACCAATGATATTGAGCATTTTTTCATGTGATTATTGGTCATTTTTATATCTTCTTTGGAAAATTGTTTATTCATTTTACCCATTTTTGAATTGGACTATTTCTCTTTTATAATTAAATAGTAAGTGTTCTTTATGGGTTCCTTATCAAATATATGCTTTTTAACTGTATTCTTGCTATAGATTGTTTTTTTACTTACTTGATGGTAGCTTAAAGTACAAAGGATATTTTTAATTGATAAAGTCTAGCTTGTCAATCCTCTCTTTTATCACTTGTGTTTTTGGTCTCACATCTAAGAAATTGTTGTCTAATGCAAGGTCATGAAGATTTGCTCCTTTTTTCCCTAAGACATTTATAGTTGTAGCTGTTATATTTATGACTATGATCCACTCAGAATTAAAAGTGAGAAAAAGAATATATGTATATATATATATATATATATGTATATTTATGAATGACTGGGTCAATTTGCTGTACAGCAGAAATTGACAGAACATTGTAAATCAACTACAATGGAAAAAAATCTTAAAAAAATAAAAAATTAAAAATTAAAAATTCAAGCATGGTATGAGACAGGGAAAAAGCTTTTTTGTTTGTTTGTTTGTTTTTTAACTTTGTGTTTGCAATCTGCAAAAATGCCAGTGACTTTATGGTAAAATGTAATTTTATTGCTTTATTCACAGGCAAGACTTGAAACAACTTAGTACCCTAGAGAATATGTTTTTAAATTTTCAGAATGAGTATATTGTCTCAGAAATGTGATATTACCCAGAATAAGAAAAGATAGAAATGTTCCCAGAGAACTGCAACACATGCCAGCACAACAAACATGTTTTCATGAAAAATTTCTTCTGGTCAATCCAACTCTGTCATTAAAATGAAATTTTACTATTCAAACATTATGTATTCTAGATGTTTTCTTGCCATTTCCCATTATCTCCCAACCTCTCTTTTAGTGTATAGTCTTAGTCAAGGACCGTATGCTGGGAAGAGCTATCTTGACAACTGTCATTAAACTAAAATCTGTATGCTACAGATCTCATGCAAAGCAAACTTATTATTTCTAATTGCTTTTGAGGGATGGGTATGAACAGGAACTCAGTCCCCAGAAAGCCCCATCCTCCCCCAAAAACAAAATGATAAGATTACTAATATGAAATTAAGACAGAAACTTTCACTTGTTCAAAAATGTGCAAGATAAGTGAAGACAGATGCTGGTCCAAGGGTTCAGCAGGTGTGATGCTGCAGTGTACTTTGTCAATTGTAGGACAATTGTTAAACTCTTTCTTCATTGTAAACAGTTTATGTAAAAACAGAGTAGGATTTTGTTTCTGAAAATTATCCATTATTTTTACCAAAACAAATTTGAAAAAAGATTTGAGGCTGATAACTTTTTGCCTGTTTAACAGCAATTATTTTAAAAATATATATAATTATTCAAAACTTGAAAACTGTAGAGTACAGAAAATTGTCATAAAACTGTGAGCTATTCCTTTCTTGAAACTCACAAGGCCAAATAATGTCAGATGTTAGAAAACCCAAAATAAAGGTAATTGGGAAATCAGTGGATGTCTTCTCAGGAAATTCTCTGGGTGATAAATTTAAGACAACATTTCTCAAAATCACATTGTAGGGTTTTTAGGAAAATAACCAACAGCTCAGATGATACTTGAAAGAGAAAATAAATGAAATATATCCTCAGGAAACAGAAAAAGACAAATATAAAGTAGTGACTCAAGGGCAACCTGAACTTATTGCTTTCTGATTTTCTTCACAATAATACTTTTTTTTGCTGATTATTATAAGAAATAAATGTCAATGAGACAATACAGCAGAAGTTGATTCTGCTAGCTTGGTAAAAATGTGAAGGATATTTTGTCTCTGAAATGTTGGCTGAGAGTTTATAAATATAGTTTTTGGACAGATTGAAAACAAATGAGGTTCAGTGTAAGATGTTTCAAGGCATGTTTTATGCTTTCTGGATCTATGAACAATCAGGTATTTAATGTTTAACTAGCCATGTACTACTCATTCGGGAGGATGGGAAAAATCAAGACTTTAATTCTGCATTATATATTATTTAAAAAAAAAGGAAAGGGAAAGCCCTTCGAGTGCTATAATATATACAAAATATTTCCAACAAAAGGTTGATATGAACTTATAAACATGTGCTGTACATCAGGGTATCCTATTTGAAATAATGGGGATGAACTGAGCAGACATGACACTAAGCAATTCAGGGGAGGGGTCTAGAAGAGGAAGGTGGCATGGAAGATATTAAATCATGCTTCCTTCAGTCATTGCCAATTAGATATTCAATTTCCATGTCAATGTCTAATATATCATCAGAGCAATGCATTATAATTCTAGGATGGCCAGTACAGTCATAGCAACATCATTCTGAGGTCATCTTAGACTGGCAGAGAGCCACATGTACATGAAAGTTTAGCCATCCTGAGAAACATTTTTTGTATTTTTTTATAATTGATGATTAATATTAAGCCAAACTAAAGAAACAACTCATTTGAAGAAGTAGAGGTCATTTTCCAACTGTTACTTCATAGTGTACACTGGCATTGTGCCAGAGAGACAGAAGGGAAAGCCCCGTAATAAAACATGTTTTAATAAATTATTAATTTCTCATAGCCAGACTAAAGATTTAGAAGGAGAATGGCATTTTCTAACTATGCCACAGGCTTATTGAAGTTAACACTCTTTTTCTTTTGCCCAACATTGCAATATGGATGAGTTTTTGCTCTAGCTTATCGTAACTGCGCTGCACAATCAATATTTAAATCCTGAAAGATCAGCAATAATGGATGCAAACTGAACAGATCAATATTTAGCCTTTTGTGGACTATAATTTTTATCTTAGCCCCAATTACTTCATGGCACAGGGGTTGATTTTTAATGTCTTGGGTGTTTGGCATTCCACTCATTTAAATTATTTTAAAAGTTAAAGAATACATTGTAAGACACCTGTAGAGAGGGGTGTTGTTAAAAATCATTTTAAAAATATGCTTACATAGGTCTGTCTTTTCAAGATAATTTGGTAATAATAAATTTCAATTGTGACATATATATTGGATTTTTTTTAATTTACAAGGGATCAGATAATTTTAAAATTCATGAAAAGATATTTCCTTGGGATGTCCTTTGGCAATACTGCATGACCACTTGAGAGATGTTTGACCAGTTTATCTTGTTAGAATAAAAACCAATTACAAATCTGATAAAATATTAGCATGAAAATAATGCTTAATTTATTCAGGTACCCCACTATAATCAATTATGATAATTTGTCTCTGAAGTTCTATAAAGGGATTCAAGGAAATCAAGATTCTGGAAAACACATACACACTTTCTTTAGAAATAGCAACTTCAATTTATCACTCTTGAGACAATAAGTACTCATAAATGTGAATGCTGTACCCTAAAGCCCAACCCTATCTAACGCTAACAATGAAAGCTGTACCATTACTAAGTAAATTAGAACATTTATTCTTTACACGTATGCAGTAATAATTTTTATTGTAGAACTTCTGTATTTATTTATTTATTTATTTCTAGGGCTGCAACCGTGGCATATGGAAGTTTCCAGGCCAGGGGCTGAATTGGAGCTAGGCCACAGCCACAGCCACACCTAGATCTAAGCTGTGTCTGTGACCCATTCCACAGCTCATGGCAACACCAGATCCTTAACCCACTGAGTGAGGCCAGGAATTGAACCTGTGTCCTCATGGATATTTACTGGGTTCATTACTGCTAAGCCATGATGGGAACTCCCAGGACTTCTGTTTTTAAAGTCTGTGTGTGTGTGTGTGTGTGTGTGTGTGTGTGTGTGTGTGTTGCCTCCAAATTAAAAAGGTTAGAGGTAAAATTTCCACTTGTAGTATGCACATTGCAGTTGATTACTACTTAAAAATTGTCAAAATACAAAAGGCAACTTGCTTGAGGAATCTAAAAGTAAATAAGAACAGGAAAATTAGGAAAGATATTAAAACTTGAAGAGTAACTGATAGGATCTTGTGGTTCATGTTTTTTATTTTTTCTTTAATCTCCCCACTGTGATACAAATCAAACTGTAATGGACACCATCATCAAAAGCTCCTATAATTCCACTCTCTGGCCAGAAGTACAGGAAAAAAAAGCCACCTATGAGCTCAAGAAAGTAGTGATAATTCTTCATTTTCTCCCTTTTAAATTTCTCCTTTTTAAAGTTCTCTCCCTGCTCCAAAGCCAGCCCCACAGCAGAACAACAATGCTGCAGAGCAGAAGTGGCACAAGTACCTAACCTTTGAGAAAAACACTCAGCACTCACTCTGACTCAAGAACAGAGAAGACATGTCCTTTTATTCAATGAGTGTAGGAAAATTTCTCTTCTTTCTTTATTGTACCCTAGGGGCAGGCCCAGATGGCCAGATGAATGGAACTGCAGGACAACATGGGAGGCCAAAACACTAACTGAATCTTATCTTTTTGTCCAGAGAAACCAAAAACAATATCCCCCCCAAAAACAAACAAACAAAAACAAATGACAACAACAACAAAAACAGCCCACAGAAGCTGCAGAGTTGACACGACATGACAACTCTGGAAATCCCACAGAGGAATGAGCTGGAGAAGCTATATTTAGGTGTGAACAAACAGAGGTCCTAAGCTCAGCCATAAGTGACTATATGCAGAACACACCCACTAAGCATAGCCAAGGGTTTGAAAAGTGAACTAGTATAAAAATCACAAACCAAGTCCCAACTTATCCTCTGAGTTGCTCTTGCAAGTGGTAGACTCAAAGAACATAGTAAATATTTTGAAAACTTACCTTATTTTTAGAATCACCACCTGAAGAAGGGAGTCTGAGTTACATTTCTTACATAAATTGATTGCCTATTAAAAGAAACAAAAATTAATTAATTATACATTGGATTTTAAGTAGACACAATTTCTTTTCTTTTTTTGGCTATTCCCCAGGCATAAAGAAGTCCCCAGGCCAGGGATTGAACCAGAGCCACAGCAGTGGTGACACCACATCTTTAACCCTCTGAGCCAGAAGGGAATTTGCAAGAAGACTCAATTTCTTACAACATCATTTCCAAATGTTCTGGATACAATCTAAAATTACCCTAAATATTAAAACCCAAGGACATTATGATCAAGAGACAGAAAATCTGACCAATTATCAAGGGAAAGGGCAATTTATTGATGAGAATTCTGAGATTACACAGATGCTGGAATTATCATACAAAGATTTCATAGAAGTTACTATAATCACTCTTTATGAGGTAAATATAAACACTACTGAAATGAATAGAAAGTTAGACATGCTAAGCAGATAAATATAAACCATAAAACAGAAGCAAATGCAAATTTTAAGAAAATCTGAAATTTAAAAATCACTGGATGGGCTGAATAGTTGTGGAAATGTCAGAAGAAGGAGACAGTAAAATTGAAGACAGAACAATTGAAATTATCCAGTGTGAACAAAACCAAGAAAAGAAAGATAATCAAAATTAACAGAGCCTTAGGGACTTGTAGACTTATACTTAAATGGTTAATATTTTTGTCATTGGATTTCCTAAAAGAGAAGAAAGAGTTGCATAAAGCATATTTGAAAAAAACAGTAGTTGGAAGCATCCAAAATTTTGTGTAAAGCATCCATTCACAGATTCAAGAAATTCAATAAACTCCAAATCCATAACAATCTTAAAAGTTTTTTACATAGAGAACTCCAGAATAAAAGAAATATTTAAAAATGGATTTACAATGAGATCCTGCTTAGTAGCATTGAGAACTATGTCTAGATACTTATATTACAACAGAACAAAAGGTGGAAAAAATAAGTATACATGTAGGTGTTACTTGGCCCCCATGCTGTACAGCAGGAAAAAAAATAAATTAATTAAAAAAAAGATGAAATAGAAAAGTCTACAATTATACTTCAAGATGTCAATTGTCTTGTGTAATTGATAAAGCAGGTAGATAAAAAGTTAGCAAGAATACAAAAAAAGTTAGAGCACCATCAACTAACTAGAACAGGAGTTGGCAATCTATGGCTTACCAATAAAATCTGGACTATCACCTTTTTTTGATATGGCCCATGAGCTAAGGATTTTTTGTTTTGTTTTGTTTTGTCTTTTTGTCTTTTTAGGGCTGCACTCAATGTATATGGAGGTTCCCAGGCTAGGGGTCAAGTTGGAGCTGCAGCTGCCAACCCAGGCCACAGCCACAGCAACACCAGATCCGAGCTGTGTCTGCAACCTACACCACAGCTCCTGGCAACACAGGATCCTTTAACCCACTGAATGAGGCCAGGGATTGAACCTACATCCTCATGGATACTAGTCAGTTTCTTTAATTGCTGAGCCATAACAGGAATTCCAGGATTATTTTTTATACTTTAAAATTATTGCATTTTAAATGGCTATATAAGTACTCAATATATAATGTCCTCAATATTGTTCCTTAGTCTGGAAAGTCTAAAATATTTACTACTTTTCACATTAACAAAAACTTTACTGATCTCTGAACTGGAGATCAATTGATATTTATAGAACACTCTACTCAGAAAGTACAGAATAAATATTTTTCCAAGTGTTCATGGGCTATTTACTAAGATAGACCATATTCTGGGATATAAACCCAATCTTAAAAAATATAAAATAATGGAAATCATACAAAATGTGTTTTCTGATAATATATGGATTAACACAGAAACTAATAACAGGAAGAAAATAGCTAGAAAACCCCCAAGTCCCAAAATTCCCAAAAAGGTTGAAATTAAACATCACACTTCTGTATAACCAATGGTGGTAATTGCAAGTCATAAAGAAAAATAAAAACATATTTTAAGAGAATTACTATACATCAGAATTTGTGGAATGTAACTAAAATAGTGCTGAGGGAAATTTATAGCAATACATATTTGTACTACAAATAATAAAGATCTTAAATAATCAGAGCTTCTACCTTAAGAAAGTAGAAAAAGAAATAACATGTTAAATAAGAAGCAAGCAAAGTGAATAAAAAGTTAAGAAAAAAATAAAGTAGAATCAGTTGAAACAAAATAAAATTCTTAGAAAATGTCAAGAAAATGTATAAATCATTACTTTGACAAAAAAGAAAATTAATGTTAACATCAATAAAAGAGAGGATATTACTATGGATGCTAAAAATATAAAAGGAGAACACAGGAATAAAACAAAGAAATCTATGAATCATTGTTGGAAGAAATTAAAGATGTAAAATTTTTTTTTAAATCCATGTTTATAGATCAGAAGACAATGTTTAACATGGCAAAACTACCAGAATTGTTCCATAGATTCAATGCAATATGTATCAAAGTTCCAGATTTCTTCAGAGATATAGACAAAGTGATCCGCAAACGCCTACTGAAAATCAAAGAAGAGCAATAGGGTTGGAAGGCTTACATTTTCCAATTTTAAAATTTGGTGTAAGGCAGAGTTCCCATTGTGACATAGAGGAAGTGAACCCAGCTAGTATCCATGATGATGCAGGTTCAATTCCTGGGCTTGCTCAGCTGGGTAAGGATCTGGCATTGCTCTGAGTTGTGGTTTAGGTTGCAGACATTGTTTGGATTCCACATTGCTGTGGCTGTGGTGTAGGCCAGTAGCTACAGTTCCAATTCAACTCCTATCCTGGGAACTTCCATATGCTTCAAGTAAGGCCCTAAAAAGTAAGTAAGTAAGTAAGTAAGTAAGTAAGTAAGTAAGTAAGTAAATAAATAAATAAATAAATTAAAAAAAAAATTTGGTATGAGGCCACAGTAGTCAAAACAATATGCATCTGGGATAAGTGTAGACATTTAGATACATGGTTTAGAATGGAGATCCAGAAATAAACCATCACATTTGTGGTAAATTGAATTTGACAAATGTGCAAAGGCAACTTAATTGGAAGAGAATAGTTTTTAAAAATTGTGTTGGTAAAACTGGATATCCACATGCAAAAGGACGAAGTTGAACTCCTTACACAATACACAAAAATTAACTCAAAATGGAACACAGGTTTAAATTTAAGACAATAGAAGTCTTAGAAAAAAATATAGTAAAGCTTTGTGTCCTTGTGCTAATCAGAATGTTTATCTATAGACACCAAAGACACAAAGAACAAAATAAAGAAGTAAAAATTTGAACTTCGTCATAATGAATTTTTATTTTTTGTCCCAAGGTATACCATTAAGAAAAGGTAGAAGGCAACCCATAAAATAGGAGAAAATATTTGCAAATTATACATGTGTTGAGACTTGTATCTGGAATATATAAAGAATTCATACAAACAAATAATAAACAGACAAAAAGCTCACTTTTTAAAATATGGCAAAGATGTAAATATATATTTATCCAAAGAAGATATACAAATGACTAAAAGCATACGAAAAATGCTTTATATCATTACCCATAGGGAAAAAATCAAAACCACAATGAAATCATTTTACACCCACTAGGATGGCTATATTAAAAAACTCAGAGAAAAATCAGTTGTTTTGTTGATAAGGATGTGGAGAAACTGGAACCATCATACATTTCTGCTCCTTTGGCAGCTTCTCTGGCAAACAGTTTGACAGTTCCTGAAAATGTTAAACATAGAATTACCACTGGGTGATAAAAATGTCCTAAAATTTATTGAACTATGGTTGCACAGCTCTATGAATACACTGAACATTAGTGAACTGTACATCCTAATGCATGATTTGTATCTACGTGAATTATTTATTAATGTTCACATATAAAAAAATGCCTATATACAGTGTCTATAGCAGTTTAATTTGTAATCACAAAAACTGCAAACAATCCAAATATCTCCAAACTAGGGAATGAATGCATAAACAAACAAAAATAGACAAAATAAAAATGGAAAGTAAGAAACTATTTATGTATGCAACTATATGGATGAATCTCAAATAAATTATACTACATGATAGAAACCAGTCTCAAATGTCAGTGTATTATAAGATTTTATTTATGCAACATTCTGAAAAAGACAAAGAAACAGTTATGGAGAATAGATTAGTGGCTACAAGTGTTATAAATCAAGGAAGGTTTTGACTGCAAAGTGGTAGCATGAGGGAATTTGTTTTGGGGGGTTGATAGAACTCCTTTGTGCATTGATTTTGCTGGTGATGATATGACTCCATGCATGAGTCAAAATTAGAGAACTTTACTCTCAAAAGAGGTTGACATATATTGAATAACAATTCCATTAGAAAAAAAAATATAGTAAGTTTTTTCTGTCCTTAATATGTACCAGGAATTTTAGGGTCTTTAATGTTGTTAGTCTTCGGAATGAGGATACAGAATTAGATACCATAATTCTCATGTTCCTTTTACAGATGAGAAACTAAGGATTTGAGAGTTTGAGAACCTAACCAAAGTTGCCAAACTAATACTTATTGGGGCAAGGAATTTGAACCCAACCAATGTGATACTATGTCTTAGTCCATTTGGAATTGTATAAAAACAAATTCCAGAGACAAGGTGGCTCTAAAACAACTAATATTTATTTCACTATTTATACTTCTAGAGGCTGAGAAGTCCAAGATCAAGGTGCCCTTAGGTTCAGCGTGTGGTGAGACTAATTTTCCTCATTGACAGCCATGTCTTCTTGTAACCTTTCACCAAGGAAGAAGCAAGGGAGCTTTCTTGGGCTTCTTTTACAAGGGACTAATCCCATCCATGAGGCTCCACCATCATGGCCTATTAGCTCTCAAAAGCCCACCTCCTAACACCATCATTTGGGGAGTGAGGATTTCAACAGGAATTTTGGAGGGACATAAGCAATCAGACCATAGCACATTAGGTACAAGACTTTTAAGCTTTATGCATAATGCCTTTCCATATATTGTCCTTTCATTTGTTCAGAAAGAAAAAAAAAGCCTATAGAGAAAATGGCTTAGAGTAATTACCACTCTATGAATAGGAAACACAAAATGTTAAACAACTTTTATAATTTTGATAAGTCAATTTAAAAAGCCTTGAAAAGAATGCAAGTGACCTGACTGTGTCTGAGTGACTTTCCGTCCAACAGATTGACAAAGATGTTCAACGAAGAATAAACATCTGTTGACATGATGATAAGGACATAAGTTCTACTCCTTTTTTGATCTTACCTCGTGATAGGAATTTTGTAAACTTACACAAATTCTAAGACATAGATTGGGATGTACCCTGCATAGTTTATGAATATTTCTTAAGGTTATCTCCCTAAACCCTACAGAAAATATTTTTTTCTAACTCAAGAATATTTCATTACATAATCTATTACGGTTAGTCAAAAGTTCTTCAAAATAATTAAAATTGCACCTATGCTACGTTTTTATACCAGGTGTTTTGACAAACACATATCACTGATTATCCTTAGTTAGCTAAACAATACTAACCTCTATAGCAGGATCTGTCCTCATGATGGTTTACCAGTAGCAAGAGTAGAGATAAACTTTTTGACAACCAAAGTTAATGTCTTCAATCATTTAGAATAAAACATATCTGATTCCTTCTTCTGTTGAGCTGAATTGAATACACTTTATGTTAATTATTCACTTATATGAACACCTTGGTTATAATATAATTTGATATTTAAGCTGATTGGTTGTATTTTGATCTGACGTAGAACTCAACACATATTGGCATCTTAACCAAAGGTGAGGAGTGAACAATTAAAAAGTAAAGGAACTGATTTTTATGAGAAGCTTCTGACCTGTGTTGTTTATCATTCCACATTTTTAATCTAATCTAATCACAATATAAAAAAAAAACTATGTCAATTTCACATTTTGGAGACGAACTACACCAAAATCAAACAAATGTTCATGGGAAAGTCTAATGTTTGTTTTCTTCTACCAGTTAAATTCATTCAGATAATGTCAGTAACCTCTTTTTCATTTTGGGGCCTACATTTCATCTTTCAATAAGTTTCTTTATGAATCAGCTAATGGGATATTAACATGTAGAAGTGAAGTTCCATAACTGCTAGCCTTTTTAAATAAGAGAAATGATGCCTTTTAGGAAAATATTTTTTTAAAAAATTACATTTCTTATCACTTTACAGTATATCATATTAGACAATTAGTTTTGAATGATTTATCACAATAAAAATGCTGTAAAATATGTTCTTGAATAATTGTTATCTGTTTAATGCTAACTAGGTGTACAATGCTCCCTCTGTATTTATTTAGTATATTTATAGATCTTTTTTATCTTTTTTTTTTGCCTTTTTCTAGGGCCGCTCCTGCAGCATATGGAGGTTCCCAGGCAAGGGGTCAAATCGGAGCTGTAGCTGCTGGCCTACACCACAGCCACAGCAACACGGGATCTGAGCCACGTCTGTGACCTACACCACAGCTCATGGCAATACCAGATCCTTAACCCACTGAGCAAGGCCAGGGATCGAACCCACAACCTCATGGTTCCTAGTCAGATTCGTAAACCACTGAGCCACAACGGGAACTCCTATAGATCTTTTTTAAATTAACTCTCACTTTCTAGTGTTCCAGTAATTTAACCATGAATCAATTCATACATTCCTTTTGTTTACTTGTTTTTGTCTTTTTAGGGATGCACCTGTGGCATATGGGGATTCCCAGGGTAGGGGTTGAATTGGAGCTATAGCTGCTGGCCTATACAACAACCACAGCAAAGTCAGATCTGAGCCACTTCTGCAAACTACACCACAGCTCATGGCAACACTGGGTCCTTAACTGCAGGGCCACCAGGGAACTCCCAATTCATACATTCTTTTATTTGCCAAAACAGAATAGCTCTTTCTATTCAATAAAAGTAGACTATGCTTCCTTTATATATCTTATCATTGGATTTAATTGATCATAATTATTTTGTTATGCCTAAACTCAAAATAATTTTTTAGTTTTCCACATTTATTTTGTGATCATTTGGAATTTCCCTAGCAATGTAACAAATTTATCATTGATCCTATGAGAAATCATCTTCAATTTTTTTTTGTTTCTCTCTCAATATTTTGTTTTCCTTTTTATGGCCACACCTGTATCATATGGAAGTTCCCTGTGCTAGGGGTTGAATCACTGCAGCTGCAGTTGGGGCCTAGGCCTCAGCAACACCATATCCTTAACTCACTGAGTGAGGTCAGGAATCTAACCTTCATCCTCACAGACACTATGCCAGGTTCTTGAACCATTCAGCCCCAATGGGAACGCCCATGTTCAATTTTCTTAAAATATAAACCTAGGTCATTAAAATAAGAGAAATTATGAACTATAAAACTTGAGCCTGTCCTTGGGATTAATTATTATTCTCTCTGTGGTTACTAAAACCACAGGTGGTATCCATTCACAGAACTTAGGACATTCTCTTTTCTCCTTCTAAATGCTGTATCATCTCCTTTTTCCTTATGTTTACTCCAGAAGCTACCGGTACAGTGAAGACAACAGGTTTACAGAAGGAAGAGGGAAACAAAAGAAATCTCCAATCACCTGAATGTCTGAGGCAAAAAGAAGTTGTGGTTAAGTATGTCTCTCTTATAATGGTCCACTGCTACAGCACCCCAGTTGCCTCAGTTTATTGATGAACATCATTTCCATTCTATTACTCATTAGGATTTCCCACTGGAGTAATTCACATTAGGGTTACTGAAAGACCCTCTTGTCCATATTCTCTGAGAGCTCTGTGGTTAGAGCGTATCATGAATCTCTCTTTCCACTGATTACTCCCTTTATGGTCTAAGCTGGAAATTTTTTGAAACTTGAGAATGTTGCATTCCACAAACCATAGTTGTCATTAAGTAGAATAAATAGGAACCAGAAAAACAAGCGTTGAGATTTTCTTGAATGCACCTCAGTGTCTGGTTCTTAATATGCTTGTCAGTTTCTTTTAATTTTATAAAACTTAATAACTTGAAACTCATGTATCACTGAGAATATTAGCAGCATGAAGAAATGCTGACTGTGATAAAGTAATTGAATAGTTGCTACCTCTTTTGTGTAGGAGTATTGTATTCCTTATGATCACCCTGATTACCAAAGTAATTGACTTATGTAGTAATCCTGAATTATATAAAAAGTTAGAATTCTCTCCTGTATCCCCATATTCTTTAATTGTTGGAGAGAAATAAACTATAAGCTCAAATTTCAGCTCCTCAAGATTGAGAGCTGTTACATATTACTTTTAGTTTGAGCTACAGTTCATATTACCTTAAAAAATATCCTTTAAGGATATAAGAGGTTTGAGGGATTGCTGGAATGTCTTCCTTGAAACTCTGAAACTTTCTCTATTTCTCTCTCTCTGAAACAAAATCCTTTATCACATTTTCCCAATTAATTATAAAAGTTAAAAATTAAATCTTACTTTTGTCCCCCACATTAATCCTAAGTAGATCAGTTATTTTGTCCATATTAATGGAAGCATAGCACTAGTGAGATTTAATTTCAAACTTTTGTAATTATAGCTAAAATTAAATTTTACTATGGATGAATTGTCCACGTCCTAGATGAAAGCAGACTAGGAGGATTAGCAACTGGACCTCCAAGATGACTTATGTTATCTCTGATAATTAATTAAAAATCAATGTGTGGAGGCCTATATTTGGAAATTTAAGGAGATTCCAAGCAGGGATTTTTCAAATTCCCTTAGAAGTTTGTTGTAAAGGATACAGGGGGGAATAGCGGTACTTTGAGGAAACTCTAGAAGATCATTAGGTACTTTGGTGAACCTATGGTACCTTATTCTGTTACTGAATTATGCAGGATTAGGTGCTTCTCCTAGCATACTGCAGAAATCTCATAAAGCTGAAAAACCTAATTTTTATTTCCCTCAAGGCTAAACAGCTGAGAAGCCATTATAGGGAGTAAGGAGATTGGGTAAATTATCCTGAAATTTGAGCCTATATAGAGAGTTACAGGAAAGTGGGAGAGGGACTCTGTTAACCTTGAAGAGTCTCTCTGAGTGCAGGCAAATACAAAAACAAATTTCTGGTTAAATCAGAAAACACAGATGTTTTAATTCTAATGCCAAAGTAGGAAAGGCGCATATAGTAGCAAAGCAGAAAATCATTTGAATAAAAGCAATGCTCACAGAAGGTTTTTGAAACTTTCAAATAAAAAGGTCTTATGAATTCCTGAAATAGTAATCAGAGTAAACATTAACAAGTCCAGTGACCCAAGAAACTTAAAGGTTTTCCTGGATTTTTTTTTTTTTTGCTTTTTTATAAAAGTCATACCAGAGCTCAGTGCATTATATAAAAGTGTCACACCATTAAATAAGTCCAGCAGGGCATCTGTTTCCCTCTCCCTGGCAGTCCTAGGTTTCCAAGTGCAAGGTCATACTTAGAACAGCAGCTGCCCCTTTTTACAGCCAGTTCTGATGTGTTTGGGCGTGTGTCTCCCTTGCAGTGACATCACCTGTAATGGGGAAGGATGCACTCTTATCCTTTTTATCTTAACATCTGTCCAGTCTTGTAGTACACCCTCATCCTGACTGTATTTTAAGAAGGAAAATTTTTGACATTTCTAATAAGACATTGAGCACATTTTTTTTCATGAATTAAATACAGTGTGAATGGCAAAAAAGTGTAAAATTGATGCCTTGCCAATAATCTCATAGCCAGTTGTGTTTGCATGGGAAGTGAGAGGGTAAATTTTTACTTTGCACATTTTATCCTAATACATACAAACTTCAGATTTGATGGATTTGTTTCCTTCAACCTCTCCCTTAATATTTTCTTATAACGTTTAGCTCTGATCATTTGAGTTTTCAGAGTGGGCTGAGCTACCCTCCACTACCAACCAAGCTAGCCTTGAATTTACCTAGAAAAATAGGTAAAACATTATCCATGCCACTTCTAAGCCCAGTCTTTGATAATACAGCCATACTTCAGGAAGCATGTCCCGTGCTCTTTTTCCTGAGCTTGTGTTCATATTGGCCATGCTGTCCCTTTTCTCTCATTTCTAGAATAGTTGTAGCCTCAACCCAGCCCAGAGCATTGCAGTCTCCTCTGCTCCACATTTGTAGAACTTTATGTCAAATAGAAACTGTATTTTGAATTGCTCTGTGACCTCTCTTGTGCTGCTGATTTAATATGTAATGTGGGTATTTTACTAAGCTTTCCAAGAATGTTTAGTTCACCTATATAACCATAATATGTGCAATATGCATTTCTGTTTCCTGCCCATCTTTCCCTTGTCCTCAGATGCACTAAGACAGCATCTTGAATGCAATAGTTGCTCAGTACATTTTTGTTAATTCACATTTGAGTTGCCACTTCTAAGTAGAAAGATCAAATCTAATTCCTCTTTTATAATGGCTTAGACTTTTTTTTAAAATAATTTGATCAGAACTAGCAAATATATGACCAAGGAGAATTGAGGGAATGAAAGTTGAAAAAATATTCTGTTGGGGAGCACTAACTGAGTTGGTGTCTACTGCTATTTTGTCTGAGTGGATGATGATTCCGTGATCATCTGTCATTCCAGGAAAATAGGTTCATTCATTCTGTCCTAGAATGTAGTAATAACATAATAGCTTCAATAACATTTTTTTTTTCCAAAAGGAGAAGCAACATGTTAAAAGTCAAATTCACAATGGAGAGACCATGGCCTTCCATAATTATCATCATCTACATTATGATCTAAATAGCAATGTTACCACTAGTAGGCCACTAATAATCGACATTTCATAGTCACAAATCTCCTTTGACAGAACAGCATGTCAGACATCTGTTATGACTGCATGCTGTTGCTTCTGCATATTGATATTAACATCTTTGTTGGCCTAATATCTGTTTTCTGCTTCCAGACACAACATAAAGAAGTATTCTGAACCCCATTCTGAGGGTTGTAGGACCCACCATCATGTCAGGCAACTGTGTATGTCCTGAGAACCCATGCCCACTGGCCAGTTGAATCTCATGCTAGATTTTATGCCACATGGCTATCGTTTCACTCAAAACCCAGTGAACACATCAGAAAGATTACTTTGTCCCTTCTGCCTCTAGCAGAAGCAGTAACCTAGAATACTATGGAGAGGCTATGAATTGCCAGCCCCTGAGCTTAAGGGTTGAAAAAAAACCAAAGGACCAGGCTGCCTGTGATAGCAGGGTCTGCCATTGAAAGTCCACAGGCTGCTACCTCCTCTATCTATATAGTTTCTCTCAGAGCACACACTTCCCTTTTTTGTCATGTGAAAGCAATGACTATATGCTTGTCTTTGACTCTCCAAGGTCCTTGGTCATACGAACCAGTAAAATGTACATCCACAAATGCTTCTTCTTTCAGGTTTTTCTCCACCATTTCCAGAGGTTTCCAAATGCTGTTAGAAGTAGGATTGATTTCATTGTAAAGCTTTCATTGATCTTCCAAGTTTAACTCTTTTGCTTTTGTCAGCAGAAAGGGAATATGAGATCTACATTTCAAAAAGTGGAATTCTCTTTAATTTTAGGTATCTGAACTAAAATTTCTGAGTGGGATTATCATTTTTATCATCCTCTTAATCATATGACCACCTTCTTATGTCTGCCCAGAAATGAATTTAGTAAATGATATCTTTCTGTGCTAACTCGATTATTCCTTCTTTTAACCTATTGATCATTCCCTGTATGCCAAAAGAGAATTAACTGTTTCTCAATTTTCCCCTGACTTCTCAGTTATTCGGATTTTATCATGGCTAAAGACTAAGATAATATCTTTACACCTGAGAATTTCCCATCTACATATTTCCCAGGCTGCTTTACCCTTTGTAAGAGTCCCCAAGGTGTCCCAGAAAATGGAAAGTAAAAGGTCTGGAGGAGGGGATAAAACCTCCAGACAAAACAGGCAAAAAACTGATTTTCATGGTTTGATGCAGTTGTCTAGACTATGCATTCCTGAGATTGATCATGGCTTTGGGATGAGGTTAGAAACGGTGTGAGACAGAGACCTCTGATAAACCTCCAAATAGAGAAAAGATGTATTTGGCAACCATTACTACACCCCTTTCTACACCAATAATTATTACTCTTGTTTAGAGAACTGCTGGGAAAAGAGACATCCACTTTGTGGCAGGAAGGTGAGCACCAGATGTAGGGCATTTTTTCTGAGTTAAACAAGGTGGGAAGGATGGGGGTGGGTTATATCTAAAGGGGACAATAAGTCTCTCTGGTAAGATGACGTAATTGGTTTTTTTAGTCACAGGAATTTGGGTGGGGATCTAATAAGAGAAGATTTTTTAAAATTTTATGGGCTCTTAGGAGGGAAAAGTTTAATATTGAAAGGAGTGCTAACTTAGAAGCACCTCTATTAGTACAGTTTGTGAAATATTACTTGCTATGATGAATTCCTTGGGTTTAATTAGGCATAAATATAATGATTACTCCTTTTGATACTCTCCTATGTATAAGGAGCTAGGGACTGTGAAAACAAAGCAAAACAAATCTATGAAAATCTTGCCACAACTTTAGAATATGGGTGTCCCATTTTAAAGAGGAGGAAAATTTAATGTGGGAATATGAGGTAATTTCACTTAAGGTCACAGAGCTAGTGAGGTGGTAGTGTAAGGAGATCTCTGCTGTCACCAGTGCTCTCCACTGAGCTAATACAATCACGTCTTGTGATTTAAGGCCTTCTAGCGGCTGTTTGTTTGTTTTTATTTTAACTAGGACATAAAGATAGTTTAGGTGATTTCTTTGAATTAAAATCTTGTAGATGAAACAATATGCTTACTTGGGTGCTGGCATGGAATTAGATCTTTTATTTCCTCTGCACATTCTAGGAAATGTAAAAAGAAAGGAAGATATTTTCCCATGCGCTGTGTTATTAGGTGCACTGTCTTTGGAGACCAATAAAATTTTTTTATGTTTTCTCCAGAGAAGATATAATGATGCAGGATTTTCTGTTTGAATCATCCATGCACAAAAGAAACAACAATGGTTTCCATCTGTGTAAACTAGATGACAAATAACTAGAATTATTGGAAACCAGGTATTTCCTAGGTCTAAATCACTGAAAAAAATAAGACTTTGTTACGTCTTCATAAAGGGTATCTAAAAATAACAAAAGCAGTGGCCTCTGAAGAAACTCAAAGTGATCAAATCCAATACAAAGCCTGAAATCCTGAACCAGGAATGTAGCTTGTGTCAGTTGAAAAATACACTAAAAGTTGAGGATGCTTCATTTTACTTGCTCACCCTATGTTATTGTATATATGCATCTCAGATGTGTGGGTTTAGCTGAGATTTTATCCTTTTAAATTTTATATAATAATTAGGGCAATATATAGCCCTAAAGAATCTGGGGGTACACAGAGTTTTCAGTGGTAGATTTAAATGGTCATGGATTTACATTGACCTTACCATGTCCCTGTTTATCCTGAAATGCACATACCATTTTCCCACTTTGGTGCCTTGATTAATGACGCTTCACTTTTCTGTAGTTTCTCTTTTTGTAACTTTCCTGTTGATAAGTATGTTTCAAGTGAAAGCAAAGTGTCACCCTCGAGTTGGGGGTCACTTCCTGTTGGTCTTTATTACTTGGAATTGCCAGCCCCATGGGTTTAGCTTTTACAGTGCTACAAATATTTCATCTCTGTGATGAAGTCCCAAAGACTGGGCGACATTGTCTATTATTTCAGATTCAGTGGCCCTTGTTTCCTTTTTTGTATGGCACTTGAGTAACATTGTATGACTACTGACCCTGAAGAAAATGAGATGTGCCTCCCATAGGACAAGAACCGAGCACCATAACTTCTAAAGAATGTTTAAATAGAAATCAATGCACTGGCTTGTAAATCTCTGCCTGCCTTCTAAGTTCCCAAACTTAATTTTCCTGATATGCCCCCTGTGCCAGTTTCACTTGTGTCCAGTCCTGAAAACTATACATTGTTTAAGTACTCTGTCCCCTTTAAGCATTTGGGGGTAAGAGACCTAATTGTATCACAGAGTTAACTTCACTCTAAAAAATTAAAGCTCAAAATAAGACCCTAGCCTGGCCAGATTCAAGGATTTTGTTGCAGCTGTTTCCTCATGCAGAGCAGAAGCACCACATCCCTCAGGTAAAACTTGAGTTTTCTGGTATTTCTCATAATCTGATAAAGCGAAAATGAACTGCAAGGTCTTGTTCCTTGCATTATCAAATACAGCTTTTGAAGTAACTTGAGAATAACAAAAATGGCCTGCACTTGCCTATGGAATGCTTCTCTCTCTCTCTCTCCCCCTGCCTCCCCTCCATGGGACACGCAGTAAGAAAACAAATCTTCACTGCACAATTTGTAACATTTTTTCCCATGATGCAGTCTATCATTATTTGGATGACTAAAAGCTTTAATTATTTACTTTTGGGAGTCCCTGAAACCCATGTCATCATAAATGCTGAAGAATTTTCTGGGAAAGGTTTGAAACACTTCCAGTTAAACTCTTGACTTAATATCTCAAGAAGGAAAAAAAAATAATGTTTCTACCACATATTTTATTAAACCCTTTAGGTCCTTTTACAAGAGAGGAAATACCAATTAACGTATAATTTAGCAGAACAAAATATTATCCCATTTCAACCAGTACCCACTTCCTTGAAGTTTATTCAAGCATTAATAACCATTTAATGCAATTTAACTACACTGAGGTATCCATTACATTAATATAATATATCCATCAGGAAATTAGAGTTTTGTTTCCATGAATTTTGTATTACAAGACAGTCTTTATAATTTTATTCTGCATTTCATGATGCTTAATTTCAACTCCTCAGTCTCTGTTACAGTGTGAGATGGTTAAAACGTTCCTAATGCTAAAAGATTACAATTATTGATGTAAGGAGTCAAAAATCACAAATGATTAGTGTATGTTTGTGTGTGTGTATACTTATATATATGTCATACACATATGTATATCACATATTTAAGGATTTAAACTATTAGATGTGCTGGATCATCAAGCCTCATTAGGAATATACAATGTGAGTATATTTTTACGAAATGATCATTAACAGTGATCCTTTTAAGGTATGTTCTGATGATGTCTATAAAGTAATATCTTCATGGTCTGGAGTACTATATAATGTTTTCAAGCATAAGTTGTATCACCTAGGTGGATAATTACATATATATATTCTTTTATGCTTTAGCTCAGGAAGTATCTGATCATGAACTTTATGCTTCAATATGCAAGGAAAATGTAATTACATGGCAGCATATGTTAGAATATTAGATATTTAGGGGACTTGAGAAGGCTTTCACTGGACATCTTTTATCTTAGGGTAAGTGCTTAGAGAGCTAAACACAGAACAAAATAAATCAAAACCAAACTTGACCACAGCAACTTGGCTACTTAGTATCAGGATCAGAGCATTAGCGTGCTCATTGAGGTTAAAATACTTCCTACAATCAGTAAACATTCATTTGGGTAGGGGATAAACATATGCAAGCAGCAATGGAAGGCACAAATTCATGTTTTGGAATATCATTGCCTCCAGGTCTGGAGAATTGAAGAGATATTCCATCAGAAATCCTGAGCCCTTTGCAGCCCTTCTCCAAACCACAGCAGTACAGAAACAAACCACATTGTCAACAAATCACCCTATTTCTATTTAGGAAGGGTTGTGAACCCATGTGAAACATATTTGCCCTTTCTAGTAAAATTTGAATCTTTATGTGAGGATTTGTATCCTTTTTGTCTAATTATTATAATTCTATTCACCTTTTCTTTGATTACATCACATTAGCTTAAATGGTGTCTGCAAAGAGAAGAATTTGAAAGTGATCATCTGGAAGGAAAAATAAAAGCAAGGGGGGCAGGAGGGACTCTAAAAATCTTGCTAAGCAAATTTCTGAGGTCATAATTTGGTTAATTCAAGAAAAATTATTTTCTGTTGCTGAGGCGGTCATAAATGTGTTTACATGGAGAAAGTGAATATAAGGCCAGGCAGATAGTCTATGAATTTCGGCACCAACCATATGAACCAATCTGATCTCTTATCTGTTCCAAACATGAGACTTTATCAAAGAAACAGAATAATTTCCTAAGTTTTCCTGCCTATATTTACTAATTGATTCAGTTCAGGAGGTTACTCATAAACACTGTGCTGAGTGCTAGCAGGGAAACAGTGTAAAAAAGATATATGTATTTTCCCAGTGATTTTTAGCTACATCCATATGAATAAGTGTTACATGTCCTAAGCTATCTCTCCCTACTCCATCTTTGTTATCTATATGCCTTGTAATGGAATAAAGTGAGATCATAAACATATGTTGTTTGGCTCTATTTATCTTACTGATCCAACAGTTAGGATGAGGTCCTTAAGGAGTAATGCCTCAGTAAGAACAGATCAATAGCTTTAAATTCAATGAGTAGGGCTTCCTTCCTAAACAAGTACTAAGGACAGAAGAGAATGAAGGGAGGCAGTCAAGTATTTGCTCCAGCAGAGAAATGGATCCTGGAATGGATATCTGAAAAAAGGTGATTTCAATCTGTTTTTGTCATTCTTTCCCTATTGCTTTATGTTTCTTTGTTGACTTTTTCTTTTTTTTTAATTTTCATATCTGGCTTTAGGTAGATAAGCATAGAATTTCTTCCCTTATTTTTCTTTTTTAACCTGTGCTTATCAAACCTGAAAGCCAACCTTCATATTAATTCATTCAGTAAACATTGATGAGGCACCTACTTTATGCCAAACATTGTGCTATGTGTTTATCTTCTGTCCCTGGAACCTCTTTTCTTGGTCTCGTTATCTGCCTCCTGGCTTATCTCCATCAAGAGGATGTGCTAAGATGTTAATGCCACACCTGCCCTCTCCAAAGGCTTTGTCCAGGATGCCCTGAATTCAGGGGCTGTGCCTGACCCAGAACACTCAACTCTAAAATTATTCCTTATACTTTATCAAGTTCTCAGTTGCACAGAAGTTAATCTTGATGAAGATTAAAAAAAGAAAATTTGTCTTTGTCTTTCTGGCTCATTTCACTCAGTATGAGATTCTCTAGTTCCATCCATGTTGCTGCAAATGGCATTATGTCATTCTTTTTATGGCTGAGTAGTATTCCATTGTGTATATATACCACATCTTCTGAATCGAATCATCTGTTGATGGACATTTGAGTTGTTTCCATGTCCTGGCTATTGTGAATAGTGCTGCAATGAACATGTGGGTGCATGTGTTTCTTTTAAGTAGAGTTTTGTCCGACAAATACCATATGATATCACTTATAACTGGAATCTAATATCCAGCACAAATGAACATCTCCACAGAAAAGAAAATCATGGACTTGGAAAACAGACTTGTGGTTGCCTGATGGGAGAGGGAGGGAGTGGGAGGGATCGGGAGCTTGGGATTATCAGACACAATTTAGAATAGATTACAAGGAGATCCTGCTGAGTAGCATTGAGAACTATATCTAGATACTCATGTTGCAACAGAACAAAGGGTGGGGAAAAATGTAAATGTAATGTATACATGTAAGGATAACTTGATCCCCTTGCTGTACAGTGGGAAAATAAAATAAAAAAACAAAAAAGAAAATTGCTGTTTATTCATTTGAAAGAAGGAGTGCATGGCATGTAAAAATCCTCATGGAAGATATATTCAATTATTAAAGTGTTTAAAACCACTATAGGTAAATCTTTAATTAATTAATTATCATAAAACTTTAGAGAGAATCTTCTACCCATTTGCCTGTCAAATCCTGGGCTTCTTTCTGACTCTGTCTCCTCTGCTCTTGTTTAAGATAAAACCTGACCTTCTAAGTCAGCCATTTTGGCTGACTACACACAGAATTGACAAATTGATTCCTAGCCTATCTGATTATTTCACATGGGGATAATGGTCTCCAATTTGACAGGAGGTATTAAAAATAGCTACTGGAATTAGTTTTTCATATAGAAAACAAGGATTGATGATGAAAATAAAATACAACCATGTAAGTATCAGTCATATTGATGAAAAAAATAGTCATGTGAGAAATTTTTGAGAATATAAGTGAGAATAGATATGCCAGGAAAGTTCACGTTGTAAGGGTTACATATTCTTTTTCATCGCTAGCTGCATTTTTAAAGGCAAGTTTATTGGAACTCATTGATATGTATTTAATATTTATTATGTCAGTGTTTCAGAATGATAACAATTCTGAATTCAATCATTTGCAGTCACAAAGAAAAATAATAATTTTGCATCTACCAATGGAATAAACAGGTAGAAAGGGAATAACATAACTACATTTGAATCTCTATTTGTCCAAATCACTGGGAATCAGTAGACTTACTAACAGTCTAATAGATGATGAAATTGTCTTTAACAAATATAAAAAAGATATTTTCCAGTAAATTCTTTAACTTTTTAAAAAGACAAAACAAAATGAACGCAATTTTAGTTTTAAGAGGCAGCAGCAGTTTGAGATTTTATGTTTAATTTGACTTGGTCTGTTTAGTCTTAACAGTAATTTTCCAATTAAAGTTAACATTGAGACTTCCTTCCTCCATGACCCAAAATATAAGAGTTGCAGTTTAAATTGTGTGAATTTCAGCTTGTCCAAATTAAACAATAAATTATACTCTAAAAAAAATAAAAATAGCATTGGTACTCTCTTTTTGTAGTAAACTTTTGCTTTTTACCCTAATAAATACTAGTCTCCAAAATTAACTCAACTTTTAAGTCATTTCCATAAAATAAGAACATTTGTTCTCCAAATGTTAACAATGTACCCAGAACTGTAGAAGATACTATCGACAAGCTAATCCACGACATGCCTAAAGAGTTAGTATGATCTCCGATTTCCAGGTTTCAAAGATAGAACTTCAAAGTGGTAAAACAGCTTAATCTTGGTAGCCAACATTACAGAATGCAGAATCTAAACAACCCAAATCTGGATCAAACCGATTCTACAGTTTGTGTACTTTCTATCAAGACATACACAGTTGGACAATTGGATGGCTCTGGCTATGGAAAGTTAGGGCCTGTCTCTCTAATTCTAATATATTTTTTTTTTATTCAATGTAAATCATGATGGTATACATAAGAAAGCAATTCTTTATAAAACTGTATAAAATCATAAACACAAAATACTGTATATACTTAGTAGATGTCCATTAAATTAATGAGTAAGTGTTTGCATGTATGAATGAATAAATTGCTGTTTGGATCCATGACATCCACATTATTTGTATTTAAAAATTACATCATTAATATTTACCAGCCACAATAATAATTTTTTTCATATTAGAATGTGCTCATTTCATTAAAGAATTGCTAAAATGCAATAATAGCAAAGAGAAACATAACTTAATGTTCTCTTCCTGCATTAAAGAATGATTCATATGCTTACTAGAAGCATCTTCTCAAAAGTATGATAAGGAGCTCTATTAAATATAAAGTGCACACATCTGGGCTCTTCATTAGGGATGGTCATAGAAACTGAGAATGAGCTACCCTGTGATCTCTTGAGTTTGTTATACCTATACTTTCCAATAGTCCAAACTAGTTTGAATTTATTCCTCAAGAAAACTGTACAGTGATATAACTAAGGACAGAATCCTCTTGGATAATTCCAGCAAAGAAAGAGAACATTTCCTTTTTACCCTTTTTGCCTTACTATGAATCCTTTAATAACTAATACTCATAAACATGCAGTAAATGTAAAGAAGGGAAGGAATCAGCTATATGAGAGGAAATTCATTTTGTCCATTCAATTTGCTGTTTATTTCCTATATATATTGAAAAAGAATCAGTTAGTTATTTCTGTTTTTCCCCCAAAAAGAATGTAAGATTCCATTTTGCAATGTATTAGTCCATCACTCCTCATATAAACACACATTTATATATGGTTTTCAAAAAAAATTTACTTACCTAATCATTAGCCAATCAATTTAAATGACACAAGATCTACGCAGACTCTTAGTATTCATTTCATGCAACCTCCTAAATATACAAATGGGGTAATTGAATTACAGAGGATATTTGTGTGTCTTCTGCAAGGACTGAACATAAGCACCTGACAGAGAAGGCACTGGAGACAACCACTTCACACCTAATCCCAGGCTCCCAGCCCTCTTCCAATCACCTCCCACTTCAATCGGTGTGTTACTTTGAAGTGTTAATGACATTTTAGACCCTAAGCTGTAAATGTCAACCCAGTAATCACTTATACTTGAACTCATTCTCATAAAAACTCACAAGCTTAAAAAGAGTATTTTACAATTTTTATTATGTCTCTTTGCCAAACATAACACACAGTGGTGACCAACACACACACACACACACACACACACACACACACACACACACACTACTAAACCAAGGGTAGTAATAGTTCCTGTGTGAAAGAAAGAAAATTGAAAAAAAAAGTCAATGATTTGGCAGGCAAATATTTCCTATGACTCCCTTATGCTACCCTCCTCCCCCCACACACCCCTTGGTGAGATTAATCGTGTGACAAACGACATGAGATGGCCTTATGAAATTTTGTCTGGAGCAATTTTTATTGCTAATGGAAATTATAAATAATATGTGCCTTTCATCAACAGCATTCTTCAGTAATCTAATTGTATGAAGCTAATGAGACCTGGGTTAGGAAATGTTCTGAGATTCCCATGCCCCAGGTCAGGGAAAGCTGAAAACATCTCCAAGCATATGTGCTCAGTCTCACGCGGATGGCAGCTGGAGCACTTGGTCACTCCACAGAGCAGTGGCTGTGCACAGGCCTGTTCACTTGACCTTGTTGCTAGAGGTAAAGAGACTTCCTGTTGGTTGTCTATAAAACCGAGGAGGGAAGGAGGCCAGAGGGGGTGGAAAGTCTCCTTATGCTCTGTCTCCAAACTTTTTCTTTCACTAATAGTGTGGAAGATTTTCATAGTTTTTTCTCCCCTGGGAAAATGGCAGTAAATGATGCCTTTTTAGAAACTAGCACATGTGTTGGCATCTGCCTATATTGAAGGGGGCCAGAGGGCCAGGGAAGTGTTGCATGAGAATGTAAACACCCTTTCTCCATGTCTCCAAATCAATATTGTTTACTCCACATTTACAAAAGTTGATACTATACTGCTCCAGGCTGTTATAGACTTAAACTGCCTCAAAGATGACTTTTTTTTTTTTTTTATTGTGGTGGGGTGAGAGGCTTTTAAATAAAAAATTCCACAGCCTCCAAAAGTGCCATATGCTATGATGCCCCCTCCCAATGTTGAAGTTAGGACTATGGGCAGCAGAGCTGAGATGTAATTACCTACATCCTCTGAATGATGTCATGAGAGGGCAAGATGACCTTTGAAGTTGATTCTAATATTTGGTCAATCTCCAAAATCCAATGGGAGAGTTTTTCCTCTTAGTTACTAATAAGAGTTTTAAAAATATGTCCATTTCAATGCAGCTGGAAAATATTTTTTGCTTTCCCCATCTTTTTGTCTATTTTTAAACCAAAATTCAACTAACCCCATGCCACCAAATACCATAGGAATACACACACACACACACACACACACACACACACACACACACACACATACACACACACACACACATACACACACACGGCTGTGCTTTCTGTCTTCCTTTGACCCAAGGGACCACTGATTCCATAGCATCACACCAGTAAAGAACTGTTCCTACAGGAAGCCTCCTGGAGATTTTATTTAGGATGTCTCAGATGTCTCAAGAATGCGGACACTCACTGATTTTCCAAGCATGTGATCGGTTCTCACGGTGAGCATTTTCCCTCTCTCCTCCTATATTTAACTCAAATTCTTTCCTTTTGGTCCTTTGTACTGTCCATTTGCATCTTGCCAAAGGATTCTTCCTCTCCTGAGGCATTTACATCTTTCACATATTTGGAGCCTGTTATCATGCTCCTCTTAGCAATCACTTAGCCAAAATATACATTACTCTGTGCTCTTTTAATCTCGCCACATAAATCAAGTCCTTGGTCCCCTAATCATTTTGCTGTTCTTCTATGAAGTCATTCCAATTTGGCTTTGTGTTCTGAGGTGACAAAAATGGAAGACAGATTTCCTTGTTTATACTCAATCCTGTCATGTTGAGACACCATCACCTCTTGCTCCTTAATATGAAGAATTTTCATGCGCCAACTCACTCCATACTCTCCTTGTGTTTTTGGATTATGTGGCTCTTACATCCTTTTCTCCCTGGAGATCCAATCTGGTGGGAGCCTTGAAGTGGTTTATGATGTTATTTTTGAACAATAATGAGAGTGAAAATTACACGTATTTTTGATAAAGACAGCAGAAGCAAACCTCCCCACCCCCATCCACAATTTCCCTAGAATTTATTAGATTTATGGATTTTTATCATTTTTCCAGGGAGTTTCCATTAAGAATAAAACCAGACCTAGACATTTCTAGGCCCCAAAAGGAAAAAAAAAATTAGAAGAGGAAAGCAGAAGTTTATAATGAAAATACTCCTTACAGCTTTACCAAATATGCTTTGATATAGGCACAGAATCAAAAGCATTTCATTTTATAAGCCCTAGCTAAATTTTTAGAAATAAAACAAAATGAAACCTGAATACTTAAGAAGTTCTTTGGAGGCATTTTCTTCCAAAAGTGTATCAGATTGCTGCTTTTAAATTTGTGTCATTCAGTGATAATCCTACAGCTTCCTGATTGGCTAAGGTCTTTGGAACTGACTAGCTTTTGAATCACTCTTCAAGCTGAAGGCGGGTGTGGCTGTTAATCCAGGGGTCATTAACACCTCATATATGTTAGTTCAGTGATCTGGGGTGTGCCTGTGTTTGCACTGCCAACATGCATAGCATTTCTTAGAAATTCAAAGGCTTTGTTTGCTGAGTGTTTGATTTGAAACATTTTCCACACAGGCATTTTCATGCTCACTCTGAGTAAGTAATCACTTTTTTGGAAATTGGTTTTATTTTAATTCTTCTTTTCTGAACTCATTGATTAGTGGTGATATGCACCAGCTGGAGAGTCAGAAGAGGAGGTATGAGGCTTGTTTAACTGCTCTCGGGAGATGATATCTTGGGTAAAATGAGTATATCACCCTTTCAGTTCCATTTTAATCCTGATTCCTAGTTTTTATCTACAACTCTATTTTCAATCTTATGAAATTTATAAAATCCCACTTTGACTCTCTTGATAAATCTGAGATTTTACTTTTCTGTTAACCTTAGAAAACTGAGTAGATTATCTTTCTCATTTTCTCTTTAGCATTTGAACTTTGATGCCACCTCCTAAATCATATCATTAATCAAAATATTATATGTAAGAAAGGTAAATTCCTATACGTATGAATATAAGTTCTTTAGTTTGATACTTTGTGATATAGATTCATACATGTAGAACAACATATATGAATACACATAGATCCTTGTTTTTGTAACTCGTATATGTATACTAATGTATAATTCTTGGTTATTTCTCATTTGAATAAATGTTCAAAAGCATAATAATCAATGCAAAATTCTTGCCTACTTTGCCCATCACTTTCTAAAAACCAAACATTACAACAATCTGTTGAAAAAAGTATCAAGGTAATTAAAGTCGAACACTTAGAAAGAAAGTTGACATTGGAATTTTCACTGGTACATTTGCTTTTTAGGATGTAGATTAGTTTTTTAATACCAAAGGAAACAAAAAAGAAACCTAATGAAAGCTCACATCTTCCTTGTGGCAAGGTACTGATCTTCAAGCAGTATAAGTCTTCAAGCAGTGTTTCCTGCCACCAAGCCTCTGCTGTTTCTTCCACTTGAAACACTCTTCCTATGGGTACATGCATGACTTGTCGAGTTGCTTCCTTCACATTTTTGTTGAAACTTTCCCTTCTTCATGAGGCCTCCTTCAACAAATCAGTCTACAATTGGAGCACATGCTAGCCCTTACTATCTACCTTCTATTTCCTTTCTCTATCATTTATTAACATTAAACATGCCAGGCTTTTCACATTTTCATCCTGCCTTTTTTCCCATCTTTTCTGGTAAAATGTAAGCCTATAAAGGCAGACATTCTTGTCTCATTGTTTTATCTTCAGGAACTACTCTAGGTATTGCTATATCTGAGGCTTACTATAGACATTCAGTGAATATTTGCTGAATGAATAAATGAAAATAAAATTTGAACAGAACCAAAATATTAGACAGTAACTTGAGCTATATTATAACAGACCGATGTCTCAAATATACCTTTCTAAATGAAAAATTAAAGATTGGTAAACATAATTGTAATAGCAGGGTTGAATTTAAGAAAGTTAATGTGTATTAGAAAAATTTTATGTCCTGTTTACATTTGCATACACAAGAAAATGCACACACACATATTCAACTTGTAAATAAATCATTAATTTCTGAGTGATGTCATAATAGGAAGAGACAGGCAATTTATCCTTAATGGCATCTCCACCAAGGTTTTCTATAAGGTCTAAATAGAGGAGAGTATTGGTTTAATTAGGAGCCCTTAAACAAAAATAATGTTTTGCAAATACTCTCATGCTTTGAGGACTAACTGAAATCATGTTTCTTCCATAAAACCACTGCCAATTGTTCTAGTCCATATAAGAACACAAGAATATCACCTGCATCGCTATATTCATATCTTCAGGTTATTTATTTATTTATTTTTGGCTGTACTCACAGCATGTGGAATTTTCTGGGCCAGTGATCAAACCCATGCTACAGTAGTGACCAGAGACACTGCAGTGACAATACCAGACATTTAAACTGCTGAGCCACAAGGGAAATCCCAGGTTAATAGTTTTTGAGAATTGTTTTGAGCTCGGCACCTCTCCAGTGCTGGGCAGACATAGCTAAGAGATAATAGCAAGACATAGTATTATTCAATCAGATTTTGCCATTTTAAAAGTAATCTCATTTCCCAATCACTTCCCCTGTACATATTACTACCCCACCACATATTTTACTTATTTATTCTATTTGCTGGTATCTCTTCTACTAGTATGGAAAGAACACAATCCCATGGCATATAGGACAAAAGTAAGCACACAGGAAGATTTTAGCCTGCCTTTCTTCAACATCATCTAGGAATATAATAAGTGGGCTTCTGTATCTGTTAGAATCCATTAGAAAAAGACAAACCAGGAGTTCCTGTCGTGGCTCAGCATTTAATGAACCCAACTAGTATCCATGAGGACGCGAGTTCAGTCCCTGGCCTCGTTCAGTAGGTGAAGAATCTGGCATTGCCATGAGCTGTGGTATAGGTCACAGACAGCATTAGGATGCCACGTTGCAGTGACTGTGGTGTAGGCCAGCAGCTGCAGCTCCGATTTGAGCCCTAGCTTGGGAACTTCCATATGCCACAGGTACGGCCCTAAAAATAAAGACAAAAAAATAAAAAATAAAAAGGACAAACCATTCCATTCCATGTAGCTAAAATGAAGGAAATTTAAGGCTGG
Organism: Phacochoerus africanus; assembly: GCF_016906955.1. Classification (NCBI taxonomy): domain Eukaryota; kingdom Metazoa; phylum Chordata; class Mammalia; order Artiodactyla; family Suidae; genus Phacochoerus; species Phacochoerus africanus. The sequence continues at coordinate 70,134,613 of NC_062546.1, read as the reverse complement.
TTATTTGCTACATCAGAATTTGGAAAGGGCTGCAAAAGAGTGAAGTGACCGAGAGATTACCTTGGACCCAAAGAATAGTAATTTTCTGTTTATAAAGAAGAAAGTTCTTCAGGCTTACAGTTTTACAGGGAACTTAACAGGAATCAATGTTGGGCAGTTGACTTTTTTTTATGGCTAATATACTTTTAAATTTTTTATTTTTTATTTTTAGCTTACTAAAACTTAAAAAAAAATTCTTTTATGTGAGATGCCAAAAGGGTCAGGGAGGAACATTGTCAGGTAGGTGGACTGTGAGGTTCTCCAGGAAGGCAAACAGGTTGCATTTGTAGCCTGCCGGTTACGATTTGTGACTTCAGGAGTGTGTGGGGAGTAAGTTTGGATCCTGACAGAGAGTCAAAGAGAAGATGGGCTGAGATGTTCTGTCAGAAGTGGCTTAGAAGGTGGCAGAATCAAGTGCCCGGCAGTGGAGTCCCTAGCACACTTCTCAGACGAAGCCAGATCTTACAGGATCTACGGGAGCTGCACACCTGGGTGCCTGGATGCTGGAGGCCACTTATCCAAGACTCATCCATAAAAAGTATGCATGCAACACAAGCTCCAATGTTGCCTGGATGCCTGACCCAGTTTACCCACTCTCCTTAACCACTGAGAGTCCCATTGTGGTCACATCCCACTGTAGATGCCAGGTCAGGTCTGTGGAAGGGTTCTGGGCCAAAGGCTAGCCAGGGAGGAAACATCTAAGGCCATAGAGAACAGGGAGTGAACTGTGTCTTAGCAACAACATAGTGTGCCTGCCACCCCTACTAATGAGGGACAAGGGGCCTGCAGGACACTGGAGCTCAAGGCAATGTCCACATGGAGGCTGCTGAAACTGTTTTGGGCCCTCCAGTAAGAAATGAGCCACACAAGGTAAGTGCCACTGGGGGAGACACTTTTAAGGACAGGAAAATGAAATAACACAGCTTTCCCCACACTTGCCCTCCAACCTTTCAGCAGCTCCTGCGACTGGTGAAATCTAGTCCAAAGTCAGCTGAGAAAGTCATCCCACAAGAGTCAGGCCCCCTGCAAGACACAAGAGAGCAGAGCAAAGGGGTGGGGTGGATGCCTTTGAGGGCAAACAGGCCTAGCAAGTGGAAACATCTAAGGAGACAAATCTGAGAGAACACAGTTTTGAACATTTAATTTATTTTTTTTTCCTTTTTTTCCCCTAGGATTCTGCAAACTGGGACCAGTGAATATTTTCAGTATGAAATGGCGATTCAAACATGAGAAAGGCTTTATAAGGAATTCCCTGGTACATGGCTGACCTACATACTTGTACTCAATTGTGGATAAAGAAGCAGCTTGAATAAAAAGGCTAAGATCGAAAAGGCTAAGATTATTGGTGGTGGAAGAGTGATGTTTATTAGAAAATTTATTAGAGGATAATTTAGAAATTGGCACTAAGAAACAGCCTATGGTTTAATCTCTTATATTTTTTGCAGATCTCAACATTACTCAAGGAGCAAATTTATTTAAATTGGTACTTATGTTTTCTTTGTAAGATAAATAAGGAATAGATACAAAATTATTGGACTAATTCAACTTTTTAGGGGAATTGGGAATAAAAAACAAATATTCTTTGTGCTCTTCTAAGAAGAAAGTTCCTTGAAGATAGAGAAAGAGAGAAGAAAAGAGAGAGACAGGGAGAGAGAGAGAAATCTGGAAAAGCCATATCAAATGAGAAGCCTCCATAAATATAGAAGCTTGGTTGGTATTTTTCAAACTGCTTAATACTGCTGACTGGACATCTTTACATGACAAACACCAGATGGAAAAATCAGTTGAGAGTCACAAGCTGAGGATGATTTCATTATAAAATGATCATTTACTCATAATTATAAAGAAAAGCCCAAAACCCTACAGCTTTCATAATAACATTTGTGTTACCAAAATATAGCAAGAGCATACTTTTGCTAAAAGTTTACATTCTAATCTGCAGGAGAAACTTAATTATTTTAATATGATAAACACATGAAATGCCCATCTAATTTTAAAATTGGAATTTCAAATTCCAGTAATACATTTCACTATTTGTAGATTTTTTTTTTCTAAACTGCTGTCTACAAAAGTACTGTAATAACACAGCTTTTCTGATTAGCCAAACAGCCAATAATCAAGAAGACAAAATGACTGGCTTACTCTCATTTTTATGTAAATACAAAAAGCTTATTTTTTTCCTCTATAGCTGCATATAACAATAAGGTGCTCTTAATAAGTTTTGAGAGATTTTATAACAATAAATGCTTTTAATAGGTTTTAAAAACTGAGACCAAAAAAAAATCAATTAGCAAATGCCTCTTCCAATGACCACACATCATGATATGTTTGCATTATTATTTGGTGATAAACAAACTAAAAAAGATCTGTCATTGAAACTTAAATAAGGGAGACTGGTTACATAAACTACAACTTTCTAAACTTTAGTAATGCACAGTCAACAACAGTTTGAAACAGCTCTCCCAGCTAAACACAATTCGATTGTTTTTCCAGAGAGGAAAAATTAATAACTAAAAATCATGACCTTTCAACCTTTGACATAAATTCTAAGAAATGAAATGCAATTGGAAAAACTTATGAAACCTTAAATTACTGCCACAGAGCAGAATAATAACCATAGATTTACAATAACTAAATATATATACCCAATTTGGGGTGACACATTTCTTCTCTAGCATATATCATAGCCATTATAGCTGATCCAAATGAATCTATAGCTCCATGCTTTCATTCCCACTACACTTCCACAAAATAAAGTCTCAATTACTAATGCTCCAGATAATGTAAATTGTTTACAAGTATGATTTCCAGAGAAGATAAACCTTTGTAAAGAATTTGTTTCAGAGTTCCTGTCATGGTGCAGTGGTTAACGAATCTGACTAGGAACTATGAGGTTGTGGGTTCGATCCCTGCCCTTGCTCAGTGGGTTAACGATCCGGTGTTGCTGTGAGCTGTGGTATAGATTGCAGACATGGCTCAGATCCCGCGTTGCTGTGGCTCTGGCATAGGCCGGCGGCTACACTCCGATTGGACCCCTAGCCTGGGAACCTCCATATGCCATGGGAGTGGCCCAAGAATATGGCAAAAAGACCAAAAAAAAAAAAAAAAGAAAAAAATAATTTGTTTCATCTGACATTGTAATAACAATGTAGATGTCCCTTATGTAGAAGTCCCTGTATACAGGCATTACTTCATAATATTATAATCCCAAATCTTCTCCAGGAACAGATACCTATGACTTCCCTTATATATTTAAGTTGATCAAATTAGAACATTATCATAAGATGCTGGCATATGAGTAAGTTTTTTGACAGAGTAATGTGTATCTCTTATTGTGGACCTTGACCTTTAGCAGTAATTTATCATACGATCACTACTAAAATAAGAAGGAATTTATAGCTTAATATAATACAATTGTATCATTCATAATGCATTTATGATTATAATAAAGACATACGAAACTATTAGAAACAAGTCAAATTGGTAACATTTTAAATGCTCTTAGCCATACTTCTGATAAAGGAATAAGTAAATTAATACCTGTGTACCGAATGAGTTCACAATAAAGAGTTAGTGGCTCTTTTCACTACAATATAAAATGGAAATCCAAAGAGAATGCAGTTGCACAGGAACAGATCATCAAGCTGCACTCTTCATATTCCTTTAGGAATAAGAGCTATCATATTATAAATTCTGGAGAAAAAAAAAAAAAAAGATTGCAGGATGACAGAACTGATAAGTAATAAGCCATATCCTGATGAGTCAGATAAAAAGCTTCCTGTAAAACTATAAAACACCCTTTTTCATAAATCCTATAATCCTGGCTAAACCTTTGCAATGAAACATGAAAATATCTTTAGTTTCCAAAACAAAGAAGAAACACACAGATACATGCTCATTTAGTTCATCTTTATGATCCTCAGATTCTAGCCCTGAAACATGACTCAGCCTTTGAACTTCAAATATCATATCCATTCATTGGTTACAGGTATATCATCACATCCATTTATTGGTTATGGGCCTGTCTCAGTCTTACAATGAAAAGAAAACCTTAAAGGGAAATTTCAGTTTGTTAGCCTTCTTTTAAATTTCATAATTTTGTTCACAAGAACTTTAGGATAAATCATCATAATTCTCTTTGGAAAAAGAAACAAATGTTTCATTGCTGTTAATTTTAAATGTGCATGTCATTAATATTTATTTATTTCAAGATAATGAGCAGTTAGAAATATGAGCATTCACATATCTCTTCTTGACTAGCAAGATGATATACTTGAAAATGGATTAATTTTTTTTCTCCTGAGGCCTATATAAAAAGACACAACATATATAAAATGAATAAATGCAGAGAACCAAAGTGGACACATGAATATTATCATCACAGATATATCAGTGAGACTTTAGGGGACTGAAAGTAGAAGAAAGCATGTAAATCGAGTAGAGCATAATTTGCTATGAAAAGGCTCAGAGATGAGAGCTGATTTTCCCATTGGGCTGAAGTGATTTTCCCACTTCAGCCCACTGAAGTGGCTTTGGGCTCAGAGGAAATTACATGGAGGGAGGAAGTAAGAAGCAGGGCTGGGAAAAAACAATCACTTAAGGGTCAGTATTTGAGATGGTTGTCAGCCCACACATAGAGCCCAGCCGGCCCACACATAGAGCCCAGCTGGCCCAGAATTTGCCTTTGTGGGGTAAAAGCAGCAGGGCAATCTTTATTAAAGGAATTCAATGAAGTATCTGGAAGGAGAAACCATAAGAAGTCTAATGGTGATAACCCTGAATAAATCTCTGATCATTTTGACATGTGGTATGTGGCCTGCACCTTACTTGGTGCAGACAAAATCTATGATGATGCCTGCAGTTGACCTGTCTTATACATATGCACAAGTCCTACTGTATATTCAAGGGAAGGTATGGGTTGAACTATTTGTACGTTTACAAATTTCCTAAAGAAAACCATATCTGCTAAACATTCTTTGTTCTTAAATATGAACAGACAAGTCATCAGATGTGTGAAAAATCAACAGCATCAAAAAGAGATACCAAGATAAACAAAAAAGCTGATTATAGAAGAAAGATAACAGATAATTCGGTAAACAAACGAAAGAGGAACAAACAACAAACACCCCTCTCATATAAAGCAAGAGATTGAAGGTGAAGATATGTCAATACGACAAAAACATGATAATGTGGAAAAGGAATGAAAAAATATCTGAGAAAAAATAAGTGTGGTTAGAGATTTAAAATTTGATATAAAAAAAGGAGGAAGAGAAGAAGGCAAGGAGGATGGGGTCTGTTCTAATATGTATGGCAAAAAGATTAACCAAAAGTGTGAGAGAAAAAATTCTCATAGGGGATCAATGCTGATCTTGATCTCAGGATCAATGCTGATCCTCAGATTCCAAGAAGAACTGAGGATCTTTCTCAGTTTTCTTTTCCTAGAACTCTTTAGTAAGAGGAAACTGAGAAAGAAGTTTGAAGAAAGAGAAAGAAGCTGGGAAGAATGTATCAGAGGGATAAAAAGAAAGAGAATCTCTAGGCTTAAATCAGTAGTCTGGATTTAATGATTCAACAAATGTCCACTACCCATGAAACGTGTTTTTTTTTCCCTACTACACTTGTGAAAATTTAAGCACTCCAAGGATAAAGGTTCTACAAGTTTCCAAAGAAATAATAATAATAAAAAATATTACTTATACAAATAAAAATGAGACTTGCACTGGAATTCTCCTCAGCAACACCAGAGTTCAAATTCTTCCTCAGATGTAAGGGCCAAATAAATATATTTTCAAACAGATAGCATCTCCAAAAATGTACCATCTATTTATCACTTTCTAGATAATTATCCAAATATGTGTTCTGGAGAAAAAAATAGTATTAGAAAAATAAGAAGAGGAAGATACAATATTTGAGAAAGTGTGGTTTTAGCCCAAGAAGTCCTCTGTGCAAGTCTGGGCTGATGGCTGTCCATCAGGTCTAAAAGTGAGCTGATACAAACTGCAGCATGTAGCTAGAGGCTCTTGTGAAAGAAGTTCCCAGGAAAACAGTAAGGACTTCACAAAAGACAGTACATGTGAGAGGATGGAGATCTTGAGATTTTGATAAATACGCAGAGAAAGTGACATTAAGATTTTCTAGAACATAAAAAAAATGACGAAATACTATGGTGCAAATATAAGCCAAATATAATCCACCATGATTCTTAGCACTTGTATGGCGTGTAGAAAATAAGAATCCAGGTGAGCTTAATACTAAAAATATTTTTCTTTAAGAGGCCCAGGCATCTAGCACTAGACCTTTAGGGAAGGAAATTTAATCCTGTTTTGTTTGAGAGTGAACAGTATTATGTTCACAATGATGCATACAATGTAAATTGATCCCAACCTTTAAAAATTAACCTATGGACAAAATATGCAAGCATTGCTACTGTGTTAAGAATAAAATTTAAGTATTAATTAGCTTGCTAAGACCAAGTAAGTCAAAAGAATTCATTCTTCTGAGGAAAGGTAGATTAAAGAGTAGATGAAAATATGGACTGGAGTTGATGGCTTAATAGGTAGAAATACACACATATTATTCAAAGTCACAATGTAAAGAATGAAAAAACTCAGAGTAATGGTGAAATTTTCAAAGTCTGGGAGGATGATGGGGAGGAAAAATGACACAGTGAGATAAATCCTGTCTTTCCTAGGAAGTGAACATTATTTCAAGTTGGAAAATAAAGAAGTGAAGATAGGTAGTGTTGTAGAGTGTTAGAAGATAACCTATAGAAGAATGAAATCAGAAATGATCAGAAAAAATTATCCCTGGAGACTGGGGATGGAAATATGAAAAAATGAGTTGAGTGACTGCTTTTAATTAGAAATATTTTTGCAATATTTGATTTGTTATAATGTACACACAACCATGATAAAAATTCAAAATAAAAATAAAGGTTTCTTCTTCTATAGTGCTTCTATCCAGCACTAAATGACCCAAGAAAAATTACATTTTTTTTATTCTGAAAAATACTTTACAAATTAAAAAAGTCTTTTGTGATTCCTTTCCCATGTGAGGGAAGTTTTTGGCTATTATCTCTTCAAATACTTTCCCTGGCCCTTTCTCTTTCTCTTCTCCTTCTGGCACCCCTGTAATAGGATGTTGATGCATTAAATGTTGTCCCAGATTTCCCTTAGATTGTCTTCATTTCTTTTCGATCTTTCTCTTTTCTGTTCCACACCAGTGATTTTCATTAGTCTGTCCTCCACCTCACTTATTCATTCCTTTGCCTCATGTATTGTGCCGTTGGTTGCTTCTAGTGAATTTTTTATTTCAGTTATTGTATTTTGCATCTTTTCTTGCTTAATGCTTAAATCTTCTATTTCTTTGTTCAGTATTTCTTGTACCTTATCAATCTTTGCCTCCAGTTTATTTCTAAGTTCTTGAATCATCTTCACTATCATCAGTCTAAAGTCTTTTTCATGGAGGTTGATAATCTCCAGATCACTTAGCAGTTTTTCCATTATTTTATTTTTTTCTTGTTCCCTTATCTGTGTTATAATTCTCTGCCTTTTCATTTTGTATAGATTTTTATGTGGTCTCCTTTTTTGCAGACAATAGAGTTGTTGTCTCTCTTGCTTCTGTTGTCCACCCCCACCTCTTGTAGCTGAAGTTGCTATGGAGGCTTGCTGTATCAACTAAACACAATGAGTACCATATAAAATAAACCCAAGGAGGAACACCCTGAGATACATATCAATCAAACTGACCAAAATTAAAGACAAAGAGAAAATATTGAAAGCAGCTAGGGGAAAAAAAAATTTACATACATGGGAACCCAAATAAGGTTACTGACAGATTTTTTAGCAGAAAATCTACAGACTAGAAGGGAGTGGCATGATATACTTAAGGGGATGACAGGAAAAAAATCTCCAACCAAGATTATTCTACCCAGTAAGTGTCTTATCTAGATTTGAAGGAGAAATCAAAAGGTTTACAGATAAACAAAAGCTAAGAGAATTCAGCAACACTAAACCAGCTTTACAACAAATACTAAAGGAGCTTCTCTAGGCCAAAAAGAAAAGGCCACAACAAGAAACAAAAATACCACAAATTACAAGGCTCACCATTAAAGACATATATATATAGTAAAGATAGGAAATCATCCAAGCACAATTATGCTACCAAAATCAGAAATTGTGAGAAGAGGAGAGTACAGATGCAGGACACTGGAGATGCACCTGCAATTAAGAGACCAACAACTTAAAACAGTCTCATATAGACTCCTATGTCAGGACTTCAGGGCAACTACAAACCAAAAATCTACAATTGATACACATAGAAATAAGAAAATTCAACTCAAATACAGCACTAAAGATAGCCATCAAACCACAAGACGACAGAACAAGAGAAGAAGGGAAGAAAAAAGAGCAACAAAAATCCAAAACAGTTACTAAAATGGCAATAAGAACATACATATCAATAATTAGCTTAAATGTTAATGGACTAAATGCCCCAACCAAAAGACATAGACTGGCTGAATGGATACAAAAACAAGATCCATATATCTGCTGTCTCCAAGAGACCCACTTCACTTCTAGGGACACATACAAATTGAAAACCAGAGGATAGAAGAAAATATTCCATGCAAATGGGAATCAAAATAAAGCTAGAGTAGCAATACACATATCAGAAAAAATACATCTTAAAATAAAGAATATTATAAGAGACAAAGTACATTATGTAATGATAAAAGGATCAATCCAAGAAGAAGATATAAGAATTGTAAATATATGCACACTCAACATAGGATCACCTCAAAATATAAGGCAACTGCTAAAAACCTTAAAAGGAGAAATTGACAATAATAGTGGGGGAACTTTAACACCCCACTTACATCAATGGACAGATCATCCAGACAGAAAATCAATAAGGAAAAACAAGCCTTAAATGATGCATTAGATCAGATGGACTTAATAGATATTTAAAGAACATTCCATCCCAAAGCATCAGGCTACACATTCTCCACAAGTGCACATGGAATATTCCTTAGGATTGATCGCATCTCAGGTCATAAATCAAGCCTTGGTAAATCTAAGAAAACTGAAATTGTATCAAACATCTTTTCTGACCACAATGCTATACAACTACAGATCAACAAGGAAAAAAAAAACCCGCAAAAAACACAAACACATGGAGACAAACAACCTGCTACTAAACAACCAATAGATCATTGAAGAAGTCAAAGAGGAAGTTAAAAAATACCTGGAAGCAAATGATAACAAAGACACGACAGTCCAAAACCTATGGGAGGCAGCAAAAGCAGTTCTAAAAGGGAAGTTTATAGAAATACAAACCGAACTCAGGAAAAAAAAAAAAAAACAGCTTAAATAAACAAACTAATTTTACACCTAATGCAACTAGAGACAGAACCAATAAGACCCAAAGTTATCAGAAGGAAAGAAATCATAAAGATCAGAGCAGAAATAAATGAAATAGAAATGAAGAAAGCCAAACCATAGTAAAGATCATTGAAACTATAAGCTGGTTCTTTGAAAATATCAACAACATTTATAAACCCTTAGCCAGACGCCCCAAGAAAAAGAGAGCGGACTCAAATCAATAGAAGTAGAAATGAAAAAGGAGAAGTTATGGTGGACATCACAGAAGTAAAAAGGATGGTAGACTACTACTAGCAACTATATGGCAATAAAATGGACAAGCTAGAAGAAATGGAAAAATACTTAGAAAAGTACCATCTTCCAAGACTAAACCAAAATGAAATAGAACAGATGAATTGACCAATCACAAGTACTGAAATTGAAACTGTGATTAAAAAACTTCCAACAAACTAAAGTTAAGGACCAGACGGCTTCACAGGTAAATTACATCAAACATTTAGATAAGAGCTAAAACCTATCCTTCTGAAACTACTCCCAAAAATTGCAGAGGAAGGAACACTCCCAAACTCATGCTATGAGGCCACCTACACCCTGATACAAAAATCAGACAAAGATACCACAAATAAAAACAAAATTACAAGCTAATATCATTGATGAAAATAGATGCAAAAATCCTCAACAAAATAACTAGTAAACCACATCCAACAATACATTAAAAGGATTATACATCATGATCAAGTGGGATTTATCCCAGGGATGCAAGAATTCTTCAATATCCACAAATCAATCAGTGTGATACACCAGTGTGATCCTCTCAATAGATGCAGAAAAAGCCTTTGACAAAATCCAGCACCTATTTCTAATAAAACCCCCCAGAAAGTGGGCATAGAGGGAACCTACCTCAACATAATAAAGGCCATATATAACAAACCCACATCTAACATCATTCTCAAAAGTGAAAAGCTGAAAGAATTCCTGCTGAGATCAGGAACAAAACAAGGATGTCTACTCTCCCCACTACTATTCAACATTGTTTTAAAAGTCCTAACCATGGAAATCATAGAAGAAAAAGAAATAAAAGGAATCCAAATTGGAAAGGAAGAAGTAAAACCATCACTCTTTGCAGATGACGTGATACTATACCTAGGAAATCCTAAAGACTACCAGAAAACTGTTAGAGCTCATCAATTAATTTGGTAAAATTTCAGGATACAAAATTAACACACAGAAATCAACTGCATTTCTATATGCTAACAATGAAAGATCAGAAAGAGAAACTAGGGAAACAATCCCATTTACCATTGCATCAAAAAGAGTAAAATATGGAGTTCCTGTCGTCACGCAGTGGTTAACGAATCCAACTAGGAACCATGAGGTTGCGGGTTCAATCCCTGCCCTTGCTCAGTGGGTTAACGATCCAGCGTTGCCGTGAGCTGTGGTGTAGGTCGCAGACATGGCTCGGATCCCACATTGCTGTGGCTCTGGCGTAGGCCGGTGGCTACAGCTCCAATTGGACCCCTAGCCTGGGAACCTCCATATGCCATGGGAGTGGCCCAGGAAATGGCAAAAAGACAAAAAAAAAAGAGTAAAATACTTAAGAATAAACCTACCTAAAGAGACAAAAGACCTATAGTGTGAAAACTCTAAGACTGATGAAAGAAATCAAAGATGACACAAACAGATGGAAAGACCATGCTCTTGGATTGGAATAATCAATATTGTCAAAATGACTATACCATTGAAGGGCAGTCTACAGATTCAATGCAATCCCTATAAAATCACCAATGACATTTTTCACAGAAAAATATATTTAGAACAATATATTTTAAAGATTATTTGGAAGCAAAAAAGATCCAGAAGAGCCAAAGCCATCCTGAGATAGAAAAATGGATCTTGAGGAATCAGGCTCCCTGTGTTCAGACCTTACTACAAAGCTATAGTCATCAAAACCATTTGGTACCAGCACAAAAACAGAAATATAGATCAGTGGAATAGGATAGAAAGACCAGAATTAAACCCACATACCTTTAATCAATTAATCTATGAAAAAAGAGGCAATACAATGGAGAAAAGACAGTCCCTCCAATAAGTGATGCTGGGAAAACTGGACAGCTACATGTAAAATAATAAAATTAAAACATTCCCTAACACCATACACAAAAATAAACTCAAAATGGATTAAAGACCTAAATATAAGACCAGATACTATAAAACTCTAAGAGGAAAACAGGCCGAACACTCTCTGACAAATCACAGCAATATCTTCTCAGATCCACCTCCTAGAGTAATGACAATAACATAAAAATAAACAAATGGGACCTAATTAAAGTAAAAAGTTTTTGGATAGCCATAGAAACTCTAAACAAAATGAAAATACAAACCACAGAATGGGAGAAAATTGCAAATGGTGCAACCAACAAGGGATTAATCTCCAAAATTTATAAAAACCTCCTGCAGCTCAACACCAAAAATGCAAATAATCCCAATAAAAAATGGGCAGAAGATCTATACAGACAATTCTCCAAAGAAGACATACAGGTGGCCAAAAAAACACATGAAAAGATATTCAACATCACTAATTATCAATGCAAATACAAATTAAAACTGCTATGAGGTACCATATTACTCAGGCCAGAATGGGCATCATCAACAAGTTTACAAACAGCAGATGGTGGGGAGGGTGTGGAGAAATGGGAACCCTATCACACTGCTGGTGAGAATGTAATTTGGTATAACCACTATGGAAAATAATATAGAGATTCCTCAAAAAACTAAAATGAAACTACCATTTGTTCCAGAAATCTCATTCCTGGGTACCTATCCAAAGAAAATCATGACTTGAAAAAATACATGTATTCCAGTGTTCATTGCAGTACTATATACAATAAGCCAAGACATAGAAACAACCAAATGTCCATTGACAGAAGAGAGGATAAAGATGTGGTACCTACACACAATGGAATATTTCTCAGCCAATAAAAGGAAAGAAATAATGTCATTTGCAGCAACATGGATGGACCTAGAAATGATCATGCTAAGTGAAGTTTGTCAGGCAGTGAGATACCAATGTCATGTATTATCACTTATATATGAAATCTATAAATAGGATACAGTGAACTTCTTTGCAGAACAGATAGTGACTCACAGACTTTGAAAAACTTATGATTCCAAAGGAGGTTGTTGGCTGGGAGTTTGGGAAGGAAATGCTATAAAATTGGGTTGTGATGATCATTGCACAAATATAAATGTAAAAAAAAATCATTGAGTTAAAAAATAAGTCTTTTGGCAAGTCAACCATTTACCTCCAACTACAATACACATTATTTTAACTAGAAACTTGTTTCAGAATCTAAAAGAGAATCATAACATAGGAATCCCAAAATTAGCTATGAGTTTAACCACGTGTAATTTGTTTTAATGCTTGAAAGCATGGTTGAAGGCATTCATTTTCCCCCAACATCTACTTTCATATATGTAGTTTTTTAGCAAAACTAAGGAAATTACTATATAATATATATAACTGTACAAACTTTGCTTCTCAATTGAAAGAGGACTTGACAGTGCTCAAGGATTTGTGATGATTGCCAGGATCTTTAGTCTGTAAATTAAAGGGGGTTTATAAGATATATGAGTCAACTTGGCCTAATGGGTCAAAAATACACTCCTTTAAATGTTGCTTAATATGGAACTCCGTAAACAGATGTTATGTTACATTAGGTTATGTTAAACAACAGTTTGCTAAGGAGAGTGCAATGCATTTTGCATGTGTTATTTAATTTAATCCTCCCCACATACTCAGGAGGTGAATATAGTTTGAATATTTCTCACATCACAGAAAAAGGTCACAGACTGGTGACTTACCCAAACCATACATGGGTGGTGAGAGGATTTGAACTGAAGCATTCGGGCCACAGAGAGCACACAATAGCTCCTTCTTAGATTATCTCTTCTGCCAGAAGCAGAATTTCTAGAAAATGTACCAGAAATGAAATTCCCTCATCGAGAGTTTTTTTTTTTTTTTTCCCCCCCCCCCCACTGTAAGGCACAAGATTTCATACAATGAGAAAATAGTATGGGCTTGACATGAAAAACTGACTGTTACTGTCAGGAAAAAAAATATATATAGAACTTTGGCTGTATTGATTTGCATTGTCTGAAAATTCTCACCCCCCCCTCCCCATACATATGGTATTCAGGTCTCCTTCTAAAATGTTACCATATTAGAGTGGACTTCATGGAAATAGTATGAAAAATATTACCCTTCTGACTCTCTCTATCCCCTTAATTTTCTTTTTCTTTATAGCACTTTATACTATTTATATCATCTGATATAGTGTTGTGGTTTTTTTTTTTTGTCCTTTTGTCTTTTTAGGGCCACACCCACGGCATAAGGATATTCTCCGTCTAGGGGTCTAATTGGAGCTGTAGACGCCAGCCTATGCCAGAGCCACAACCACTTAGGATCTGAGCCACCCCTGTAACCTGCACCATAGCCCAGGGCAACACAGGATCCCCAACCCACTTAGTGAAGCCAGGGATCAAAATGGCATCCTCATGGATGCTAGTTGGGTTTGTTATCCACTGAACCATCATGGGAACTTCTGATATACCCTACCTTAATTTGTCATTTTTTTTTTTAACCGTGTAGTCCCACTAGAGATTAAATTCCATAAGGACATGGATTGCATTTGTTTTGTTCATAGAAAATTTGTGAGTAATGGGAGAGTTAATGATTGATGCTTACGTGGTGCTAGATATACATATATCCTAAATTTATAAAAGAGTTTGTCTTATGTTACCATTTGTGTCGGGAGACATGTTTCTACAATCTTTTCTTAGCCTCTTTGCTTCTATTTTCTATGCCTAAAACTCCATCTTTTCCTGCTTTACTTTACCCCATATTCCTACTTGAAAAACAGTCGCAGTGCTGGTAAATAACTTAAGAACAAAGACCAAAAGGCATAAGTTATTCATGTGGTCAGGTGAATGAGGATATAATGCTTTGGTCTAGGCATGCTGGACCTGTACCTGTGCAGATTGGCATGCCATTTGCACAGCATGATATGTCCTGCTAAAATAAGAGAAAGAGAAACCTCATGGCCCCGGGGGTTTTATGAGCAGTCATTAGCAGAATATTCATTAGCAAGAAGAATGAGGTGCAAACCTAGGCTGCAGATAGGCACACCCTCTGCAGAAGCACAGTGGTGATTGGTGATTCTCTAGATGCTATGCATAGATAGCTGATGCCAAGCTTCCTCAATGCTAATGATTGTTAAACACCTAAAAGTCAGAATAAAAGCTTAACCAGCTACAAGCTATGTGACTTTTAAAATAATAAAAGAACTATATCCTGCACCTGCAACCCTCTCCTCACTTGATGTAATCCTAAATAGAATAAAAGCAGTGTGGTTTCTTGAGGTGGTCCTCTTGGTCCCTAAGACCTTGAGTCTCCAGTTTCCAACCTTTAATTAAAATAAATGTCTCTCTGTCTTGTTTTATGTTAACTTTTTCTTAAGTTTCATAGCACACGTTCTTCAGCTCTCACCTGCTCAGCTAGTCTCAGCACACTTGGATAGAAAATAGTTATTATTACAGTTGAATAGTCATAGATAACACCTTTAAACCAAACCAGATATTGATGCCAAGTGGAAATTGTTGGGAGAAAGTAGAAGGTTCCCCCTAATGTATCACAACCCTGAGAAAGAAACACTCAAAGACTATACCCTAAAAGGCAAAGGGAGGATGTCATGCACCAATCTACAATAAAGGCAGAACATTTATTATAAATCCTTGTAAATCTTTGTACACTGTGGCTCCAGGAACCAGAAACATGATTTTGCATTGTCCTGTCTATACAAACATGCATTTCAGTTTCTTACACTATTAGAAGCAAGTCTATCTCAGTACCTGCCTAATATTAACTATGTCATTTTCCTTCCTGTTTTCCACTCTTTTCTTAGAATTTGCTGTATTTTATACTTAGTATTGAAGGTTTCTTAGAACATGTTCCTATGATGGAAAACTATGTTCTATGTGATTTTTCCTTTTACTGCAATGTTTTAAATATTGAAAATACATTGAAAACCTATGCTAGCATACTGTCACACAAGATAAAACCACTATGGCTGTGGACTTTTGTTTTTTCAAAGATGTATTATACAGCAATGGTATATAGAGGACATAATTTCTCAAACGTGTAGACTAAAGGAGTTGAAAGAAATACTGCCTTATGGTGGGACTTTAAGTAGTATAAACGTAACTAAAATTTCTATTAATTCCATTTTCCCAATTTGATCAACTGGTGAATTTTACTAGCTGATCAGAGAGCTAAGAAAGCATAATAATTATTATTAACAGCAACAAGAGAGTTTTGGAGGAACTAAACAAAATGAAATACACTTTAATTTGCTATTGTGCTAGAGTCTGGAAAAGTAAGGAGTGTATATTTATACTGTCTAAAAAATGAGACAAAACACCGCAACCTTCCTCAGTCAATTGTGTTATAGAGCAGAATATATATAGTAACATTAAGACCCTAATACATGTTACTTAAATTAAGATCTCACATTGTTACATGACACCATAATACATTGCCTTGTAGCAAAACAACTAAAAGTAAAATAAAGTCTACAAGAGTCAAGATGAAGAATTATGTGGTGAGGTTCACGAGAACCTATTTTTTGTCACCTCAAATGTTGTGACTCCATTCTCCTGCCAGGGCCAAAACTAAGAAAGTGTGCAGTAGGTAACAGACTGTGTGAATGAGTATTAACTACTAGATTCATATGTCTCATAACCAGAGTTTCAATGCTCACTGGAAAATCCGAGTACCTGGCTCCAGTTCCTGAACTCAGCATTTACTATGGTGAACTGTGTGACTCTGAGGAAACAAGCAAACATTTCTGGGCATTGGTTTATTATTTGTAGAAAAGAGAACATAATGGTTCCCACCTCTTAGAGTTGTTGAAAAATTGTGTAACAAAATCTCTGAAACATCCTAAATTCATACCTTGCACGTAGTAAGCACTAAAAAATATTATTGTGCTATTTTTATTAATACTTAAGGCCAGATATTCTCAGCCCATTATGACTAAATTGTATAGTCTATCTTTTTTAATTTTTTTGGGGGGGTAGAGATTAATGAATTTGCTTTGGTCCTGATACCTTTGTCCTATTATGTAGAAACAAGCTTGGGAACTCCAAAAGCATGTCATACCTATATTTTGGTGCACACATTTGTCTATGTGGCATTCTCTTTCACTGATCTTTTTTAGAACTGATGCTGAGACTATCTTTATTGCTGATAGACATCTTGGTGAACTAGTGTAGAACATATAGGGACAAACTTCTAGATGAATGAGAAATTTCCATTTCAGACACTTTATTGATAAGTGTCCGCCTATTACTAAGATATAGTAAGTAGGATATAACTAATCCTTACAGTGGTACTTTTTTTTGTATAAACTTTCTCATCTACTGTCAATTTCCATTGCCATGCCTATGTTTCCATCTCTTTTCCTTTATTCATTCTTTTAATTGTTCTACACATATTGACTGAA
This sequence comes from Phacochoerus africanus, assembly GCF_016906955.1. Taxonomy (NCBI): domain Eukaryota; kingdom Metazoa; phylum Chordata; class Mammalia; order Artiodactyla; family Suidae; genus Phacochoerus; species Phacochoerus africanus. Next base: position 70,117,635 of record NC_062546.1, on the reverse strand, counting down.
CACAAGTATCATCATATCAACCTACCATTAAGAGACTTTATTAACCTCCCACTGCTCTAAATATAAACACCAGAGCACTTAGTTTACCCGACAAAACACTGTGGGTCTGTACCCTTCCATTTGCTCTGGCTTCTAGAAACAGGATACACCCTGCTTTTTGCTCTCCACCTCACTAGCTCCCCTTCAGTTCCTCCAGCCCACTGTGACCTTCAGATTTTGCAAGCGCTTTTCTTTCTTTCTGATTTCTTTCACAACTCTTTTCTCTTCTGCAAGGTCATAGTTCATAAGAATCCAGCAGCGTTAACACTCTTTGCCTCTCCTTTATATATATATTAAATTTATTTTATATTTGATATACTTCATTTTGTTAAAAAGTTACCATCAATTATAAGACACTGCTATTATAAACAGTCCAAGAAAATCAAGAAAAAGAAAACACCACTAACTGAGTGTGTGCAAGACTCCATGGATGGTAGATGATTCTCAATATCAGAGATATCAAAATGTAAAAATAACTGCTCTTAAAAATAATGAAATATGGTGTTTCCAATTATTTGATTGATAGTAACTGTATCAAACTGTTAGCTCCATGAGGGCAGGAACTATATCTATCTTTGTCCTACATTTTTATATTCATCATATGGCATAATCCTGGTATGTACTGCAGTTAAAAAATTGCATTGATGGAGTTTCCTTTGTGGTTCAGGGGTTAATGAACCCAACTAGGATCCATGAGGTTGTGGGTTCAATCCCTGGCATCACTCAGTGGGTTAAGGATTCAGGATTTCTGTGAGCTGTGGTGTAGCTTGCAGATGTGGCTTGGATCTAGCATTGCTGTGGCTGTGGAGGTGGATGGTGGCTATAGCTCCAATTCGACCCCTAGCCTGGGATGCCACAGATGCAGCCCTAAAAAGCAAAAAAAAAAAAAAAATTGCATTGAATATCTGACAATTTGTTCTGGACAACCTGTTAATTACTTTTTTTTTTTTACATGAAATGTAAACAGTTACTGCCAAATGGCTTCTAATCTTTATTTATAAATTCCTTTAGCAGAATATATATGTCATTTACTTTTGTTTATTCAACATCAGCTAAATAATATCTTTCATATGGCAGAGTTTTGTTAGCTTCCTTAAATTATTTTCCAAATAATATGGGAGTAAATCAGTAAGCAAATCAAAATCCAGTTCACAGTAATTTTTAATAAATGCATTGCAAATTTGAAGCGCATTTTTTGCCATAGCAACTTGTCAAACTGGACATATTTTAGAAAAGTTTTCTTACCAATTTCCTTGTATGTCTAATGACATCACCATTTCCTTGATCAGTTAGAATTATAAACATTAAGTATATTTTATTTTTGTCTTTTACTTAGCCTCATATTCAGCAATAGCTGTCCATACATGCTTTTTTCTTGAAAATATTTTCTCTTATCTTTGTTTTCGTTACCACTTTCTCATTTTATAGATGCTCAACACATCACACTGGGATTTTTGAAGGTCTTTTTTGATCTCTTAGCCATAGGTTGTGTTTTTTAATAACTAATGTTTTAACTACTTTTCGGTTTAAATTTTCTTAGAAATCAATTTCAATATGCTATTTTGCTAGGAAATGTCCATGATGCTTATATCTAATTTCATAAAATCAGAACTCCTCTTGCTGATTTTTAATGACTTCAAAGTTATAGGCAGTAAACACTATTACTATTCAAGAAAGCATTTTTACCAACATGCTACTCTTACTCCTGTATCTATGCCTTTACTCCTATATTACATATAACCAATGTTCTCTTTTTCAAATCATTAAGGACTCAGATTTGCATGTTCCTCCTTTAAGAGATATTTTCCGCCTCCTACAATACTTACTTCAGTCTCCTGTGAATGTTCAGAGCACAAATCTTACTCCATTATATGCTATTATCTTTTCAAAATTGTCCCTCTTTTATCAACCACTGATACCATGTTCATAATATAAGCTTGTAATTACCATTAGAACCCATCTGCAATCTCAATTTTAAGCACCCAGCCCTGAGTCCATCACATCTTTTATCTTAGCTAATTCCCAATTTCTTCTCCAACAATTATTCAGCCTGACTGGAAAATAAACTCCATGAGTCCCACCAAATTTTCATGGGCCATCATTTTGATCCTGTGTTGATTTCCTACCTTGATCTATTACATTTAACCATTTGTCATTATAATTTACCTTGAGAAATTGAGCATATATTTTTGTCTTAATCTTTCTCATAGTACTCATCTGGAAAAAAGCCCAAATTTGATTAAATCCAAACCTCTGCTAAGTTTTTGTGTGGTAGATTCATATAGTCTTCCTTTCTCTTGAAAGGACCTGAGCAGTTTGCTTAACCAAAAGAAGTGTTATTCTTGTCTTCAGAGGCCAGGCCACAGGAAACTCACAGCTTTCACATGGGTCCTTTGGAATCCTTGCTCTGGAAGCCAGCTGTCTTACTGTGAGAAAGCCTGCTTGAGCCTGTGGAGAGGAACTGAGTCCAGCCATCAGCCCTCTAAGATCCTGGCAGGGATCATCCATTCACCATTCTTGAGTAAGCCACTATGGTAGAGGGTCCTCTCTACCATTTGAACAATCACAGCGGATGTTGCATGAAGCAGAGAGGAGCCATGCTTTCTAAGCTCTGCTTAAAATTCATGTCTGTGAGCAAAATGATGATCATTGTGGTTTTAAGCCATTAGGTATTGAAGTGGTTTTTTTAGGTGCTAGTCAATAACCAGAACACCTTGCCTACTGGCATGCACATCAACACAAAAATGCACAATCGTGCTGACTGGCTTTGATTTCAGGCTTACTCAGAAAACTCAAACAGCTCTTAAAGCTTTTCAACAGTCATACTACATTGCCCCATGAACCTACTTTCCCGCTGTCTTAAAAGAATATATCTTACATTTCCCCTCTTTCCTCTAACCTGACATCTTTCTCCATCTTCTTCCTCAGTTTGCTTTTTTGTTCCACCTCATCTCCCTTAACCTGTGTCTTTAGAATATTTTAAGGACAAATCCATGGACAGATTTTTATTTCTCTATTTATACCTTTTACCTTAGTGTTCCCATTCAGTCTTATGGTTTTAAATACCAATTGACTGACACAACTTAGTTTACAAATATACCTCAGAGAGATTGTGGGTTTGGTTCCAGGTCATGGAAATAAAGCAAGTATTGCAATAAAGCTAGGCACACATTTTTTTTTTTTGGTTTCTCAATGCATTTAAAAAGTTATGTTACTCTATACTACAGTTTATTTGTGTAACAGTTTTATGTCTAAAAAGGTACATAGCTTAATTTAAAAATATCTTATTTCTAAAAATGCTAACAACCACCTGAGTCTTCAGTAAATTATATATTTTTTTTTGGTGATAGAGTGTCTTGCCTTGATTTGATGGCTACTGATGGATCAGGGTGGTAGTAGTTGAGGGATGGGTGGCTGTGGCAATTTCTTAAAATAAAACAGCAATAAAGTTTGCCACATCTATTCACTTTTTTTCATGAATGATTTCTCTGTAGCATGTAATGCTGCTTGATAGCATTTTATCCACAGAAGACTTCTTTCAAAATTGGAGTCAATCCTCTCAAAGCCTGTCCCTGCTTTAGCAACTGCTTATGTAATATTCTAAACCTTTTGTTTTCATTTCTACAATCTTCACAGAATTTTCACCAGGAAGAGATTCCATTTCAAGAAAGAAATTTCTTTGCTTATCCGTAAGAAGCAACTTCTCGTCTGTTCAGGTTTTGTCATGAAATTGCAGCATTTCAGTCACATCTTCAAACTATATTGCTAAGTCTAGTTTTCCTTCCGTTTCTACCACATCTGCAGTTACATCCTCCGCTGGAGTCCTGAAACTTTCAGAGTTATACATGAGAAGTGGAATTAACTATTTCCAAATTCCTACTAATGTTGATATTTTGACCTCTTCCCATGAATCACAAATGTTCTTCATGGAACGTCTGAATGACAGCAGTCTGATGTCAGCATGGTTTACTGAATGTTTTAAGCTTACTCTCGAGAACTACTACTAAAAAAAAAATTCCTTACAAATTATGACTGCCTTTTGACAATGCACCTAGACACCAAGAGCTCTGATGAGGATGTTCAATAAGATTAACATTGTTTTCAGGACTGCTAACACAACATCCATTTTGCAGCCCATGGGTCAAGGAGTAAACTTAATTTTAAAGTTTCGTTATTTAAGAAATGCATTGTGTAAAGCTATAGCTTTCACAACTAGTAAATCCTCTGATGGATCTGAGCAAAATAAATAGAAAACATTCTGGAAAGGAATGGTATGTGAGCATTAGCTCAATTTAGTCACCAGCTGCGTTAGTCCCTAATAAGAGAGTCACCGTTTGCTTCGAAGTTTTGATGCCAGGCATTGACTTCCCCTCTCTAGCTATGAAAGTCCTAGATAGCATCTTCTTCCAATAGAAGGCTGTTTTGCCCACCTTGAAAATCTGTTGTGTAGTGTAGCTACCTTCATTAATTATCTTAGCTAGATCTTCTAGGTAACTTGCTGAAGCTTCTACATTAGCACTTGCTGCTTCGCCTTGTACTTATGTTTTATGGAGACAGATTCTTTCCTTAAACTTTATGAACCAACTTCTGCTACTTTCAAAATTTATTCTGCAGCTTTCTCAATTCTTGCAGCCTTCAGAGAAATGAAGAGATCTAAGGCCTTGCTCTGCATTAGGCTGCGGCTTTATAGGAATGCTGTGGCTGATTTGATCTTCTATCCAGACCACTACAACTTTCTTCATATCACCAATAAAGCTTTTTCTCTGTCTTAATATTTGTGTATTCACTGGAGCATCACTTTGAATTTCCTTCAAGAACTTTTCCTCTGCATTTAGAACTTGGCTACCTGTTTGGCATATGAGGCCTGATTTTTGGCCTGTGGCAGCTTTTGACGTTCCTTCCTCACTAAATGTAATGATTTCTAGCTTTTGATTTAAAGTGAGAAATGCAAAACTCTTCTTTCACTTGAACACTTAGAGGCCATTGTAGGGTTATTAATGAGCCTAATTTCAATATTGTGTTTCAGGGAAAACGGAGGCCTGGGGACAGTGAGAGAGATGGAGGAACCCAGTGGTTGGTAGAGCAGTCAGAACACACACAACACTTATCAATAAAGTTGATGTCTTATATAAACACTTATACTCTGGTTTCTCTTCATATCATATAAATCTTTCACTTTTACAACTGCAACTATAGCAATGAAGGTCACTGATCACAGATCAGCAAAAAGAAAAAAATGAGTAATGAAAAAGTTTGAAATACTATATGAATTGCAAAAATGTGACAGAGACATGAAATCAGCTGATCCTGCTATTAGGAACAAGGCACTGATAAATTTCATCTAGGTAGTGTTGCCACAATCCTTCAATTCCTAAAAACCACAATGTCTGTGAAGTACAGTGAAGAAAAGTACAATAAAAGGAAGTATGTCTATATATCTCCAACCTTGATCTTTCCGCTAAATTCAAACCTATTGGAATATACGGATTGTCTACTTGACATCTTCAATTTGATTGCCAACCTGCAGCTAAAACTTAACAGGCCTCTGCTCAAACCCATCATGATATGCCTCAAAACCTGCTCCATCAGCCTTTCCCATTTTAGTCAATTACAAATGCTCTTCCATTTGCTCAGACCCATTAACCTTGCCATCATCTTTGCCTCTACTCTTTCTTTCCTGTCTAATAACAGATCCAGCAACGGGGAGTTTCCGTCAATTCAACCCCTAGCCTGGGAACCTCCATATGCTGCAGGTGAGGCCTTAAAAAAAGACAATACAAAAACAAAACAAACAAACAAAAAAAAAAAACAAACCAGCGATGGATTCCATCTGCTTCATCATAAAAATATATCCTGAATTTCACCATGTCTCCATATGTCTACAGATTCCACTCAGCCATCTTCTTTGTGTCCCCATTGGTCTTTGTGTTTCCTATCTGTCAAACAATGGATTTGGGGGAAGGTGAGTTTTTTCTCAACACAACAAGCCATGTAATCCTTATAGAAGTGTTATGTCAGATCAGATCACTCTTCTTTTTAACACCCTCCCGTGACTCCTTAATTTGGTGAAAGCCAAAGTCCTAAAATGTCCAAAGAAAACACATGATCTGGCTCCATCTGAGTTATAGCCTGCTTAGGCTTGCTTCCCTTTACCCACTGAAGACTATATTTACTGGCCTCCTTGTTTCCTAGAATTTACCAACCAAGTTCTTTCTATACCTTGGGCTTTTGTGATTGCTATTTTCTACTCAATCTAGAATCTTTTACTTGGTGTTGGTTTTTTCATCTTCTTCAGGCCTTTGTTCAAATGTAAATTTCTAATCACCCTAATCAAAATCAGAACATCCTCAGCCCTATTCTCTCTGGCATTCTTCATAGGTTAGTTTTCTCGATAATCCTTCTCTCCATGTGATGTTAAATATTTTATTTATTTTTCATCCTCCCAAATCTCTAGAATGCAAGCATGTTGTCTACTTAGTCTGTTTTATTTACTGCCAATTCCCCATCATACAGAGCAGTGTAGGTTCACAAAAGTATCTGCTTAATAAATAAATGCGCACATATTGGTCATATCTTCCTCCTAATTACAAATCAAGGCTCCATGAGGATCTGTCCTATGCTACATGCTTCACCCGTACCCTTCCATTATCTAGTACACATTTAAGGTTGTGATACTTTTATAAAAACACTTGACAATCAATTACAATTAAACAGAAGGTTTCTTAGCAAATTCATAGGGCCCACAGGACACTATTAATAAGCTTGAAAACATGTAGTATCACATCAGTGCTTATTTCCAAGCAAAATTATCATCCAACTCACAAAACATGCTGTCTGATGACATTTCTTAAACTACCCCCAAGACTACTGTGTGTATACAAAGTAATTAAGGTGAATTTTATTTCAAAAATCAAAAATTTACACTCTTTACTAAAAAATTTGCGAATATGCTCATTTATTTGAATTACTGAGACTTAGATCTTTGACAAACAACCCTTGAAAAATATGACTCTCATTTGAATCTAAAACTGTCCATCGCTTGGATTTTATTTTTTTAAATTTTTATTTATTTGGGGGGCCACACCCATGGCATGTGGAAGTTCCCAGGCTAGGGATCAACCCTGAGCCACAGCACCATCCCAAGCTGCTGCAGTGACAATGCTAGGTCTTTAACCCACTGTGCCACAGGAGAACTCCTCCATCACTTGCATTTTAGATCTTAAATATTATAGAAAATTAAAGCCCCCCAAAGTATTTCTCATTATGTATCTATCAAATAATAGATAGGCTTAGAAGTAGAATTGAGTACTAATGGATACTTTATTTTTTTAAGAAATTCGAAAGTTGTTTCCTCCTGTGTCTAATTTCTTTCTTTCTTCTTTTTTTTAATTTTAATTTTTTTTTTTAAATTTTTTAGGGCTGCACTCATGACTCACAGCATATGGAGGTTCCCAGACTAGGGACTGAATCAGAGCTATAGCCATACAACCACTGGCCATGGCCCTAGCCACAGCAATGCTAGATCCAAGCCATGTCTGTGACCTACACCACAGCTCATGGCAATGCTGGATCCTTAACTCAGTGAGTGAGGTCAAGGATTGAACCTACGTCTTCATGGATGCTAATTGCATTAGTTAACTGCTGAGCCACTACGGGAACTCTTCCTGTGTTCAATTTCTGAGTATTCCTGGGCAAAGATAATTTATTTCTACAAAGACAGGGAACGGACATGATAGAAGGAATAGAATATATTAGATTTCTGAGAGCTTAGTCTAAGATCAAAGAAGAATGAGTAGTAATAGTAAGTGTTAACGTTAAAATCATAAACACGAGTGTGTTTGTTTTTGAGTATTACTGTGTTTTGTTTTGTGGCAGTGTTCTAAGCACCTGATATGTCTTAATTCATTTAATGCTCACAACAATATCAAACAAAGTACTATTCCTATCTCAAATTTATAGATGAGGGAATTGAAGCATAGAGAGGTTTTGTGTCTTATTCAAAAGCACAGAAAATAGCAAATGGAAAGTTTAGAATACAAACTTAGATGGTATAGCTCCAGAGACAGTGATCTTAAATATTACGTTATGTTGCTTCTCTAATAGTAAATACACAAACTATATACATACCTCACATGCACATGAATACAATAGCGTATCATTTCTAGGAGTAAATAAAAGAGATATTTACGCATTTTTTTTAACTGCAGAGTCATTGGTATCTTAGGAAGGGCAGAAATGGTCCCGAAATGGCTTGTACATTGCAGGAGACTTTCCATTCATGGTTCCCATCCACTGGCTGATGGAGTTTCCCCTTCATCATCAGAGCTGACAGCCTCTCACATTTACGAATCCTTCTGGGATAAAAAATGCAGTGAAGCCCCAAGGGTAGAAACTAGCTAATTTCTCCATTCTTTATCAAGAAATTACCCAAGTGGAGTTCCCGTCATGGCGCAGTGGTTAACAAATCTGACTGGGAACCATGAGGTTGCAGGTTCGATCCCTGGCCTTGCTCAGTGGGTTAAGGATCCAACGTTGCCGTGAGCTGTGGTGTAGGTTGCAGACGCAGCTCGGATCCCATGTTGCTGTGGCTCTGGCGTAGGCTGGTGGCTGCAGCTCAGATTGGACCCCTAGCCTGGGAACCTCCATATGCGGGTGGGAGCGGCCCTAGAAAAGGCAAAAAGACAAAAAAAAAATTGCCCAAGTGAAATGTACAAGAAAACATGAGTGTGTCTTAATTTTTTGAAACTATGAAAAGATTTCCCACATAAATACTACTCAATGTTAAATAATCCTCACAATTAGGAATTTCCAATATTCTTTACCGAGTTCATCCTTCTACAACTAACTACACATACTTCTTTCTTTGTAACAGGATGTAAAACATAAGATGAGCATTGTCCTATCATGAATTTCCTACCCAAAGCCTACCACCTAATCTGTGCATCTACTCTAAATCCATATTTCATGTGAAAACTCATTATAATCCATCATCCATCTATCTAAAAATAAACTGTTGATCAGAATAAAGAATAGAATTGTATTTGCAGTTAAGCATCAGTTCAATTAGGTGAGTGGGCTCTGGAAAGAAATACAGTTTCTTTAACAAACACCTCAAAGGGTGCTCAAAACAGATGGGGCTGACAGTTCCCACCATCTTGGTGTCTCCTCCAAGATTTACAACAACATAGCGCCCCTTTTTAGCAAATTAAACCTTATGTCAAGGCTTCAAATTAAATCCAACCCCTCCTCTCCTTTCCCTGCAGAGGGAACAAATTGGCCCCACATGCCAGTAGTCAAGGAGGGCTGATAGGAAACAGAGTGAAGAAAGAGCTCCCCAACCTGGAAGGCGTCACATGGTCAAATCGACTGGGATAAACAGTCAAGCCCACTTAAGGTTTTACATAAAAAGACTGGTAAAATACAGAGAATTTAAATATAAGAAATTTTTTTATACCACATAAAACTGACTGGGTGCCAAAATTTTACATTTCTGTGCTGTGCAAGCACTTTATGGGGAATGTGCTTTTTATTCCGTTTTTCATGTTTGTTATGGGTCTGTTTTGCAAAGATTGCTCCAAGCCTAGGTAATAAAAATAAAAAAATGCACACAAATGGCCATGATTAACGCATAGAGCAATCTATGCTTCTATACGTATGAAATGTGTAATAACCCTCTCCGGATATTTCAGTGGAGCAAAATGTGGGGAGGTCACTCCAAGTTTCACCAATTTATCAGAACAGTAGATCTTGCTGTGGAATTTTTCTTAAATCTAGAAAATAAATTTCTTAGTTTTGTATACTTATTTTGCCTGGGTAATATTTTGAATCTCTTTCTTCTATGCTGCTTGGTATTAATGTCTATATAAAGGATGGACAGGAATTACTTCCATAGGAATCTGAGAGTCTGGCACGCATATGAGATATTTCTGAATATATTTTTAGATCATTATCTTAAAATGATTTGTAGTGTATTGGTCACTACATGAAGAAGACTGTCTGATTTTAGAGAACACTTTGACTTGATGCTTTTTGTGATGCTTTCCACAAAAGTGGGACAAAATCAGTTTCCAAATTCTCTGTAATCAGTAGGTAAAAATGGTGGATTTCTGGAGTTGTCATTACTTGGTAGAGGATTTTATTCCTAGGCTACACTGAAAAACGTGAGTGCGTGTTTCATAACTGTTGAGATGGTAGAGAGAGATAAGCATCCTCGTGGAAAACCTTAGGTATAGAAAAGTAAACAGTTTAAAACAGCTTGACACACGTACGGTTGTTCAAATTAGGTCCTGCACAAGTCCAGGAAACTGTCATTCATATGTATTTTCATCATAGGTTTGTATGTTTATTAAGTGTTCTAGGGAAAAGCTGCCTTGTTTGTGCACGTGGGTACCATTTGGGCTAGAGAAGGCAGGCATTTCAGGAGTAAGAGAGACAACTGTCTTTATAATGACTAAATGGATGGTGACTAGATGGAATGAGAACACACACATTCATTTTTGTTTGTTTGCTTTTATATGAACTCCTTTAAATAATCTGAGCAGATGGTTTTTAAAATTCTCTCAGTGGTACTTTGGAATTTTGAGCTAAATTGTAAAAAACTAGTATCTAAAGGTAAGAATTTTAAAAACAAGATACAGAAAAGAAAAAAGGCTTTCAGCATATTATAAAAGTGAATTCTTACCCAGTTTCTTCCTTCTTTCAGTTACTTTTGGCTTTTGTTTGTAATTAATTTCCTGATTTAGTTTATCCCATCTCCATAACTGGCAGCATATTGTAAAGAACATGCCAGTTGCCAATTCATTTTGCAGCTACTTGGTTTGGAGTTACACGTGAATTGGTAAAAAGGATTGATCTCTTTGTGTTATAGTATGGTCTAAATTCAACTTCAGTTTCACAGAATCTTGGATGGAAAGCAACATTGGATTTATTTCATAGAAAGCTTTCATTTTTAAGAGATAAGTAATAAGACGTTTGGAGAATAAAAAACCTGATTTATCTCAAAACATGCAATTTCATAGATATGTATATACACATACATACTCACACACACGCATGCCCTTTTAAGACAAATTATTCAATGATGATATATATTTGCTTAAGTCAGCAACAAGGAAGTCATCTTTTGGGGTTACATCAGTTTGCGAATCATTCCTGAACAAATTACCATGCAATTTCTTCCAGTCATTTCAAGGAATCCTGTGATTGAAACTGTCAGGAGTTCTGTGAACGATTATTCTCTATGGCTCCACAACCCTGCACCCACTAAGCCAATTTTTTGTTCTTAATATTGGATCAGCTCCTTTACATACGAACCACAACTGCCTTAGAGAATCCATTTCAGTATTGCCCATAAGTTGAAATGAGAGTAAAACCAACTTCTTGCCCTCGTTTCTTCTCTATATTTAAGCTGGATAAAATCTTCTAAAAACTTTCTTCCTTAGAAAGAAGGTAAAAAATCAACTCACATAGCAGAGAATGAACTCTTTACATTCCAATTAATTGGCTAGAAATTAATAAGAGGGTATGTCCTAACAGTGTTAAGAACAGGACATCAAGAGAAAATCAGAAAATGTGAAGTTATGAATGAGGTACTCTGTCTGCTATCTCAGCTGGTTTTCCTCTGGCTGTTCTTCCAAAGCATAAAATAGTTATGTCCCACCAACACAATGCACTGGCAGAGAAATTATTTGTTCAGTAAATCTTAATTTTGGAACAGATTCTCATTTGACAACTACATTATTTCAGCTCATGTTAGTTCCATCACAAAAAGTGAAGCAAAAACTTCCTTCAAACCAGACGCAGGCCCTTAGATTTTTAGTAGTGCCAAATGTCTGTGATTTCTAACAAGACATCATCTGTTTGCTTTCAAAGGGCAGTGAGTGGCTGCCTATTAGACTTTATGAGTGTGGGAAGGAGTTCTCTAAGAATAAAAAACTCATTTATTTGCATTCATTGTTTTGAAATACATAAAAAGAATATTACTAAAGAAGAATCACAAAAACTGTCTTCCTCTATAAGACCTTGAGAACTATATGTTGAGTATATAGACTAGTGGTCACTTTCTGAAAGGAGATATAACTGTGAAGTAAAATTTGCAGAGTTTTTTCTAAGCAGTTGTTTTGGCAGAAACTTTAAACTTTATTATTATTTATTAGCTCATGAAACTATCTTTTATATTTTTAATTACTCAGATTTGGGTTTTTTTTGTATCAAACAGCAAAGCTAATATTGTCAACACAAGATTGAAAAGAAATGCAAGTTATGAATCCCAAAGAATTAACTATAAAATATATGTGGGGTAAGAGTCTCTATGAGTTTATCTTTCTAACATATCTATAATTTTATCAGAAATACATTTTAAATGGATATAATATCAGTTATTATAACTGCAAGTATGTTTCCACATATAGTATCAATAATATGTACTATTCAATAATATAGCTTTATTAATTATCACAATAAAAACTTCTTCGTATGTTCTAGTAAATGTTCTATGTTAAAATAAATGCACTATATTCTTTATTTTACAGATGGATAAATACAACCCACTTCAATACATTTACCAGAACAATAGATTTTTAAGTATAATCAGAGCAAAAAAATTTTCCATTACCCCAAAATTTCAGACATCAAAGTTATCATTTTCTGGTTGTCATATCTTTCTTTTATAAACATTTTTTCTTTAACATATTATTCTCATATATATATATATATATATATATATATATATAATCAGAATTTTGACCATATATTACTTCATAAAATGCTTTAATTACTATTGTGAATGGTGAGGGAATTTTATAGGGAAAGTGGGTAACTTGATCAAGTCTTGAAGAATACATCAGAAGAAGCAGATCTATTCTTCTGCTTTCAAGTAGCATAGAAAGTTACTGCTATGGACAAATATCTTGGGAGAATACAAAGATGATGAATTCTATTGCTTATCCCTTTTCCATTACTTTTCAATGTTGGATTAAAACAATATCCACTTAAAAAGACAATTTTATTGTTTTGAGTAAGTTTCAAAATTGGCAAATACATTTCTGTAAATAGTAAGATTCTATTTTAAATATGTCCAGCCAAGATCCAAGTGACTGTTTTAGCAGCTAAAACTATTACATAACTATTTAGCTACTCTCTGTAGTATAGCCCTAATATCAGGAGAAGGCTGCTTTAGTCTCTGTGGCACCAGAAACAATTGTCTTAATTTGTAAACTTAAAAATAAAATGGCCATAAAGTGAAAATAGTATTTTGATGAAATACCATTCAAATATCCACTTGTAATGACCATGATAAAAATAATAAAAATATTTTCGTAATAAGGGTGTTTTGGTGTTTTATTCTTTTTGACAATAAGAAAACAATAGGCAAGCAAAATAAATTATGACAAGATTTTGAAATCAAATAGCTTCCTTTAATTACTATTTGCTCAGGGTTCTTATAGGAAATGGATGAGAAGACTTAAAAAGAGTTTAATAAATGAACTTTTTCAAAGATGTAGGCAAAGTGTAGTGTAGCTGTCAGAATGAGTAGCCCCCTTGTCTGGTAAGAGTGAGTGAGATAACCGCAACCCCAGGCCTGAGGGCTAAAGGGACATGTTGGCCACTAAATCCCAGAGGTGGTGGTGCCATATGGAGAGGGTCTCTGCCGAGACCTGCTAACCTCAGGGTCTGGAACACCATCAGCTACAGTGCCAGTGAAATACATTCCTGAGCACCCTCTCACCCTCTCTTTCCCTTCCATGTCTCCCCACTGACTAACTCCACCTAAGTCAGAGGGCAGGGGGTCTGCTTGTGTTGTCTGCCTGGGCCATTGTCTTGGGCCTTAGAGCAGAGAGGAGAAGAGAAAAGACCGTATCCAGAGGAACAAAGGAAGACACAGAAAACTGTTTGCTTTAGACTCATAAACATTTACATTCATAGACATTTTAAGATCACTGAGGAATTCCCATCGGGTGCAGCAGAAACGACTCCAACTAGGAACCATGAGGTTGCAGGTTTGATTCCTGACCTCACTCAGTATGTTAAAGTTCCAGCATTGCCATGAGCTGTGGTGTAGGTCACAGATGTGGCTCAGATCTAGCATTGCTATGGCTGTGGTGTAGGCAACTGCTGTAGCTCTGATTTGACCACTAGCCTGGGAACCTCCATATGCCACGGGTGCGGAACTAAAAAAGACAAAAAAAAAAAAAGATCACTGAGAGTAACTGTTTCTTTTCATATTTGTACCTGAAATTGATGTAAGGGCTCATTTTCATGTAGAATTTGCTATATACACTCCTGAGAAATTTATATCTACTCATCCTTTAAATATTCCCTAGTAACCATGTTTTATTATCCCCATTTTCACTATCCCCATTTGACAGGCAAAGAAGCTGAGACACTGGGCAGTTAGGTCAGATTTCACAGCTAGGCAGTCCAGCCAGGAATCTTAAATCTTACATAATCAATCCAATTCATGCTGTGTTGTAGTTGCCAAAACCCTGTGATTATTCCACCAACCTAAGAGGTTTTGATGGTTCAACACATTATCAGCACTTTTATTCACTATTAGAAATACCTATGTATGTTAAAACAATATTAGCAATACATAAAATGAAATATATATTTATTCAACAAAATCATTAATTATTTTATGTACCAGAGTTTCTACTTGCTAATATGATTAAAAACAGAACAAACACAAGTTCAAGTACTTACGGGAAAGTTATCAAATTTTACTGTAGTTACTTGTTTTAGTTATGTATGAGTATGGGGAGTATGTGAAATCATTGCATGAGACATACTTATAATTAAAAAAAAAAATCAATGTTTACCTGAAACTTAAATGTACCTGAATTTTGATTTGCTAATCTGGCAATCTGAATATGAAGAGAAATCTGACTGCTGGAAAGTGTGGGAAAAAAAATACTACAGGCAGAATGAATATGAACAAAGACACATGGACAGAAAAGTATAGGTGTTCACTGAATTGCATATTCAGAGAAGAGAGAAGCAGTTCTGTGAGGGGGTTTCATGATGTCCACAAGATGGCAGACCGGAAGATTTGACTGCAAATCTAGTTTGAGGTCAGATAATTAAAGGATTATACCCTGTCTAAAAGAATCGGTATGAATCATAGAGGGATTTTTAACTGGGGATCATATGTGCATCTTAGAACCATAATTAGATGGCAGTGTGAAGGATTAAATCAAAGTAGAAAGAGGGGGCGTTTGAGAAACCTCCTAGAATCACACAGAAAAGATATGCAAAGAGCCTATAGAAGAACAATAATGTATTCTTTACACCAAACATGGCAAAAGGCTTTCTCCTTTTACTTTTTGTACTTTTGCTCCCACAATTTTAGTTCACATATTTCCTCATAAGTTTTTTTGTGTGTATTTCTTTTAAAAAATATATATCTCCACAGGTCTCAAAAGGTTTGGTGACTGACCTCTGCAACTACAGTGATCTTGAACTTTCTTGGAAGCAGGTAGGAAAAGACAAATCATCCCTTGATAAATGCACTTGACCAAGGCACTTGGGGCATGCCATCTACTTCAGAGACTATCGGGAGGCTACCAAAGCAAGATGGGACTCTAAAACAAATGACCGAGTCTGTTGGTGCAGTTTTCTGCCTGCAATATTTTATTTTAATTTTTACAATGCCTTTTAATTCATCCATGCTGTAAAGACAGTTTTGCTCTAGTCAAGTATACCAAAATTGAATCCTCATTATTTCCACCACATGTCTTCTTGAATAGTCACAAAATAAGAGGTTAAACTTAAATATATAATTGATCATAAGAAAAATATTTTCAGAAATCTTTCATGTGAAATGGAGGCTGTTTTCTGTGTTTTCATTTTCAGTGAAGCAATCATTCATGCAAAACACATGGTCTTTTTATATTACCTACACAAGTCCTAAAAAGCCATAACTGGGTACAAAATACAGACGCTGTTAACGAAAACTGGATTTACTTAATTAATTTCCGCCATTTCTCTGTTTTAAAAGGTACTTTTTAAAAAAGGATCAGAAATCAATGTCCTTATTTTTCTTTCACACTATAACAGAACATGATTCAAACAAGAAGCAATATGAAAACAAATGAATCAAAGTGTCAAATAATAGTAATAAAATCATCCATTACATTCAATCAAAAATGAGACTAAGAAGGTTTTGTGTACTGAAATCATGTAGAAAGAACAAGGGCTTATATTCTATTAATGAGAAAGAATAGCTAAGCTTTATCCTTGCACAGCCAAAATCAGCTCAGATTCATTGAAAATGAGGTTTACCTTGTTGAATACATGAATGTTTTCCAAATGGGAAACACCTATACAAAGACACATCCATTCATAAAAATAAACAAACAGAACAGGAACATATTTTCATCAGTTCCACAAATAATGATCCCTTGCTCTAGCTTGTCATACAGCCATTTCTTTATGTGATGCCTAAAAACAGTAAGGATGGATTCTGTACTAACTACGGGGTGCTTACTTTCCTTCAACGATAATTGTCTTAATGCCTGTTTTAATCAGTATTAACTACTAGCAATAACATGCTTTTAATTATGTGTTAAACGAGTCCTTTATTGGGCTGTTTGGGGAAGCAAATTAGTCAAAAGGAGCTGTTAATCAAAAATGTGTTACTGGCACAAAATAAATGTTCATTTAAGGAGCCATTTGAAATAAACCTGGCTCATTGCCTCTGACAACCTGCAAGGACACCAGGGTCTCCCGAGGGTAACTCCTTCAGTACTTGCCTGGATACGCCTTGCTGCTCAGAAGTTATAAGGAGAAACATTAAGCCATTTAGGTCATTCATCAGCTAACTTTTACTACTGTACTCAGGAAAATGAGCCTCCTAGGAACTTCACAGCAGATCTATTCCTTCATTAGCTAAGTAATATTGAGAGAGATGTTCCTGTCACTGAGAATGGAGAAATCTATTGCACTGAATTTTAGTGGCATCCCTTTTGTCTATGAGCTGTCTTTGCAAATTCCAAGGTATTTAGGCTGAAAAACTAGCATGATTATCTCTGAACATTTTTCGTATATATTCATTTCCTTTTATTGAACGATCTCTGGCCAGAATGTACCACTGGGCGAGATTATATATTTTATGCTACTCTCCAGCCTTAGGAGTGGGCTTTCTCACTATTATCCTCTATTAGAAAGATGCAAATTGAAATACAACTTTGGAAAAGCTCTCAGAGTGACTGTTTGGATGATTTAATCCCTCAATTTTGAAATAACTTAAAACTCTGCCATTTTAACTACACTTACTGTGGTGATCATTTTGCAATGGATAAAAACATTAAATTATTATGTTGTACACCTGAAACTAGTATAATGTTACATATCAATTATACATCATTGAAAACTATGTGACAAAATGTATGACATTTATGCTGTGATAACATTAATTCTAAAGTTTATGAACATTCATTTGTTGGCTAGTCTACTTGTCCTTAGGATTTTTGTTTATAATTTACTATTCTTTCTTCCATGTTTGAAGGTTAAGACTACTAAAAATTATATGTCCCTCAATGAATGTTTTTCTGCCTTATCGATATATTTTCAGAAATTCAACTTTCAAAATGAAACTACTCCTTTTTGAAAAGCTTATTATGTTATGGGGCCACTAAGGTGATCTTTGCACAATTAGCTCACCACAAGGCCTAGCATGCAACAAGCAAGAATGTTTCTTGAATGTTTATTCAACACATACATATGTCAAGAACCTACTATGTGTCAGACATTTGTGTAAGGCATGAGGGATGCATAAGGAAAAAGACATGACAAGCTCTCATCACTGACCTGTACAGTCTGATGTAGAGTTTAACAGTCTCCCACTTTCTCAATCGACAATGCTAATCCAATATTGCATTAAGAAAGCTGAACAATGCTGCCTGAGGGTGACAACTATCTGTGGCATCTACTTACCACTTCCTGGATTTCTAGAACTTTTTGACATATTCATAGACTTTCCACCATGAAACTTTGTTTCTTTTCTTAATCACTATGTTCTGTTTATTTTAGTTTTTCTGTTTTGATATTTGGTCTTTGAATGAAAAGAGCCACACAAGAGTAAATATTGTCTTATCTTCTCAGGCGAGGTCCATTTTGCTGACTGGAAAGGGAAGGCTGGGAGTCCTGTGTGGGAGATAAAGGCTTGGTTGGTACCCCAACATAGCTCATACTAAGGAATATAAAACATCAGGTCAGGTGTTCATTTTCTCATTCAGGAAGTGTCAGGAACCTAAGGCAAAGATACCTTAAAATGATTCTAGGACATTAAGATGTAGTTTGATTAAAAAGTGGAGCCTGAGGTGTTTAAACTCCCTGAAGTGATTTCCCCAGTCAGATGAGGAAAAAAAAAATTTAGAAAATTTCTCTGAAGGAAGAAAAGGCAGATAATCTAAGACATCACGGAGTCTCCCCCAGAAATGACAGGCATGGCAAGAAGAGAAAATCACTGACAGCAGGACCAAAGAACGTCACAAATGTAAGGAGTAAACATTTTTTTCATATTAACAATAAGACACCAGAAGCTTTGGTCTTGATGAATGTGAATTGGCCTGCAGGGTCTGGAGTAGAGGTCAGGGATGGGCTGGGGTCTCTGTAAACCTCGATGAAGTTTTGCTCTTATAAAGAGAAATCTTTGAGATATATGAATGGGTTTATTATTACCTTATACCATGGCTGTTCCCAGGAAAATTATGACTTACATTAATAGAGCTCATACTTCGTGCCATTTGGGTGCAAGTTGCTCTATATACATTATCTCATTTAATTTTTTTTTCTCTATGTGGCTGCTATTTTTGTTTTCAAGTGACAAGTGATGGAACTGATAAAACAAGGTGACCATAAAAGTGATGGTCACCTTGTTATACATTAGAAAATTGACGGAACACTGTAAACCAGCTAAAATGGAAAAAAATAAAAATCATTAAATAAAAAAATTGATCTATAAAAAATTTAAAAAAAGATTAAGTAATCGCTCAGTCACACCTCAGAAATAGGACTTGAACCCAGGTCTCAAACTCAAAGTCATAGTTTGGAGAAGAGCCAAGGGAAGCTGCCAGACCTCTATCAGACTGTGATATGAGACAGCAATAAGCTTTGATTGTGTTACTCCAGTGGGATGTTGTGGTTGCTCTGAGTGAAACACATCCTATCTTACCCTTGATAATGTAGAAACTTCCACCAGATCAGATCACATACACCTAAGTGATCTAAGTATTTGTGAATTGAATGGGCAGATGGAGAAATGAGTAAGTAATTATAGGCAACTACCAGGAGTTAAAATATTTATTATCAAATGTATTGGACACATTTAATTATCATAATAACTTGGGGGTGCAAACTAGTCCAGAGTCTGTACTATAAAGATTTTTTTCTGCTGCCTTAGCCATATATTACTTTTTAATGTCTTATAGCTACATAGCATTTTTCCCATAAAATCCAGTGATGTGAATTTTACTATTCCTTTTTGTTTGTTTTATTGCTGGTGAGGAAACTGAGGCTAATGTATGTTAAGTAACTTATTAAAGGTCATATAATTATTAAATATTAAAGACTAATTTTAAATGGAGATTTTCTTATTCAAAGTATTTTTTTTTAATCTTTTGCACTATTACAGCTTTCTCTGATTGTAGCTCTTGATAATCTGAACATCCTAGAAAATAAATGAAGCAAACGTGCTCTTTTTTAAGCCTGGTCTCCATTTATTAACTTGCTAATGTTGCAATGTGAATTTGAGTGATTTAAAAATCATTTCTGTATATAATGGACAATTAATATATCAAAGGATTATATACCTAATCTGTACCATAATAGTTACTTTAATGAAAATATATGTTTCAATTTGTTATGTCAATTTAAATCATGCCCTCTACTGACTAATTGCTGTCATAAATGAGGTACTTCTATCATATGATATTTTTAATAGTAGAACTCATTTCAAACTCCTCTTCCAGAAGGCTATAATCAGACCTGAAAGGAGGGCAGAAAACTCTGGTGAGAAATGAGAGGAAATAATCATAAAATCTCTATTTAAAACTTTCCTTTTTATTTTCATTGGTCCCAGTTTTGACTTGTGCACACACATTCCTGCCACTGTCCCTCTCCCGTAACAGTCAAAAATGGTGGAGAGGGAAAGGGTTCTCCCATTCCTTCTGCTGCAAACCATGTATGAGCAAAGGATAAATGGAAAGTTGAGACATGTAGCTGCTCAATTAATACTAGGTCATTGATTCGATGTGAAAGAGAGTTCAGAAGGTCTGGTTTATTATGCGTGAACTGAGCAATTCTGATTTTAATGATTGCCACTAAATTCTATCACTATGTATCTAGTTGTAAAAAATGTTTTTAATTACTACGCATTAGAAGTGTAATTCAGCATTAAGAATGACTCAATTTTATGATGTATTTAAACTCTTTAAAACATCTTCTCAGACAAATATCTTAATAAAAGTAAAAAGTACTGATAATGTCTTACTATGATTTATCTAATTTTGATCTTTGTGAAAGATTCACAAACACGAAAACTAAAATGTAATTTTAAATATTATCTTTTGTTTGATATTTAAACACTGATTGCTTTTTGGATGAATACTTGAATATATCAACAATAATATTAGGGTTGTGTTAGAAGTGGGTTTCTGCCTAATGATGGAAACTGGCCACTTAGCTTTTCAAATGACCATTTTCCTCACTAAGTCTTATGTTAGTGCCTCTCCATTGATCATCACGTTGCACAAGCCACAATAAGAGATTACTTTTGACCCCACTCTGTAACTAAAGGATTTTCCAGTTAATGCTACAACCACAGTCTGCCTGTCCTAGACTTTGAGAACCGCAGAAATGTGATCTTTGCAATATAAAGTAATTACCAACCTCCCTTTCTGTATCATCTGACACACTCATTTCAGTCAGCATCGATGGTAACTTTCTTCTGGTTTTAAACTTATTTTAAACTCTCTTTTTATTTTTTTTTTGGGTGTATCGAGTCAAACACTTTTTTCCTGGAGGAAGGAGATAGGGAATAATTGACTAGGTATATGCATGTCTTAAATCAGAACCACCAGCATCCACTTTTATAGCCAAGTTGAAACAAAACCTTATTTGGGAGTTTTAATAACAACATAACAGCTTTAATTTTCAAAGTTAGATGTTTTGGCCCTTCTGCATATCACTCAGAATGGAACCAGATGTTACAGAAATTCATTTGTGAAAATTCTACACATAACATTTTTTCAGGCTGAGAAATTATTTTTTTTAAATCTTAATTGTATAATTTGAATCATTTTTTTAAAAAGCAAATACCTATGGTTTCAATGACCTAAAAAACTAAATTTAACTCTCAAGTTTAGAATTATTTCAGGGATTTTCAAAGAGTGTGATATTATCCTGGAGGGGTAATAATTACTTATTTGGGATTTGGCAAATACCTCATTCTTTAAATGTATAAAATATATATACACTATTTTTTAATGTATAAATATATGTGTGTATATATACATATTAATACATATATATACACACAGTATATAATCTAGTATATATACAATAAAGTGTCTGGGATGATTAGAGAAAGATGTGTAAAGGCTTCTAAGCAAAGCAATAATAAACATGAAGTTGAGAAACACTATACTATTCTAATGCATTTGAAGGTCAGGAGAAAAGTTAACATGATATAAATTTCAGATAAACGTACAGAACTATTCAGTTTCTAGTTGCTGTATTTAATAAATGAAGACAACTATTACTTCAACTTCCTTGATTTTAAACTATTTTTAAAAGTAAATTTTTTACTTTTAAAAATAAAAAAAATAAATAAAGGTAAAAAAAAAAGTAAATTATGTTCTAAGAACAGAAACCTGCCAGCGCTAAATTATCTGTAAATATCTTATTTTCTCCTACAGAACTTGGAATTGTAAGTGAGATGCTTAGCCGCTGCGAAATATTTTCTTCATATCCTACATACTCTTTTAATTGAGATATAATCAACACATAGCATTGTAAGGTGTACAACATGTTAATTTGATTCATTTATAACTGCAATATGATTACCACCACAGTGTTAGCTAACACCTCTATTATGTCACACAATTATGATTTCTTTCTGGCCTAATATGTGGCATATGGAAATTCCTGGACCAGGGATTGAATCCAAGTCATGGCTGTGACCAATTAACCCACTGCATGAGGCCATGAGGCCAAGGAGCAAACCAGCATCTCTGCAGAGACCCAAGCCACTGCAGTTGACTTATTAATTCACTGCACCACAGCAGAAACTCCCATAATACAGTATTGTTGATGATAACACTGTGCTGTGCATTAGATCCCCAGGACTTATTTATCTACTAGTTACCAGTTTATACCTTTCAACATCATCTCTCCAATTCCCCATCCCATAGGCTCTGGTGACTACCATTCTACCCTCTGTTTTACAAATTCACCCTTTTAAACTCTCTTCCTGTCAGTGATAATTTAAAGTTTATAGGCATTTTCCCATCACCACTCTTTCTCCTAGATGGGTCACTTATCAACCTTAAATTAACACTATGCAATTGCACAGGTGGGTACTACTCTTCTCTAACCAGGTAGGATCACTTATTCAATAATCAGTTTTTAATGATGGGCTTACATGGGTGTAAATAACATCTTTCCAATTCTTAAGCAATAGATCTATGCCTACTGACTTCACAGAGCGAAGTCAAATATCAAAATAAAAACATGAAGGTTAATCATAAGTGGCATATGGATCTGTTACCATTTCTAACTTTTATTTACTTACCTCACAATATTTATGTTTCTGTCACCTCTGGGGACAAACAAATCTCCCAGAATAAAAATATCAAATGTAGAAAACAAAAAACAAAAAACCTTGCACATCATTTTGGAAAAGCTACCGATAATTACTCTAAGTCCAGGGATGAAATAGCTTTAAATTCTAATCTAAAATAATAAAAAAATGAAGCCCCTGTTGGTTGCACCTTTTGCAAATATTTTCTCCTATTCTGTCGGTTTTTTCAGGGTTTGTTTGTTTATTTTTGTTTTTGTTTTGTTTTTAATGGTCTTTTGCTCTGAAAGAGTTTGTAAGTTTGATTAGGTCCCATTGGTTTATTTTTGTTTTCCTTTCTATGGTCTTGGGAGACTGACCTAGTAAAACATTTCTACAATTTACTTCAGAGAATGCTTTGCTTATGTTCTCTTCTAGGAGTTTTATGGTGTCATGACCTATATTTAAATCTTTAAGACATTTTGAGTTTATTTTTGTGCGTGGTGGAAAGTTGTGTTCTAATTTCACTGATTTACATGCATCTGTCCAGTTTTTCCAGCACCACTTGCTGAAGAGAATATCTTTTTTTCCATTTTATATTCTTGCCTCCTTTGTTGAAGGTTAATCAACTGTAGGTTTGTGGTTTTAATTTCTGGTCTATTTTGTTCCGCTGATCCGTATGTCTATTTTTGTACCAACATCACATTGTTTTGATTACTATATATTTGTAGTATTAGCTGAAGTCTGGGAGACTTATGCCTACTGCTTTTTTGCTATTTTTATTTTTATTTTTTATTTTCCCCCCTTTCAGGATTGCTTTGGCAATTCTGAATCTTATATGTTACCATATAACTTTTTTGATTATTTGTTCTAGTTCTGTGAAAAATGTCAAAGGTAATTGATAGGGATTACATTAAATCTGTCTATTGCTTTGCCACTTTACAGTATTAAAAATACTATAGTATTGCCATTTTAATAATATTAATTATTCCAATCCATGAGATATCTTGCCATTTTTTGGAGTCCTCTTTAATATCCTTTATTAATTTTTACAGTTCTCAGTGTATAAGTCTTTCACTTTCTTGGTGAAGTTTATTCCTAGGTTTTTGGTTTTTTTTTTTTTGATGTAATTCTAAATGGTATTTTTTTTGCATTCCCTATCTGATATTTCATTATTAGTATATACAAATGCAACTGACATTTGAATGTTAGTCTTATATTACCACTACTTTGCTGAATTCATTTATCAATTTTAGTAGTTTTTGTGTGGAGTCTAGGGTTTTGTACATGCGGTATCATGTCATCTGCATATAGTGACAATTTATCTCTTTTCTTCCAATTCAGATACCTTTTATTCCTTTTTGCAAATGATTCAACCAAGGCTTAATCTCCAAAGCATACTAAGAACTCATACAACTCAACAACAACAACAAAAAAATCAACTCAATTGAAAAATAGGCAGAAGGCTTAAATAGACATTTCTTTAAGGCAGATGTACAGATGGCCAGGAGGCACATAAAAAGATGTTCAACATCTCTAATTATTAGAGAAATGAAAATCAAAATTGCAATGAGGTATCAGCTCACACTGGTCAAAATGGCCATCATTTAGAAAAGTCTACAAATAACAAACGCTGGAGAGGGTATGGTAAAAAGGGAACCCTCCTACGCTGTGAGTGGGAATTGTAGGTTTGTGCAACCACTATGGAAAACAGCATGGAGGGTCCTCAGAAATTAAAAACAGAATTATCTTGTGTTTTAGCAATCCTACTCCTGAGCATACATCCAGACAAAACTATAATTCAAAAAGACACATGCATCCCTATGTTCCTAGCAGCACTATTTACAATAGCCAAGCCAGGGAAAAAATCTAAATGTCCATTGACAAAAGAATGGGATAAGAAGATGTGGTATGTATATAGAATAGAATACTACTCAGCCATAAAAAAAATAATAATTCCCTTCATAGCAACATGAATGTAACTAGAGAGTCTCATACTAAGTGAGTTAAGTCAGAATGAGAAAGACAAATACCATATGCTATCACTTATATGTAGAATCTAAAATATGGCACAAATGAACATACCTATGAAACAGAAACAGACTTACAGACATAGAAAACAGAGTTTGCCAAAGTGGAAAGGGGAGGAAATGGGATGGATTGGTGGATGCAAACTAAATTACATTAGAATGGATGGGCAATGACGTCCTACTGTATAGCATAGGGAACTATATCCAATCTCCTCGGATTGACCATGGTGGAAAGGAACATAAAACATAATGTGTATATATGTATGTATAACTGAATTAATTTGCTGTACAACCAAAATTGAGACAAAGATGGAAATCAAATAAATTTTAATTAAAAAAAAAAGTTTTGGAAAAGTAAAGCCAACAACCCAATTGAAAAATGGACAAAAGACCTGAATAGACATTTCTCCAAGGAAGATATACAGAGAGCCAACAAGCACATGGAAAAAATGCTCAACATCCCTGATTATTAGAAAAATGAAAATCAAAACTACTATGAGATACCACCTCACACCAGTCAGAATCTCCATTAAGCCCACAATAAGTCCACAAATAACAAATGCTGGAGGGGGTGTGGAGAAAAGGGAACCTTCCTGCACTGTTGGTGGGAATATAAGCTGGTACATACACTCTGGAGATCAGTATGGAGGTACCTTAGAAATCTATACATAGAACTACCATATGACCCAGCAATGCCACTCTTGGGCATATATCTGGACAAAACTTTCCTTAAAAAGACACTTGCACCGCATGTTCATTGCAACTCTATTCACAATAGCCAAGACGTGGAAACAACCCAATGTCCATCAACAGATGATTGGATTAGGAAGATGTGGTATGTATACACAATGGAATACTACTCAGCCATAAAAAAGAACAAGATAATGCCATCTGTAGCAACATGGATGGAACCAGAGACTCTCATCCTGAGTGAAGTAAGTTAGGAAGAGAAAGACAAATACCATATGATATCACTTGTATCTGGAATCTAACATATGGCACAAATGAACTTTTCCACAGAAAAGAAAATCATGGACTTGGAGAATAGACTTGTGGTTGCCATGGGAGAGGGGGAGGGAGTGGGGTGGTTGGGGAGCTTGGGGTTAATAGATGCAAACTATTGCCTTTGGAATTGATTAACAATGAGATTCTGCTGTGTAACCCTGGAAACTATGTCTAGTCACTTATGATGGAGCATGACAATGTGAGAAAATATAATGTGTACATGTATATATAACTGGGTCACCATGCTGTAAGGTAGAAAAAAATTGTATTGGGGAAATAACTATTAATTAATTAAAAGAAACAAAATTATTCAGGGAATTGACTTTCAGGAAAAAAATCATAATAAAGTAAAGCCTCATATTTCTATGTATTTTTTAATAATTTAAAAATTTAGTTATTCTCATGGGCTAGAATCACATACATTATTCCCTTTAAAATTTAAATTCTTATAGAGACACATAAAAAGCTGACCAATACTTTACAGTCTTTGGTTATGGTAAATCATTTCCAAGTAATTAACTATTAAAATAAAATTATGAGTAGGCTCAGTAGAAAACTGACTAACCATGTCATAGCCACAATTATGGCATGTAATGAACCTACAAAAAGTTTATTCCAGCCACTGTGGTACCACATTGAATCACATGCTACTAAGTAATGTATTTCTGCATAAAGCACTATTTTTACTTTGTATATAAATTATATTCTAGGTCATGTTAACATTGTATTATCTTGTGTAAATACTAGGACTAGGAATACTCTTTTACACCTCTTTTACTGAATTACATAATTTTTCACTCAAATTTAATCACAATTTTTAAAATCTGTTTTGATTAAAGTAATTAATGGAGAACTAATTTACTAGGAAGAGAAATGACATGTTTTACTTATTGATTTGAACCATAACTTCCTATGTTACTAGCTTAACTTTTGAAGAAAAACAAGAGTATTAGGGAGGGAGGATAAAGTAAAAATTAGTTTATGCAATATATGAAATATAAAAATCAAAGTTATCTCATCACTTGGTTAAAATTTTTTGAAAAATAAAAATAATTGTATTTTCATCATGATAATCTCCATTTCCATCCCTCTTTAGCCGTGCTTAGTTCTCACTGAAAGCAACTCTGATATAAATATTGTTAACCCTTGAAAAACACGAGTTTGAACTGGACAGATCCAGAAATTTGTAAATTTTTCCAATAAA
This sequence comes from Phacochoerus africanus, assembly GCF_016906955.1. Lineage (NCBI taxonomy): Eukaryota > Metazoa > Chordata > Mammalia > Artiodactyla > Suidae > Phacochoerus > Phacochoerus africanus. The sequence continues at coordinate 70,090,583 of NC_062546.1, read as the reverse complement.
ATTTGGAGGAGATTCATGACAATTTGAAAAAAACTCACAGAGGAACTATATGGACTAGAAACAAAAAAAATAGAAAAAGCTTTGTCATGAATGCATAAAACATATGAAGATACTAGTCTGTTTTATTAATTAATACTATAAAACACACATTTATTTTAAAAAGTTAAAATTTATCAAAATATAATAATGCATACACACATTTGCAAACCATATGTGGTATCATTTACTATCCAGAGAAATGTAAAAATTAACTCTAGTACATACTGCACTATAGTATTAGTATTATAGTCACCTCCTACTACTATTGCAGTGAGTTCAAGTGATGTGAATATCCACTTAAAATGCCTTGTGACTCTCATCATCTCAATGTGAATAATTTGTCTCTCCAGTAAATTGCATATCACAATAAAAAGTGATCTCTATTGATTCTTGTGTAGTTTTCATTGTATTTAGGTCCACTACCACAAGACCCTACCAAGTATGGCTGGTGATGACGGAAGTGCTTCCATGAAGAAGAGGAAAGTTATGACATTACAAAAAGAAGTTGAACTGTTTGATATGTACCATAGATAGAGGTCTGCAGCTGAGGGTGCCAGCCGTGAAAAGATAAATGAATCCGTTTTTTTTTTTTTTTAAAGGGGGAATTTGTGAAGCCATCACTGTTGCTATGCCAAGAGGTATGAGTGAAAATCTCACACTTTTTGCAAAATACCCTTCTTATCTCACCTTGAAAAAGTAGCTTTTATGTGGATGCAAAATTGCTATAAGAAAGGCACACCTGTAGACTCTAATATGATTTGAGAAAAAAGCAAAGTCAGTACATGACAACTTAAAGTAAAAAGAAGATGAAAGAGCTAAAGCTGGAGAATTTAATGACAACAAAGGATGGTTTGATAATTTTAGAAAGAGGCTTTTCTTTAAAAATGTCAAAATAACAGGAGAAGCAGCTTCTGCCAGCCAAGAGGCATCAGACAAATTCCCAAACATTACTAAGGAAATCACTGAGGAGAAAGGAAATCTGTCTGAATGGGTTTTTAATGCAGACGAAAGTGCCCAATTCTGGAAAAAAAAAAAGACATAAAGTACATTTATTAGTAAAATACCAGGAGTACCAGGATTTAAGGCAGGAAGGAACAGGCTAAATCTACTGTGTGTGCAAATGCAGTCAGGCTTAGGATCAGGACTGCCCTTATCTATAACGCAGCTAACCTCCAGCCTTGAAGGGAATGATAAACACCAGCTGCTAGTCTTTGATTGTACAAGAAGGCCTAGACCACAAAAACTCTTTTTCTGGATTGGTTCCATTGATGTTTTGTCTCTGAAGTCAGGAAGTACCTTGCCAGTAAGAGATTGCTTTTAAAGTTGTTTCTGTTTATTTTTGTTTTCTTGTCTTTTTAGGGCAGCACATGTGGCAAATGGAGGTTCCCAGACTAGGAGTCTAATTGAAGCTACAGCCACTAACCTACACCTTAGCCACAGCAATGTGGGCCCCAAGCCATATCTGTGACCTATATCGCAGCTCTCAACAACACCGGATCCTTAACACCCTGAGCAAGGCCAGGGATATAACCAGCATTCTCATGAATACTAGTCAGATTCATTTCTGCTGAGCCACGACAGGAACTCCTAAATTCTTTTGATATTGAACAATGTCCCTAGCCACCCAGCATTGCATGAGTTCAACACCAAAGGTGCTGAAGCACTTTATCTATCCCCAAACAAAACTCAAATTTGACCTCTAGATAAGGGGGCATAGAAGCTTTAAAGCACATTACACATGGTGATCTATGGAAAGGACTATCAACGCCATAGAAGAGAACCTCAGTAGAGGGAATATTGTGAAAGTCTGAAAGGATTACACTATTGAAGATGCCATTATAGAAAAAGTTGTGAAAGCCAGCAAGCCCTAAACAATAAATTCCTGATGGATAAAACTGTGTCCAGATGTTGTGTGTGACTTCACAAGATTTACAACAGAACCAATCAAGGAAATCATGAAAGGTATTGTGGATACGGCAAAAAAGGTAGGGGAAGAAGGGTTTTAAGATACGGATTTTGGAGAAATTTAAGAGCCAGTGGATACCACAGCACACCAGAGGAATTAACAGAAGATGGCTTGATGGATGTGAATGCTTCTGTACCAGTTCCAGATAATGAGAAAGAAATCTGTAGAAGAAGCTGTGCCAGAAAACAGACTGATATTGGACAGTCTGACAGAAAAGTTCCCATTATTCAAGACCACTTTTAGCTTCTCTTAAGCCATGGACACTTTTATGATGCAGGCCCTGAAACTAAAGCAAAATGTGGAAGAACAGGTTATTATAAAGAAATATTTTTAGAGGAATGAAAAGGCAAAAATGTCAGACATTGGTAAAGTTACTTTACAATGATGTAAAGTTACACTGAGTGTTCCTGTCTGTGTGCCTCCCTCTCTACTTCCTCCACCTCTGCCAACCCTGAGACGGCAAGACCAAGCCTTCCTCTTCTTTCTCCTCAGCCTGCTCAATGTGAAGGCAATCAGGATGAACACCTTTATGACAGTGCACTTCCACTTAATGAATAGTAAATAATCATCACAGTTACAGTTAATTTAATTATCTGTTGTTTATGTGTGTCTTTTTGTAAAAATCTAATAACTGTATGGCTGTATGAGACATCTTTGTGCCACTCTCATCATTATTGCCTAAGTATCCATCGTGGGCCAGATTTGTACTGAGTGGATAGCCTACTCCTACATAGGCATAAAGTGAGTGATATTTAATATAAAATTAATAATGTTTTCATTTTTCTTACTGCTTTGTAACTGATTTCGAAGAATTACATGACTATACAATAGTGCCTCTCTCTCTCACACAACTGGAGAAACTGAGTATTAGCCTATCATTATAGGTAAGTTTTTTTAAAAATGTAACAATGTTTCTAATACTTTATTATGAATAAAACTGTAGTACTGTATGCAATAAAATTTTTATAATAAATAATACTTTAGTGTATAAGCTAGGCTACCATGAAGCCATGGTATTGATTACACAAGTCTACCAGAAAATAATCATACTGCTTCTTTGTTATCAATGAATGAATCGCTTTTCCTATAAATAAATATAAATTTCTTTTTTACATCATCTTTTCATTTTTGCTATCTAGTGTTTGCAATACACAAAACATCTATGATGTTTTGTATAAGACAATATTGACATAGATAGTGAGGGACAGATGATTCATCTTGTAAACAGACAATGTAAACTTACAGTATGTATAAATACAATGCCATAATGTAAATGAATTTTCTTTCACTTATGATTTCTTAATAGCATTTCCTGTCTCTAGCTTTACTGTAAGAATGCAGTATATAATACATATAACATATGAAATATGTATTAATCTACTGTTTATGTTAGTATGTAAAGCTTCCAGTCAATGTTGGGCTATTAGTAGTTAAGTTTTAGGGGAGTCAAAAGTTATACATGGATTTTTAACTGTTCAGGAATCAGCACCTCTAACCCCTACATTGTTTAAAGGTCAACTGTACTTTGATTATACTATGATTTCACATGTTGTTTTTCCAGACACCAGGTTCCTCATTTAAATAATAAATATCTGGCTTAAATTATCACCTTTTATCCTTCTTATGCTAATAATTATATTTTATGCAAGCTTTATGCAGTATTTAAATACAAAATAATCACCTGAAAACAGGCATTTACTTCAAACACCTCATTGAGAAGAATACAAACATCTACCAAATTCATAATATGAAGAGTGAAATTGAAGAGTCTAAACAGACCAAAGATTTTGATGGTTTTTTGAAAGACTTAAAGCAGACAGCATATTCCTACAGAATAAACCAGAGTTGAGAAAGCTGAACTCCACAGAAAAGAAGACTGTAGCAAAGATGGGAATGTGACAACTGGAAAGAAATATATGTTCAAGAGAGGCAATGACTTTATCTGTTAGGTTGGGAGACACTTGAACGTTTCATTGCTGATGGGAAGGGTCCAATGGCAAGAGCATGTCCAGATAATCAGAATGCAAATTGAAAACCATTTGAGATCAGTGTTGTTTACACTGACATTAATATGTTATGTTATACAAATTTCTTCACTTATTCTTAGATACTCAGGACAGGGAGCAGAGATTAGAGATAGTAGGGTTCATCCAGGTTTGAGTTCTCACTAAGTGTGATGGAAAGACAGAAAGTGGAAATTGGTTACTGGCAGACTGTTCTTAAAATGATTGATCACGAGAACTAACATGCATAAGATATAATGGGGGGGAGAAGGCCTGATGGATTTGGACAAAGTAAGTGTTAACTAACTGAAGATTCTGCATACACCATTGAAGTATATAGCTACAGAGCATCTGAAAATGCAACTAAGAAGATTGTACAATATTTTCAATCTTGAGTGAAACGAAAACAGTGAGTTTTAAACATGCAGCAATTTAAAAATGGTACCCTAGCTTTTCCTTACTAAAAAACTCATATAATGAGCTCTAGAAATTTATGCAAGGTATATGTGGAAGTTATTTCCATTGGTTCCATGAAGAAATGGTACTTACCCAGAAATAAAAAGGAAAAGAAATCTTAGACTGTTGGTTTAACCAAGGATCAGAAACGCAGTGACTCTACATAAGAACAGGAAGCCGGGGGACTCTTGGTTGAATCTTTTTGTGAAGAAAAAGGAAACTTAAAAAAAAGTGTGATTCTTTTTGTGAAGAAAAAGGAAACAAAAAAAAGTGTGATTAAGAATCTGGACATTCTGTCCATTGACAGAGGAGTGATAAAAAGGATGTGATATACACAATGGAATATTACTCAGCCATTAAAAGGAAAGAAATAATGGCATTTGCAGCAACGTGGATTTACCTAGAAATTAAGTCAGTCAGACAATGAGACACCAACAACAAATGCTATCATTTACATGTGGAATCTAAAAAAGGACACAATGAACTTCTTTGCAGAACAGATATTGACTCATAGACTTTGAAAAATTTATGGTTTCCAAATAAGAAATATTGGGGGGTTAGGGGATTCACCAAGGTTTTGGGATGGAAATGCTATAAAATTTGGATGTGATGATTGTTGTACACCTAAAATGTAATAAAATTCATTAAGTAATTAAAAAAAGAATCTGGACATTCTTAGTTACATAATGAGGAAAACAACTTTCTTGTCTTAAAAATTACAGACACAGTGATTAAAATTAGTCAAAAGAGTTGCTCAAGATGAATGAAATATGAATGACATAGAAATATGGTATATTTTAAAACATTTGACATATACTACTTGTTTCTTTATTGAATAATGTTTAGAGCAACTATATCATAAATTATATATATAGAGAGATTTTCAATGTCTAAAAATTAAAGATCAGCAAGATAATAATATAAAATTTGAAAAAGTATAAAGTTATATACTGAAATATATCTGGGGATGAAGATGAGAACAGAGGTAGATATAAATAATGGAAAATTTAAAAAGTAGAGATTTGAATTATAACTTAAAATATAGATATATTCATTAGAAAATTAAAAATAGCAACATAAATAACCAAACAGGAAGTAAGGGAGCAGTGAAAGTGGGAAGTAACACATTCCATGAATCTTCCATGTAGTTAATATACAACACAGATCAACTAGAATTCAAAGGTAAAAGAATAATATTTAGAATTATTTTTTGTAACCGACACAAGAACTAAAAACAGTAAATGCTTAAAGTTTTAACATTTTAAACTTCTGGACACACGAAAATAAAACAACCTATGGCAGAGACTACTACTCTCAATTAATATCGTTTTTCATCTTTGGGTACTTGTCTATAATCTATTTTTATATACTCTAGTATAAAGATAACAGACTCTTTATTTCCTGGTTCCTTGAAACATTTTGACTCTATTTCAATCTATTGTAAGCCATTGTCTTTGGGACCTTGCAGTGAAGACTACCAAAAAATCAGAGGTGGGAAATTGAATGACTAATTGCTCAATGGTTTAAGTAATGCTGAAGTTCCACATTCCTTCATAATTACCCATTTTACAATAGATGCAATTCAAGGTATAAAACTATGTTTCATAAGTTTCTAAATAACTGTGTCCTGATACCTTTTGAAATTGTAATTTATATAGGCTCTTTGGAAAATTATGATTAACTATACTACTGGCAATTCAAAAATTCCATCCTTAGGAATGTGAGCGGCATATTTTTAAAGAATTGGTTCATGCCCTTGTGGACGCTAGCAAGTCCCAAATATGCAGGACAAGTGATCAGGTTGGAGACCAATAGAATAGCTGATGTTGCTGTTTGAGTTAAAGGAAGTCTGGAAGCAGAACACTTTCTTACTCAGGGGACATCACTCTAAGGCCTTCAACTGACTGGATGAGGTCCATCCACATTAGAGAGGGTGATTTACTTTACTAATGCATACAGATTGTTAATCTTTTCTAGAAAATATCTTTACAGTGATATCCTGATTGGTGGCTAATCAAATATCTGGATAATATGGCATAGCTAAATTGACATAAAATGTTAACTATCACAGTGATTAAACATAACTGTTATGTGTTATGTGTTATTATGACATATGACTACTTTAATTTTTAAATTACCATTTAAAATATCAACTATAAAGGCACAAACCAAAAGATAAATTAATAGGACCTCCAATTTCAGCAACTTTCACAGACAGTACTAAAATATCACAAACATTCAATTTATGTAAGGCTTGCTTCTGGATCTCCAAGAAATTATGTTTTTCACTTCCCAAAATCATATTAGCTCTACTTCTAAAGGATTCTGGATAAATCTGTAAGATTGTTTGAAAATGAAAAAAAGGAAATTTGAGCTCTTTTCCTTGCTATAACTTTCATAAGATTCCAATTTTTGGTTTCTCAATCTTAGTTTCTTCTACCCTCTTTAAAAAAAAAAAAAGCCAGTAAAAGTATTTCCCCAGATAAATTCTCCCTTTTCACTTTATATGTCCCTACACAATTCCATCTTAAAATGTATGTATGAAAACTAAAATAATTCTAGTATAGCTTAACTAACACATAGCTCTACAATCACTGTACAAATACATTTTCACTGTAAAATTTTTACATCTTAATGTGAAATGAGCAAAACTATTCAAGCAATAAGAAGCCATTTTTTGTGTCCATCTTATAGTAAGATTGACAAAAATTCCAATTCACCTGCCAGCTTTGTTTTGTGTGCTAACATTGGAACAGAGTTTGATTAGAGATTCTGATTTTTTATTTTCCCTCATTGTTGATTTCTGTGTACACAAATGGCTGCCATATTCTGATTCTCGCTCAAGAGAATATGAGTTTTAGAAGAGTTAATGGGAGAAGACTGTATGTGCATGCAGCCAACATATGTACATTCTGTGTATGTATATTTATATGTGAATCTATGAAATACCTGTGCAACTATACTTATAATTTACTTACGTACTCTCTCTAAGCTCTATCAAAAGATGTATGTAATCCATCTGTGTGCATACATTTTTGGAAAAAGTCCACATATACTCTTCCAAATAATTGAAGAAAATGTGAAATTAGTATATAAACTTATGTGGGGAGAAAAAGAGAAGAGGCATCCTATCAGTATCCTAATCTGTGTTTGATGCAACTTAGGAGAACAAATTATTCAGTGATACTTATAAAAGGTGGAAGTTTGTGAAAAAATACACAAAATATCTTGGGGAAACTATTAATTTAAGGGTAAGAATTCTGAATCTTATAAAAGTTGTATGACCCCATATGGAGTTAGTGATAGTATTGAAATTAGAGTCCACTTTCTTGAAGATTAGGTTAGATCTACATCCTTGTTCTTCTGAGACTTCATTTTCATATTATGCTTCATACCTTGGAGTCTCCATGTGTAAAGAGATTTAGAATAAGTCTAAATGAACTCAGGAAAAAAGTTTCCATAAGAACAGATAAATTTTGGTTTTGCTAAAAATAGAAAGCAAAACTCTAGCTACAAAAGTGTTCAGGAAATGTAGTTTTCAAACTTCTGATCCTCTGTGGTACAGAAAGCCATCCTAGAAGGAGTGGAGAATAGAATATCCCAATAATAGCCACATCCTATCTCTTGGATGCTCAAAACCCATGCACCTGCTTCTGCTTAAACTTCAAAAGAGAAACAGTAGTACCAACAAAAATTTTATGTAATATGCATAATTAAATAATTAGGAAAAGACACCAATCCTTTACCAATAGGAAAGATCCATAATAATATCACAAATTTTGTCCCTATTTGAGATTCAATATTCTTCTAGGTATCCTACATTATTATTTTGTAACATGCAGATAATTTCAGTAAAAGACACTCTTCACAATAGCCAACATGGAAACAACCCAAATATCCACTGAGAGCTGATTGGATTAGGAAGAAGTGGTATATATACACAGAGGAATACTACTCAGCCATAAAAAAGAATGAAATAATGCCATTTGCAGCAACATGGATGGAACTAGAGACTCTCATCCTGAGTGAAGTAAGTCAGAAAGATAAAGTCGAATAACATATGATATCACTTATAAACTAATATAGGGCACAAATGAACCTTTCCAATAAATGAAACTCATGGACTTGCAGAATAGACTTGTGGTTGCCAAGGGGGAGAGGGAGAGAGTGGGGTGTTTGGGGAGCTTGGGGTTAATAGATGCAAACTATTGCTTTTGGAATGGATTAGCAATGAGATTCTGCTGTGTAGCCCTGGGAACTATGTCTAGTCACTTATGATGGAGTATGATAATGTGTGAAAATAGAATGTGTACATGTATGTGTAACTGGGTCACCATGCTGTACGGTATGAAAAAAATTGTATTGGGGAAATAACTATTAAAATAATAATAATAATAAAAAGACTGTAGATTAGGTTACCTCTGCTTTATTTGTTTATTTATTTTTAATTTTTTTTACAGAATAAAATACATATATTTAAACACAATTACATTCATACAGATTATTATATCATGGATCTTAAGAAACAGATTAAGTGACTCCCTCTGGAGAAGTGGAATGGAAAATATGCTGAAACATATTTTGATATAAGTTTTGATATGAGTCTATATGTATATGAGATTGTTTTAAGTTGTTGTTCTTTTAATTGCAAGTTCATCTCCAGTGTCCTGCATTTGTACCCACCTCTTCTCATGATTTCTGATTTTGGTGGTATAATTGCGAATGGATGATTTCGTTTCTTTACTGTATATATACTTTTACTGGTGAGCCTTGTCATTTGTGGAATTATTTGTGGAATTTTTGCTTTAAAAAAAAAAAGATTGGTCAGATATATGAGACCTTATTAATAGGAACTCATACAAATACTTGAGACATAATTAATAGAAAATATCCAAGTGGAAGATCATTGTACAAGTATAAATGTAATAAATTCATTGAGTAATAAAAACAAAACAAAACAAATCTTTTGTTTATATTGTGTGTTCCATTGTGTTAGTTCTGACTCACAAAACTCACAGTGATACCATATATTGTACTGAGCACCAGTCAGCTCTTAGAAGCATGAAGTTTGATGTTCTACAACCAACAAGTTAGTTTTAAAGTTAGAAATTCATCAGAAAGCTATAAATGTCGTGATTAGTCAACAAATATATCTTACATGGATTTTAAGTTCTAAAAGAAAACCTTTCAGGAGTGATTTAACAGGTATGGTTTTCAAGTAGAACAAGGGCTCTCATGAAAAAATGGTGACCAGCTGTTTTGTAATATCATTATAGGGCACATATTTTAATGAAAATATAATACAATAAGACATGATAAAACAATACCATGAAGGCTTTATCAGCTATAGGAAGAGATCAAAATAATAGTGATATTTGTTAAATGTTGACTTTAGCGAAAAGAGATGATTCTTCTGAACTCTTCAAAAATGGGGCAGTATCAGAGTTCCCATGGTGGTGCAACAGAAACAAGTCTGATTAGGAACCATGAGGTTGTCGGTTCGATCCCTGGCCTTGCTCAGTGGGTTAAGGATTTGTTGTTCACGTGAGCTATGTTGTAGGTCGCAGATGCAGCTCGGATCCCATGTTGCTGTTGCTTAGGGCCAGCATCTACAGCTCTGATTAGACCCCTAGCCTGAGAACCTCCACATGCTGTGGGTGGGGCCCTAAAAACAAAAAAAAAGACAAAAAAAGGGAGAGGAACTTGGTGTGAGGTACTTTAACCATGCTTTGCTGGAAAATGGCATGATAGATGCTTGTTCAAGGTCCTTTTGACTTTACAATTGGCCATACTTTAATAATACTACATTTCAAGAAATGCTTTTTAAGGTTCTCAAATGGAAATTGAATTTTTCGTGAATTCAGGAAAATTATTAAAGTTTCTAAATCTCAGGTTTTTTTTTTTTTTTAATCTGTAAAAAGAAGAGGCCAAGCTAGACTGAACTTCCAAAATGTGTCTTATTTATCCCCAGATTGAGGTATGCCACAGGACCAAATAAGCAAAGTTCACAGACCCTCTCCTTTACCGTCATACCCTGATTCTAGCAGCTAGAAAAACTGATGTCTGAATTTCATCTGAGCAAAGATCTTCAAGTTTCATTCCAGAAGTAGTAAAGTACTGTGAAATAAGTTATAACTCCAATTAAGAATATAAGTTCAAATATACTTTTCAGTGGTCTGAAATGGAGTGAAAGACTGCACCTCTCTGTATCTTGGTGTCCTTGCTTATAGATACTCATGATAGCAACATGGAAAAACGCCATACAGAAAACTGAGAATCTCTTTACTTCCAGCTTTGCAGTCTATGATGCATCTCTTCTGCTTTTCTCTCTGCTGAATCAGAGAGATTTTTATCAAGTGATCAGGGAAGAAGTCTTTTTAGTTAACTTAGAAGAAATAAAAAAAGCAAAAGAAAAAGAAAAAAAAAGGAATGCAATACTTTCTATGATTACAAGATATGGAGAAATTATTTTTGTTGGTGTAAGAAAACATATCCAGCCATTTTAGAGTGGTTTTAAATTCAATTCTTTAAAGTACAATGGGGTCATCTTAAATATAATGATAAGTAAATCTTTGAATTAACTATTGCAAACATTTATTCAATTGCAACAGTTATTGCATGTATTATGTTATTATTTTATGTCTGCATTTATAGATATAATACATATGTACAAATGTGAATGCCACTTTATTATTCTTCACTTATTTGTACTGGTTTTTTCATTGAATATATTTAGAGAAGTAGCATTATTATGTTTAAATGTGTAATATTTTATGTGATTAATTATATAGATCACAGAATTATTTCAAAAAATGTTACACAGGATTCATCAGCAAAGTATAGAAATTCCAATTTCATAGCAACTTCACAAGTACTAAAATAATAAACTTTTCTAAAGTAATTGAAAAAGTGTACTTTGTTATTTTAACTACATTCTAGGATTATTACAGAATTGGAGAATAATTATAATTTTATGGGTGATACTTTGTCTATGATAATTCATGAGTGAGGGATGTGTGTTTATCAGAAAACAATAATAGTTAACATTAATGGTAAGAGTTTGGCATGTATTACCTCATTTAATTTTTAAGTAAGTATCTAATGATTACATTTTTTAAAATTCTTTTTCTTTTTTTTGCCATTTCTTGGGCTGCTCCTGTGGCATATGGAGGTTCCCAGGCTAGGAGTCAAATCGGAGCTGTAGCCACCGGCCTACACCAGGGCCACAGCAATGCGGGATCCGAGCCGGGTCTGCAACCTATGCCACAGCTCACGGGAACTCCGGATCCTTAACCCACTGAGTAAGGCCAGGGATTGAACCCACAAACTCATGGTTCCTAGTCGGATTTGTTAACCACTGAGCCACGACAGGAACTCCTAAAACTCATTTTTAAAATAAGGACACTTAGAGAGGCAAGTCAAAGAGTTCATACATGTTGTAGCTAAAATAATTCAAAATGATTCAAGTATGTAGATGACCAGATGAGAGATGTGAACGAAGACAGGAAAACTGCTTAATTCCTGGTGGAATCCTAGAATTTTTCCAAATTGATTCTTATTGTTATTTTTGTTGTATTTGGCTAGTTAGTCCTCTTGTTTAAAATTCCTGAACACTATACAATCTTTTCTTGAAATTGATATTTTAAAGAGATCACAATACAAAATTCCAGCACTGGAGCAATCTATAATAAACTTCTAGGTGGCAGAAATCCTAAGGAGTGGTTAATGGTCAAGGTCAATGTGATTAGGAATTTTTAGTTGTGTAACTTGTCACTGAGCAAGCAGGTCAGGTGATTGGCCCAAATCTCAGTAAGTGGCAGAGCTGTGACAACTTGTCACCCTACATTTACTTGTACTATCTTGCTATTGATTCTTCTATGTATGGAAATGTTTGCTTTGATGATGATAAACATAACATCAGAGTCCTTACTCTATGGTAGGAATTAAATTTTATAATTTCTTCTAAGCAAGGTGTAAAATTCCTGTTATTCTAATGCCTCACCTGTGCATTGAATCTTCATGCAGAGATAGAATGTGAGAGTGTGGTACATGCTTCCAAGGATACAATTAACCCTGTTCCTATTTGTACTGCATGTTACATGGTCACATTAAAATATTTTATTGTTTTGCACATAAAGATTGTTTGAGGCAACCAATGTTACCTTAAATTATTCATGAAATATCATTATTTATTCATTAGTTCCTGAGCAATCTTGCCTAGTCCAAGCACCTATACTCTTTTGTTTCTCAAATGAAGATGTGTTAGAATTGTAGCCTTACATGAGATGCACAGTATTAAAGGGCAACTTCTAACCATTTAATCTAGCATGGACATTTAGAGACGGGATGACTCACTGGTAAAGAATGTATAAGAAAACTAGGATATGGGATGCCAATCCGAAACAAAGTCAAATCATTTTGCATTAACAGACAATTGTTCAAACGCCAGCTTCTTAAAAATAATAGTACTTATTTAGAATCTAAAATCTGAGCCTTTGAAAGGGCTCAAGAACTGAAAAACTGAAAACATTAGTTCTGAATGATGAAAGTATTCAAAAATCTTAGCTTAGAACATATCTAAATGCTCTCAAATAATGCTTTATCAACTTGTTGACTTGAGAGTAGCAAAAAAATTCTCTGGGGAGACTACAAAATAGAGTTTTATGTAGAATTATGTACCAAGAAATGGTCTATGTGACTGAGGATTTGAATAGTGAGAAGGAAGAGAATGAAAACAGAAATTTAGGAAAATGAGATAGGAGGGGGCTCAAAAAGGTATATATGAGTTAGAAGATATCCCTGTTTTTAGGAATAGAAAGGACTTAATGACACACATAAAACTAAGCAAGTGAGATTATGGATAGAATAACCATATCATGTGTTTTCCAAACTAGCCCCTTTTAAGAATGAAAGTGGGTTACGCTAGGACACAAAACATAAACTAAAACTGTATTGAGTAAATCTCAGGGCATGTCATTATCCTAAATACTGAAGCATATTTTCTATTTTATCAAGACACATGGGAATCTACTCAGCCCTTTTGAGATACTGAGAAATAATGCTCAGTAGAGTGCATTTAAAGTAAAAGGCCTAAAAAAAAGATATACATGAAATGGCTGAAGGATCTTAAAACATTTAGCTTGTGTAAATAAAGACATAAATAACTTAACATGATAGTCATTTTAAAATAGTGGAATGCTATTGTATATGAAATGAATGAGAAATGGGGAACTTCTTTATAGCACAGGGGACTTTATCCAATATTCTGTGAAAACCTATATGGGAAAATAATCTGAAAAAGAATGTATATGTGTATGTGTATAACCCAGTCACTTTGTTGTATAGCATAAATTGTTACAACACTATAAATCAACTATACTTCAATAAAACTTTTAAAAATGGAAAAAAATACTTGAAGAAATATCAAATTATCTATGGATAAGACTTACTTGGCCTAGTTACATAGAATAGAACTGGAACCAATTGGTAAGTGATGACTAAAATATAAAAATAATTGAGGAAGTGGTGTCATGTTTTAGGGAGTTCGAATTTACCTAGGTTGGAATCAGAGCTTGGCTGTTAATTATTTAGAGGACCTTATAAAGTTATTACCTCTGTGTCTTAGTTTTTTTATACCAAAGGAAAGACTTTTCTAAGGTTATAGCCATAGCCTTCTCAGATTCCTCATTGCTATTCATGTAGGGAAAATTGTTATACAAAGAGAGGTAGTTAGAGCATCAACTCCTATTTTTAGTTAACAAGATGTCTCTGGGAAGTCTTTTCCTATTTACAGTTATTATCACACTTCTTTAAAGTTGGACATAATGCTCTTGCTTTAATATTTTATCCTACCTCTAGATACACAATTCAGTTGATATAGGCTAGACATGTGTAGATGTTAAAACAAGGAAAAAGGAATAATGTGAAACAAAGTAAATCTAGTTTTTAGGAAATTGGATGTAAAAGTTCAACTTCCAGTCCTACATTAGGAAATTCATGACCTGCCTTCATTGCATAAGTGCCATTTTTAGCAAAACTATGTATACCCCTGGTAATGTGCTCTTATACTTCTAAACTAAAAGAAAGGGTAATTATTTCAATGTATTATAGGGGAAGAGTTTTACAAAACTTCCAACTAAGTATGCATGATATAAAAAGCAAGAGACTCCCCATCAAAAAATGGGCAGAAGATCTAAACAGACAGTTCTCCAAAGAAGACATACAGATAGCCAAAAAACACATGAAAAGATGTTCAACATCACTCATTATTAGAGAAATGAAAATCAAAACCACGATGAGGTACCACCTTACGCCAGCCGGACTGTCCATCATCCAAAATTCTACAAACAGTAAGTGCTGGAGAGGGGATGGAGAAAAAGGAACCCTAGTACACTGTTGGTGGGATTGTAAATTGGTGCAACCACTGCAGAAAGCAGTATGGAGATTCCTCAGAAAACTAAACATAGAACTACCATTTGATCCAGCAATCCTGGATCATCTATCCAGAGAAAACCATGACTCGCAAAGACACATGTACTCCAATGTTCACTGCAGGCCTATTTGCAATAGCCAAGACATGAAAACAACCTAAATGTCCATCAACAGAGGAATGGATCAAGAAGATATGGTACATATGCACAATGGAATATTAATCAGCCATTAAAAGGAATGTAATACCAGCATTTTAGCAACATGGATGGACCTAGAAGTTACCATGCTAAGTGAAATCAGCCATACAATGAGACACCAACATCAAATGCTTTCACTGACATGTGGAATCTAAAAAAGGACATAGTGAACTTCTTTGCAGAACAGATACTGACTCACAGACTTTGAAAAACTGTTGGTTTCCAAATGAGATAGATTGGGGTGGGAGGATGCATTGAGGGTTTGGGATGGAAATGCTGTAAAATTTGGTTGTGATGATTGTTGTACACCTATATATGTAATAAAATTCATTAAGTAATTTTCAAAAATTAATTAGGAAAAAAAGAAAAAGACACATGCACCTGTACATTCATTGCAGCATTATTCACAAAAGCCAAGACATGGAAACAACCTAAATGTCCATCAACAAATAAATGGATTCAGAAGATGTGGTATATAAACACAGTAGAATACTACTCAGCCATAAAAAAGAATGACATAATGCCATTTGCAGCAACATGGATGGAACTAGAGACGCTCATGATAAGTAAAGTAAGTCAGAGAAGGCAAATAACATATGATATCACTTATATACAGCACAGATAAACCTTTCCACAGAAAAGAAACTCATGGACATGGAGAACAGACTTGTGGTTGCCAAGGGGGAGGTGAAGGGACTGGGTGTCTGGGGTTAATAGGTGCAAACTATTGCATTTGGAGTGGATAAGCAATGAGATCCTGCTGCATAGCACTGGGAACTATATCTAGTCACTTAGATGGAGCATGATGGAGGATAATGTGAGAAAAAGAATGTATATATGTATGTGTGACTGGGTCACTTTGCTGTACAGTAGAAAATTGACAGAACCCTGTAAACCAACAATAATGGAAAAAATAAAAATCATTAAAAAAAAAAGAAAAAGCAAGAGACTAATGGGACTCTGTGTGCTATGCTCACACAAACTTTGGGGACGGGTTATATGTGACAGTATGTGTGTTTGTGTGCATCTGTTTATGTGCTATCAGGTTGAAAAGATGATCAAAAGCCTAATATTTCTTTGGATTAATACATTTTTCATTAATATCCTTAAAAATATGGCATGTACTCTATGTCTTCTTTATTTTCAAATAAATGTAATGGTATCAAATGAGTACAAAAAAAAGTTGCTACAAGAATATGTGCAGTTTTTGCCAGAGAATCTCATAAACGTTATATTCCTTACAACTTGTATAATATCCGCTTCATAAGTTAAGGTTGCTATAACAGAATATCATAGACTGGCTGGCTTATAAACAACAATTCTCACAGTTCTGGAAGTTAGGAACTCTAAGATCCAGACACTTGCAAACAACCATCTTCTCACTGTGTCCTCATATGATAGAAGTAGTAAGGAGATCACTAGATTCTCCCTTGCAAGGGTACTAAGCCAATTCACAAGAACTCAATTCTCATGATGTAATCACCTCCTAAAGGCCCCACCTACAAACCCCATCATATTGCACATTAAAATTTGATGTAGGAGTTCCCATTATGGCTCAGTGGTTAACAAATCTGACTAGGAACCATGAAGTTGAAGGTTTGACCCTTGGCCTTGCTCAGTGGGTTAAGGATCCGGTGTTGCTGTGAGCTGTGGTGTATGTCACAGACATGGCTTGGATCTGGCGTTGCTGTGGCTCTGGTGTAGGCTGATGATTACAGATTCAATTAGACCCCTAGCCTGGGAAACTCCTTATGCCATGGGTGCAGCCTTAGAAAAGACAGAAAGACCAAAAAAAAAAAAAGAAAAAGAAAAAGAAAAAGAAAGAAAATTTGATGTATATATTTAAAAGGGACACAAAACTTTCACTCTATAGCAATACCTCCAAGGTTTTTTTTTTTTTTTCTAATTGTGCATTTATGAGACATGTATGTACATTAGCAGGTAAAGAGAGCAGAAACATCCTTCTGTTTAAGCAAATATGTCTGTGAGTATGTATGTGTGTGTGTGTATATATATGTATACACACATATATATTTGAAGATAATATTATAGCCTAGAAAAATGAATAGTAGTCATTGGAAAACAAAAGTGGAAATAATGAAAAAATATTTCAGTAGAAAATAAAAAAGTCTAAGGCAAAAAGGGAATAAAATTCAAAGAGTTGAGCATAAAAGGATAATGTGATTCTTCTCTTCTAAGAGTTTGTGTGCAGAGGAATAGGTTGGGGCAGGTAGGATTAGAATATTTTTTTTGTTCTCAATAACAATGTAATTGGGTTTTAAGGACATGAAGAATTAGGATGTGCCTTTAAATCCACTCAGGAGGAAAATTCTACACAGCTAAGGAGATAACCTGACACCCTAAAATTCCCCACATTATCAGCAAAAGGCTAGACTAGAAAATATCCATTCACAAGCATAAGGAGAGGATAAAAAGGTAAGAATATATGTTCATATTACCTTAGGTTCCAGGATGAAAAAAAAGTTCTAACCTGGAATCTAACCCCTTGGACTCCATATTTGTTTTAAAGAGCTATCATGAGAAAATATCATAAACTGAGATGCTTAAAACAACTGAAATTTATTGTCTAAATATTCTAGAATTTAGAAGTCAAAGTCAAAGAAAATAAAGGGTTGACAGAGCAGTACTGCCTCTGAAACTTATAATCCTTCCTTGCCTCTTTCTAGCTTCTAGTGGCTTGCTGGCAATTGTTGGCATTTCGCGGCTGGCAATAACTCCAATCTCTATTATTGTTATCATATGGTATTCTCTCTCATTCTTTTATAAGGATACCAGTCATATTGGAATATGGCCCATCATACTTCAGTATATCCTGACTAATTAAATCTCTGATAACCCTATTTCCAACTAAGGCCACATCCGTTGGTACTACAGGTTAGGACTTCAACATATATTTGGTCTCTTTCAGAGCACATAGTTCAATCCATAACAGGCTCCTGATAGAAGTAAAGGCAAATCTCTTCCAAGAAACACATTTTCAAACTAGGCCACATTGTGTTCTTACAAATAAAGCCCTCTTAAGATGAACTCATAATTAAAATTATTTTAAAAGTTACAGTAGAAAACAATTCATATTTAGTAAATATAAGCAAATACTAAACAACTAAATAGGAATAAAACTCCCACGATTTCAAGACAATAAAATGGATAGATAACTATGTTTAGATTTATTTATTTATTTATTTTGCTTTTTATAGTATACCTGCAGCATATGGAAGTTCCCAGTTAAGGGTCAAATTGTAGCACAGCTGCCAGCCTATACCACAGCCACAGCAATGCAGGATCTGAACAGCATCTGTGACCTACACCACATCTAACAGCAGCAACACCAGGTCCTTAACCCACTGAGCAAGGCCAGGGATCAAACCTGCATCCTCATGGATAATAGTTGGGTTCATTACCACTGAGCCACAATGTGAACTCCATGCTTAGAAGTTGTAAAGGGAGATGAAGGTATGATGCGAAAAAGCATTTTCATAAAAGGTTACATATATTTAAAACAGAACCAGAAATAACTGAAAGATAAATTTTTAAATTTAAAACTCATAAATGTGGAGTTCTCACGGTGGCACAGTGAAAATGAATCCAACTAGAAAGCATGAAGTTGTGGGTCGAGTCCCTGGCCTCGCTTGGTGGGTTAAAGATCTGGCATTGCCATGAGCTGTGGAGTAGGTCACAGACATGGCTTGGATCCTGTGCTGCTGTGACTGTTGGATAGGTTGACAGCTGTAGCTCCAATTCGACCCCTACCCTGGGAAACTCCATATGCTGTGAGTGCAGCCCTAAAAAGCAGTAAATAAATAAATAAAACTCATAAATGTGACAAATAGCAAATTGGACATAGTTAAAGATAAAATTAATGAACTGAGAGGAAATCAAAGGATATTTGTTAGGATGGAACTAAGAGAGAAAAATCTATCAAAAATATAAAAGAGCTTTTAAGAAAAAGGAGTAACATGAGAAAGTCTATGACTTCTAAAGTTTTACTAAAATAGTGAATAACAATTCACACTTTTAAAGTGTACAAGTAAGCAGTTTTTAGTATATTCAGAGTTATCCAACATCACTACAACTATATTTTAGAATACTTTCATTCTGCTTAAAATAAACCTGTACCTCTTAAGTATCATTCCTCACTCCCACCTCCTAAAACATCTAAAAATCACTAATTTATCTTCATTCATTATGAGTTTGTCTATTCTGGACATTTTGTATATTAAACAATCATATAATATGTAGTGTTTTTTGAATGGTTTCTTTCACGTGACATAATGTTTTCAAGGTTCATCTAGATTGTAGCATGTCATCAGTACTTCAGATATTTCCATTGCTGAGTAATATTCCATTGTATGAATATTCCACATTTTATTAATATGTTTATCAGATTATCATCTGGGTTGTCTCTTTTTTGTGCAATTATGAGTAATGTTGCTCTAAACATTCACATACAAGTTTTTGCATGGAAGCATTATTTTATTCTATTGGGTATATATAAGTAATGGAATTGCTGAGTTGTATGGTAACTTCATATTTAACATTTTGAAGAACTAACAAACTGTTTTCCACAGCATCTATCACAATTTACATTTCCATCAACAATATATGAAAATAACAATTTCCCTACATTCTCATAAATATTTGTTTTAAGTTTCTTTTTCAGAAGAGCCAACCTAGTGGGTATAAAGTGGTATCTCACTGTGCTTTGATTAGTGCTTCCCCAAAGGCTACTGATTTTGAGCATTTTTTTTCTTATATTTATTGTGCATTTGTCTATCTTCTTTGGAAACAATCTATTTAGATTTCTCCGCCTTTTTACTTATCTGGTATATAATTCGAATAGTATTTTTCCCACTTTGGATTGTTTTTTATTTTATTGATGGTAAAATTTAAAACACAAAATAATTAGAAATTATATTTTAAATGCATGCATAATTTTAAAAATAATTAAAATATAAATAAGCAATAAATTTTAGAAAAATATTAAAGATAAGCAAACCTAAACAAGTAGAGAAGAAAAGCATGTTCATGAAAGAGAATCTTCATATTTTTAATTTCCTCAAATTAGTCTCTAATTTCAATGTAATTCCCATTAAAATTAAAATGGGAATTTTTTACAAAATAATTTTAAATTTTATGTAAAAATAATAGGATTTTGAATCAATGAAACAAAGCTTGAAGAAATATAGAAGTGAAGAAATGTGCTATATGCTACTAATATATTCATAAATCTGTAGCATGAAGAGAGTGTAGAATTTGTGTAGAGATAAATGTATTGATGAGTCAGAAGAGAAAATCTCAGATATGTAAACTTAAGAAATGAATGCACTGAGGTTGTGGGATGGAAATCCTATAAAATTGTATCGTGATGATCATTGTACAACTATAAATGTAATAAATTCATTGAGTAATAAAAAAATGATCTTCCACTTCTGGTTAAGAAATAATAATACCAGGGACCAAATTTATCCTCTGTGCCTAAAATAACTATAACAGTGAAAAATATTCAAGAAAATGACTTTATTAAATGCATTTATTTATTTAGTTATTTTTAAGAGCTGCATCTGTGGCCTATGGAAGTTCCCAGGCTAAAGGTCTAATTGAAGATGTAGCTTCCAGCCTATACCACAGTCACAGCAATTCTGAATCCTTAAATCCATGAGCAAGGCCATGAATCAAACCTGCATCCTCATGGATACTAGTTGGGTTCCTAACCCACTGAACCACAATGGGAACTCTGAGAAAACTACTTTTAAACATTAGGCAGTGCAGGAGAGTAATCTTTGGGAGAGAGGAAACAAGAAAAATGAGCCCTTTGACTGCCCAAAGTTATTACCTGGAGAAAATATGTAAGTCACTGAGGCAGCAAAAAAGAAAAAAAAATGAGATGCTAGTAGATCCTAAAAGTCTTCATGACTTAAAAAAATAAGGTTGTGAGTCCTAAGGGACCAAATCAACCTGAGTTCATAGTAGAGAGAAGCAAGAAGAAGAAAGATACACAAAGATAAATTTCTATAGATCTGTAGGTCATTCTCAAATCTTCAGCTGAGTATAGATTAGAATTTCTGAATAGAAATTTCCTGAGGCCTCAGAAATATCCATTTTAAAAGATTACATGGGGAAGAAAAAATAAAAACACTCTGGAGTTGACTAGAGACTAGGACTAGTTTGTGTTTTTCGTCAACTGGAATAGAAAACCTTGTAATTCACCCCCCACACACACACACAAAACCAGGGAGTCTATTTAAGTATACTAGCTTAATATTGAGTCAAATTTAGCCCTATACTACAGGCTTCACTGATCCTGATCCTAACAGTAAACTTAAATGAAAGAACTTGGAAGAAGCAAGGTGTTTTCAAGTAACTAGACTGCACACCAGAAACAAATGCTTAAAAATATTTGTGGGAATATGAGAATACCCAGCACGCAAAAGGTAAAATTCTCGATATTTGCTATCAAATAAAAAATATCCAGGTATGAAAAAAATAAAAAAAGACCTCTTATAAAGAGAAAAGTTATTCAATAGAAACTGATTATTAGGCAAGGATATTAAAACAAAAATATGTATTATATATTCTAAATATTCAAGAAGTTAATGATTTTCAAGAAGTTAAAGTTTTATTTGTTAAATTTAGACATAAAAGATATATAAAATACACCCAAATCAAATGTCTAGAAATGAAAGATACTGAGATAAAAAAACAACACCACAGAATGAGATTAACAGTAGTTTAGATTTGTAAGAGAAAATATTAATGACCCTGAAGATAAAGCAATAGAAAGGGTCCAAAATGAAACACAGTTAAAAGGGACTAAGCATAAGTGAACAGATTATAATGAGTTGTGTGACAACTTCAAGCAGACTAATATACATGTAATTTGGCCTCCTGGAGGATAAGATAGAAATTGAGACATAGAAAAAAGTATGTAAAGTGGTTACCTAGGGACAAAATGGACAAGGATGGTCTCGAAAGGGAGATTACAAAGTGGCGTGAAGAATTTTGAAGTAACAAGTTATTTTTCTTGATTCTAGTGATGATTTTATGTGTGTATGTATGTGTAAATTTATCAGTTTATATAAATTAAACATGAGATTTTTGTTATTTTATTAACACGTTAGGCATTCCCGTCATGGCTCAGTGGTTAATGAACCCTACTAAGAACCATGAGGATGCGGGTTCAATCCCTGGCTTTGCTCAGTGGGTTAAGGATCTGGCACTGCCATGAGCCATGGTATAGGTCGCAGATGCAGCTTGGATCTTGAGTTGCTGTGGCTGTGGTGTTGGCGGGGTGCTACAGCTCTGATTTGACCCCTAGCCTGGGAACCTACATATGCAGCAGGTGTGGCCCTAAAAAGCAAAATAAATAAATAAATAAATATATTAACACCTTAATCAAGCTGAAAACTTAGTGGGGAATAAATGATCTAACGATACTGGGAAAGCTTGTCATTAAGGAAAATAAAGATTTACTCACTACAAGGACTACAAGATAAAGGTCAATTTTTTAATAAGACCCCAAAACTGAAAACAACAAGAGTGAAAAATTGATCCACTGAGTTATATGATACTGTGATATCCTGTGCATCAAAAGACTTCACAAAAATGTGAAATGATAAACTGAACAAGAGTATTTATAATCCAGAGGGTTAAAGTACGGAAGACAACTTCTGTCCAATTAATAAAATAAAGTTATGTTAGAAAGAAATAAAAAATATTAAAAATAATTAATCAATAGTAGAAGAAATTACATTTCAAATAAACATAAAGAATAATTGCAACCTCACTAATAACCAGGAAACTGTAGGTAAAAATGACAGAATAGATTTGTATTTCAATAAGTAGCCAAAGGTTAAAAATCCTGATGATATACTTGGTGAAAGAAATTTACAACAACTAAAACTGACATTATCACACACTGTTAGTGGGAATGGAAACTGTTTAAACACTTTGTAAAGTAATTCGCTCCTATCTATTAAAGTCAAAAAATGTATAATGCATACACTTTAACTAGAAATTCCACTTAGTCTTACATCATAAAGAAAATTTCAAGCATTAATTACCAGAAGACATTTATTAAGAATGATAATCCAGTAATATTTAGATAGAGAAAAAATGGAAAAAAGCCTCAATGTCCATTAGCAAAAGATGGATTTTAAAGCTCAGTTAATTCATATAAAAATGTTATATGACAGACAAAACAGATATACAGAGAAATCTCAAAGATGTAAGTTCCCATAAATAACATAAGGATATATAAGCAAAATAACAAATACATAACAGTTTATATTTTTCCCTTAAATTTTTAAGACATTTTTTCTAGGTATAGAATTTTTAATTGGCATTATTTTTTTTCATGTTGGTACTTGAAATGTGAATTTATTGTCATAGGATTTGTACCGTTTCTAAGAAGTAGTCAGCTGTATTTTTCATTCATTTTTCTTCTGCTTGCAAGATGTTCCTTTTATATTTCTTATTTTTAGCAATTTGAAAATTAGAATATTATGTGTCTAAGAGTTTGTATGTGTGTTTTCTTATTTATCCTGCTTGGGTTTCCCTGAGCTTCTTTGTTCTGTGTTTGAATGTCTTTCATTATTACTGGACATTTCTCAGCTATTATTTCTCAAATCTTTCTTCTTCCATGGTCTTTCTCTCCTTTCCTCCTAGGGCTCTAATTGCATGTGTGTTAGACTATTTGATATTGTATTATAGCTGTAAAAGCTCTTTTTTGTTTTTCACCTCATTACAGTTTTTGAATGTCCTATTTTTTTCATTATTATTAAATTTTGATAAATAAGTGACTAGACATAGTTCCCAGTGCTACACAGCAGAATCTCATCGCTAATCAATTCCAAAGGCAATAGTTTTCATCTATTAAGCCCAAATTCCCATCCATCCCACTTCTCTCCCTCCCCCTTAGCAATCATAAGCCTGTTCTCCATGTCCATGATTTTCTATTCTCTGGAAAGTTTCATTTGTGCTATATATTAGATTCCATTTATAAGTGATATAATATGGTATTTGTCTTTCTCTTCCTAACTTACTTCACTAGGTATGAGAGTCTCTAATTCCATCCATGTTGCTGCAAATGGCATTATTTTTTCTTTTTTATAGCTGAGTAGTATTCCATTGTATAGATATATCACATCTTCCTAGTCCAATCATTTGTTGATGGACATCTGGGTTGTTTACAAGTCTTAGCTATTGTGAATAGTGCTGCAATGAACATGTGGGTGCATGTGTCTTTTTTATGGAAAGCTTTGTCTGGATATAGGCCCAAGAGTGGGATTGGTAGGTCATATGGTAGTTCTATATATGGATTTCTAAGGTACCTCCATACTGTTCTGCATAATGTTTGTATCAGCTTACATTTCCACCAACAGTGTAGGAGGGTTCCTTTTTCTCCACACCCCCTACAGCATTCGTTATTTGTGGACTTATTAATGATGGCCATTCCAACTCATGTGAGGTGGTATCTCGTGGTAGTTTTGATTTGTATTTCTCTAATAATCAGTGATGTTGAGCATCTTTTCATGGGTTTTGGCCATCTGTATACCTCCTTTGGAGAAATGTCTATTCAAGTCTATTTAAAATTCAATCCAAAAATATCTGGATAGGAGTTCCTGTCATGGCACAGTGGTTAACGAATCTGACTAGGAACCATGAGGTTGTGGGTTTGATTCCTGGCCTTGCTCAGTGGGTTAAGGATCCAGCATTGCCCTGAGCTGTGGTGTAGGTTGCAGATGCGGCTTGGATACCCACGTTGCTATGGCTCTGGCGTAGGCCGGCGGCTACAGCTCCGATTAGACCCCTAGCCTGGGAACCTCCATATGCCACACGAGTGGCCCAAAAAAATGGCAAAAAGACAAAAAAAATCTGGATAACATCTGTCTGATTTTGTTTATAAATTTCTCTCTTCACAGTGGGTAAAATTTTTCTAGTGTTTCTTCCCTTTTTCGTCTTGTTTTTATTAACTGTTGGCACTAATGTATCAAAACATAGAGAATGAAGACAATAGTATTTATATTTGCAATGGGCATAGCTCTTCTTCTTTCAGGCTGTTAGTATGATGTTTTAGCTGGTTTGTTTACCTACCTACCTACCAACCTACCTATTTTCCTATACTCTTATCTTACTATGCTTGTTATGACAACTTTCAGAATACAAAAGTTTTCAAACTTCTTTATTAGTGAGATTCTACTGGTTGAACTTAGATTGGGGGCTCCAAAGTCAGAAGTATCTATGCATTTTCCTTGCTTCATCCTCAGCTCTCATGCTTATCTGCATGCCAGGGATATGATCTCCCAACTCTCTTGAACGTCCTCTGGTGATACACTGTGCTTCTACTTGTTATTGTACTGGACAGATTATTCAGCTGATGTTGAGGGGCTTTTATCTGCTATTCTGGTTCAACCTCAGTCTTAGACAGGCCATGTTTTCTTATGCCACCAAAGGGTGGTTTTAAATTTTGAAATATACACATAACATTACATGTTGTTTGTTGGCAAATACATATATTTTGACTTATATAGCCATAACTGAGATATATTAATACTAAATGCAGGATTATAGTATACTTTGCAAAAAGATGATGGAGAATAAATTTGAGCAAGGAACACAGAAATATCAATAATATGGGGCATTCCCGTTGTAGCTCTGCAGGTTACGAACCTGACCAGTATCCTGAGGATGCAAGTTTGATCCCTGTTCTCACTCAGTGGGTTAAGGATCTGATGTTGCCATGAGCTATGTTGGAGGTCACAGATGCAGCACAGATCCCACATTGCTGTGGCTCTGGTATAGGCCAGCAGCTGCAGCTTCCTTTGGACTCCTAGCCTGGGAAATTCCATAGCTGCAGAGGCAGCCTTATAAAGCACAAAAAATGGAAAAAAAAAAGAAATATCAATAATATTTATAACATGTTATTTTCTAAGCTGGTTAGTTGTACAAAATAATGTTATTATATTATTGTATTTTATGTTTATTTTGTATGAATATTATGCACACATAATTTATGTTTAATGAGTCCCAAACTTAGCTTGAATTTTTATTCTGATTAGCTTTATTTTTCCTTTCTACAATGATACCATACATTATGTAAAGACACAATACTTCTTTATGAAAACCACTCAAATTTTTGTAATGTGACAATTAGTTGAACATAAATTAAAAAATTCTAACCATCTGCAAGAAGAATTATTTTTCTACAAATACTATTTTATTAAATTAAATTATGTTAATTGGGTCATTATCTCCACACAAAAACAGGGAAATTAGGGAGTTCCTGTTGTAGCTCAGTGGTAATGAACCTGATTAATATCCATGAGGATGTGGGTTCAATCCTTGGTCTTGCTCAGTAGATTAAGGATTTGGTGTTTCTGTGAGCTGTGGTGTAGGTTGCAGACACAGCTCGGATCCTGAGTTGCTGGGGCTGTGGTGTAGGCCAGCAGATGCAGCTCTGATTCAATCCCTAGCCTGGGAACTTCCATACGCTATAGGTGTGGCCCTAAAGAGAGAGAGATAAAAAACAAACAAACAGGGAAGTTGCGACTAGTTGAAAGCACTATTTGAAATATACAAACTAGGAGTTCCCATCATGGCTCAGTGGTTAATGAACCCAACAAGTATCCATGAGGACTTGGCTTTAATCCCTGGCCTTGCTCAGTGGGTTAAGGATTCCCTGTCCCATGTTGCTGTGGCTGTGGTGTAGGCTGGCAGCTACAGTTCCCGATTAGACCCCTAGACTGGGAACCTCCATATGCCATTGGTGTGGCCCTAAAAAGAAAAAAGGCAAAAGACAAAAAAAAAATAGAAATATAAAAATTAGAACCAAACTAAGGCTATATACAACTAAATAAGAATAGTCTTTAAAATTAGCCTTAACCAGCTTGGAATCTCATACTTCCACTTGCTAATTGTGTAAACTTGTGCAAGTTAACTCTAAACTTTTTTTCCTCAAATGTAAAATGAAGATAATATGTTCACCTTGACAGGTTGAACAAGGTATTAAATAAACAAGGCACTTACTGTATTTAATTCTTTACAAAGTAGAAATAAGAATAACTGTTCTTAAAAATAAGAATAACTAGTTATGTGGTTTTAGGAAGGCCACATTCCTTTTACCTACCAGTTTCCTTTTTCTAACTAACAATAATGACATTCCCCACTTACCTAAAGAATAAAAAAATAAAGATAAAATGTGACAACTTGAAAAATTTGCTCAGAAAAGGTATGGAGCTATACAAAATTAAGTTAATATCATCACTGGGTGTTTGTTTTCTTTCAAATTAGTACCAGAATGGAAAAGCACTAAATTGAGTGAGATTAGAGACTTTCCATTCTTCAGTGGTGAGGTAAGCACATTATAACATGTTTATCAGTCCAAAGGAAACAGAGCTATGAACAAAAACTTTAAAAATTAATAACACAAAAACCAGAAAAATTGCAAAATAACATACATTTTGGGTTTTGCTGATTTTCTTGGATTTAATTTTAATATCAATATTTTACTTTTTGTGACTACTTAAATGACAATATGACAGGTATATAATACATAAAAGCCACAGATCAGACAATCATGTGTCTGGAAATGTGAAATGAAGTATGGTCTACTCTAATATACTTATGCAAAGTTATATGTTTTTGAGCATTAGAAAAAATTTTACTGTATGAAATCAGTAATAGATATATTTTAGAAATACTATAAATATACATCCTCCAAACTTTTACAAATTAATATTTAATAAAAATTTAGGATAATTTCCATCTTATTCTGTTATATTTAATCCCAACAATACTTAAAGCCTATCACACAAGATAATTTCTTCTTTTTCCTACTTAAAAGACTGAAATTATAAACAGATCAAAATTAGTATGTTTACAAAACTTACATAATTTGTTTGCCTCACTTTGATGTTTAGCAGTTGTCCACAGGTATCTACTCTGACTAATATATGTATTCCATCCAAGCTTTTTACTCGTGGTGCTGAAAGAGTTTCATGAAGCATATTGAGAGATTTGTTTTCCTTTTTTTAAGATTAAAAAAAAAATCAAGACACACTTGTGATTTCACAAGATGATAGCACTGGTCATAACATGAGCTCATAGTTTCTCCTAAATGCTAACAATACTTGTAATGACTGACTTGGATATCATTTTTTAAAGAATAGATAACATTTGATTGAAACTTGGATCAGATTTCAAACCAATCTGACTTATTCCACTGTAGAAAAAAAAAACAAAAAAAAACTAACTCTTGAGGAGAAGAATTTAGTTTAATTATCTACCGCTTATGTCAGGGGGAAATTATTATGAAAAATTTGAACCCATTTCTAAAGTTCACCATAAGGCTATGGTTGTAACAGGAAGAAAGCATTAGTGACTTGAAGCTCAACTTACTTAGTTTTTACTTATGGTAGGAATGTGTGCTGAAAGTTGAGACATTTGTTACCCTTTTAACAAAATAACTGAGGTGCTGGCTTTTTGACCCTATTTGGGTACCCTTAGATGGAAAAAATAAAAATAATTTCAAGTCAGAGCCCCAACATGTGAGTATTTTTTTCTGCTTTCCGTTTTTGGTGTGTGGCACTGAGATATCAAAATCGTAAGGTTTCTTGGTCTCTTTTCAAAACTTGAGAGTCAGTAAAGCTTTCAACAATCTCCTGTCCTTAATAGCTTTCTTTTCCATACACACACACATTTGTGTATATGCATATATATATATGTATATATATATATAATTGTATATAATTTTTCATTAAGCCCCAAAGCAGCCATTAAAAGCCACCTTATCTGTCCAGTTAGAGAAGTAGCACAGAAAGGAGCGGAAGAGAACTATTAGTCAGTCATTGGCTTGGAGCCAGGAATTCAAGCCTGATTTTCTGCATATATTTCTTGAATATAAGAGAATATATCCCAAGGTAACTGTGGTTTAAGAAACACTCTCGGGAGTTCCCATCGTGGCGCAGTGGTTAACGAATCTGACTAGGAACCATGAGGTTGCTGGTTCGATCCCTGGCCCCGCTCAGTGGGTTAAAGGATCTGGCATTGCTGTGGCTGTGATGTAGGCTGGCGGCTGTAGCTCTGATTTGACCCCTAGCCCAGGAACTTCCATATGCTTTGGGTGTGGCCCTGAAAAGACAAATAATAATAATAATAATAATAATAATAATAATAATAATAATAATAATAATAATATACATGTGTACACACACACACACACATGCACACACAGACATATACACATATATACCCCTGAAACTAACTCAAAATTGTGAATCAACTATACTTCCATTTAAAAAAAAAAACACTCTCAAGCCATGACATATATGTGTGCATAAGAAGAAAAAGAAATATATGTGAAATGGATTAAAAACTACCTTGATTCTCATACTTTGAGACCCTTCATCAAAGAGGATGAAATTTCAAGCTCCTTTATCTGAGTTCACCTTTCATATTAAAGTCTCACAATGTTGCAGGATTCATCTGCACCTGCTACAGAACAGGTTAATCCCAATGATTCAAAGTAAACCCTTTAACAAACTTCAAGCTGGCTAATAGCTCTTTAAAATCAGATGAATACACAGTAACCTATCCCATCTCTGGAGCATGAGACAAAATGTGACTGAGGTTGACAAAGTGTCCTTTAAATATTCCTCGGATGTCCTAAAGATCTTTGGTTCTGCAAAAAATTTTGATCTATTTCCTGTCAAATTTTTGCTTTTAGTGCTGATTTTGTGTTCCCTTAAAATATGCACTCTATCTCAAAACATTTGTTCTAGATCATCATAAGCCAGACATGATCTTACACATTTTATTTTGTTTTACATGTGTGTGTATATATGTTTGTGTATGTATGTTGTATTGGCCCTTCCACTACCTACAAGTATAATACTGTCTTGCACATAAGAGAATAAGGAACTTCAGAACTCTGTGCAATAACAGACATTTTCTATGTTTTAAAAACTGTGTGATCACATGGCTTGTTATAAGAAAAACAATTAATTCTCAACTAGGTAGTTCTATATTAAGGATTAGTTACTTCCCAAATGATCAGCACTAGTCTATAAGGGACGATTCCAGGTTGTCCAATCCTCTGAGGACTGAACAATTTTCAGCCCATATATACTAGTATCTAATCTGATTATCAGTGGTACACCTGAAACCAATATAATATTATAAATCAACTATACTTTAGTGGAAAAAATATAATTGAAACTCTGAATATTTATTAATTGAAATATGTCTTTAATTAAAAATATTTTATTGCATGAAATAACCTTAAATTTATAGAATGTTTTCACATATTAAATCTGTCACTCAATTAAAAAGAAGCAGGAAACCAATTTGATGAACACAAATCCATGCATACAGAATGATGTTAATAAAGCTTATTTTTCTTTAGAAATTATTGTTAAAAATTAAACTTTTCTATTCTGTTTAAGTCATTATAGTAGATTGCTAAATTTAACTGTTCTCTGTAGATATTAAGTTAAAAAAAATTGTCAAAAATGAAGCAAACCCAGATTACCATACAAAAAAAGTCTACCAAAACCAATAAATGTTTCATCAGTCTGAATTTGTGCTTCTTCTGATTCTGTAACATGTCTCCAATATGTATATTCCATCGCTTCCCAGAAAGTTATAGAATAAATTTAAAAGACTGAAGTGAGTAAGAGCTAGTTTTGTTGTTTTACATATTTCAAGCATATGCTTTGAAGAGAATGAGCTTGAGGTAGGGAGAAACGAAATTAGAAAAATTACCGGGAACCAACATTTTCTTGTACTTCAACCCCAATTATAAAGTTAATGAGTCTTCTTGGGGAATTGGAGTTCAAATAATGGGTTAAAGGTTCACAGAAGGAACAAAGTTCAGAGGAAAATTGAAAGGCAGTCAAAAGAAGAGTGAAGAGAAGGTAAAATGGAAAAGTCTCAAGTGAAAAGATGTTCTGAATTATGTTGTACACACTTGGAACAAGACTAAAAATCTTCAAAAAGAAAGGAAAACGAGGGCACTTGCCATTGTTCTCCACGGCAAACACTACAGATGGAAGTTGCTTAGATGAATATCAAAGGCTATTATTTTTATTCACAAGCCCTCTCATGTTAGCATGAACAGTCACCTCCCCTTAATAACATTTTAAAATTAATTATATCAGTTCATTCAATTAGGGGATGCAATGACCATTTCTTTGGTTTCAAAAAGGATAGGATGAAAATAAAACACTATAATTTCCGTCTAAGTATTCTTTACATAGAAAAACATATATGAGTTTTGGAAAATGTAAATTAATAAGCCATATTTTAAATTCTAAAATTAGCTATCAGCTCAACTCCCTGTTCTTTAACTAGAAATAGTTTCAGTTACTGTTCTCCTGGGTTGATATTGGCTCCTCCTCTTTGATTTATATTAATGGTGGATTTTGACTGCCTGAAGAAAGAGAAAAAGACAATGCCAGGAGTATTGAATTCAGCCTTCTGTTAGAGTTAACTTGCCCCAATGTATGTACAAATCCAGTCAAAGAAAATCAGCTATATATGAGGAGGGCTCTAAACTGTTGTCACCGATTTTTTTTTTAATTGGGAAATGAATTTTTTTTCAGTTTTGAATGTTTTATTGAAGTATAGTTGATTTATAATATTGTAATCATTCCTGATGTACACATTGGGGCTGATTTTGAATAATTCGTATTTCATATACCTAGATCTGTTACCTTCTTTAAAAGTGTTGTACATTTTTCCCAATTATATTGTTTTGTTTTGTTTTGTTTTTGCTTTTTAGAGCCGCCCTGTGGCATACAGAGGTCCCCAGGCTAGGAGTCAAATCAGAGCTGTAGCCACTGTCCTACATCACAGCCACATCAACACAGGATCCGAGACAAATCTCTGAACTACACCACAGCTCACAGCAACGCCAGATCCTTAACCCACTGAGTGATGCCAGGTATTGAAGCCACAGCCTCATGGTTCCCAGTCAGATTCGTTTTCACTGTGCCATGACAGGAACTCCGCAATTATCTTGTTATCGTTCAAATATTCTACTGTGTTTTTAAGGAATTGAGATAAAAGTTAATGCCAGAAATTTTAGTCTAAATGAACTGTGATAATGAGAATTATTTTCATTTCTTTTTTTAGATAAAGAGGCTGAGACTACATGAGATTAAAACCTGTGAGTTTTCTACCTTATAATGCTGAGTAACTGCATACAAAACAACTGCATGACCCAGAAAGAACAAAAGAAAAAATAATAAATGAGATCTGAAGAAATTTACTAACGAAGTTATAAGCATTGTTGGTAACCTATGATTGTGTTAAGTATACTTAAAAAACTATACTGAAGTTAACTGTGTCTAACCTTGTCAAATTTGTATATCTTTAAAATCATTATTGTTCCTTTATAGTCGCACCTGTTTAAGAATCAATTTGGCAGGAATTATACATTTTTATTGTATCTATAAGGTAAATATAACTTAAATTCTCATGAAGTAAAATAAAACAACCTGATTTTTGTTTCCCTCTTACATAGTATATCATTTTTTAAAGAATTCAGGTCACTATTTTTTATTCAACATTAGATTCATTGTGTTGAATAATTTAAGTAGAATTATTTGCCTAACTTCCATGGACAATTTCTTTTTATTCTTCTTCTTTTTTTTTTGTCTTTTTAGGGCCATACCTATGGCATATGGAGGTTCCCAGGCCGGGGGTAGAATTGAAGCTATAATGGCTAGCCTACACCACAGCCACAGCAATGCCAAATATTTAACCCAGTGAATGAGGCCAGGGATCAAACCTGCAAACTCATGGCTGCTAGTCAGATTCATTTCTGCTGAGCCATGAGGGGAAATCCAATGGAAAATTTCAAATACTGTTCCTACTCACTATATATACCCAGAACCATCAAAGATGCTGTCCTGGAAGTAGCTTCTGAATTTCTGATTTTTTTAAAAGAAGCAATTTCCATACCATCTTTGTCTCTCTTATGCCCTTGTCTTATAAACTGTAGTTTCTTGGATTATATTCATGCGTTTTAAGGAAAATTAGGTCCCCTGTTGGTTTACTCTGATAGGTTGTTTTATTCTCTTCAAATCTTCTGAGTGAGCCTTCCATAAAGACTGACCTAAAGAATTAAATATCAAAAACGTGGAACAATGTGTTTTTGGCAAGGGAAAAAATTCTTTAAATTCCAAGAAGACAAAGCACATAATGAAGTAACTTTTGTGGTTTTAAAGCAATAAGTGTAACTATGGCAAAGACCTTTAACTAGGTATGAGGGAAAACAGTGAAATGTGATACTAATCTTTTATTTATTTATTTGCTTGTTTATTTGTTTTAGGGCCACACCTGTGGCACACCGAGGTTCCCAGGCTAGGGGTTGAATTGGAGCTCTAGCTGCTGGCCTACAACATAGCCACAGCAATGCCACATCCGAGCTGCATCTGCAACCTACACCACAGCTCATGGCAACACGGGATCCTTAACCCACTGAGCGAGGCCAGGGATTGAACCTACGTTCTCATGGGTGCTAGTCAGATTTGTTTCCACTAAGCCACAATGGGAACTCCTGATACTAAACTTTTAAAATTCAAATCCAGGAGAGTTTGAGTTCCAGGACACCAAGTCACTCAGAAGAAACCTGAACACCAGCAAGCACAAAATTACCCATATGCCACCCAGAAATCTGAGTCACAGATTTCTAAGACTTTATGATCAATAGATATTATGAGAATGTTTTAACTATTTATGTAGAATCTTCAGAATATCTCATTTTGGGTGTTTTACAGAAATGCAATATGCAGACCACAGATACAAGGAAAAAACTTCCATTAAATATTCTTCACTGTTAGAAATTTGAAATTTATTATGAATGCAAACTGATGTTTACCTATGCCCCTGAGTTTATTATTATCTTGGTTATCCACAAGCTAATTTTCACTGTAACAGAGATTGTCTCCTTTTTTCCAATTCTCCAAATAACCAGAAATCTTGCCTTGTAAGACAGAAAAATTGAACACATGACAGACATTAGGGAGGAATGTGAGATTCATGTGTCCAATATATATAAAAAAGGGTTATTAACAGTATAGAGAAGCGTGACCTAGAACTCATGTCCTTGTGATTTGGGAGAAGACAGGGTCATGTGTTCATCTGAAATGCAACTCTATTTACCTTAGTCTCTTCCTGATAGAAGTCCACTGCTTAGAAGCATCCAAGTGTAAAGGACAAATGTTTACTTCTGAGGTACTGAGGGGTAGGGAATTAAAAAAAAAAACTTGTCCCAGACAAAAGCAATTTGAATTTTCCAGATATTTAAACTCTGCAAATTCTTTATATGTGACTATCTTATATTTCATCCTGTTAAAAGGTTAAGCACTTTGTTTTTTTGTTTGTTTGTTTTCCTGTTCAAGTTTTATGTTTTCCTGGTCAATAAAATGACATTCATATCCAGTATAAGAATTATAATAATTATTTCATGTAACATAATAATTAGAATTTAAATATTATGTTAAATGAACTAGGTTAGAAAAATGTTTATTGTTAGAATAACTGAAGTATTCCAATAATTGCTAAATGTTTTTCTAAGGATATATTTTTTAAATGAAAATTTGATATTCTGGAAAGAATAATAAATTGCACATTGGCCATATGAAAAATAGAGTATGGTTTATTCAGATAAATATGTCTTCAGTCTAATTGCTTAAATATCTACAAATATTTTTGGAAATGTGAGATTAATTAGATATCTACATACTAAAATAAAAATATGAGCTACTTTAAAATAAAGAAGTTATCATCCCTTGTCTCTTACCCAGCAATTTCTCTCCTTTATTTTGGCCATGCCTATGGCCTGGAGAAGTTCCTGGGCCAGGGATCGAACCAGAGGCACAGCAGTAGACTGAGCCACTGCAGTGCCCCTAGGCCACCAGGGAACTCACCAGCAATTTCTCTTGAATACCTACCTACAAGAGGTGAGCATTACAATTTATTGACTTCTCATAATATATACCAATTGCAGATTCTAAATTTTGCCAGATAAATTTATAAAACTTAAATAGGGAAAAGGAGTACATGGAGATTTTCACTGAATAGGTTAGAATTCTATTTCACGAATATATCCATGGAAATTCACATTAATTTGGAGAAAGATTCATTTGTGATATATGTTGTCATGGGTTTTAAAAGATAAGTTTGAGGATGGAATAAAGATTAAAATAGAACTCATATTTTACACTAAATGAAAGACATGTTTCCTAGTTATAGACTACTATTAATTTTCTTGCTCCTGATATACCCAGAAGGAAACTAAAATCTAAAATCATGTTTTAAAAACTTCTATATCCAATATGAATGCAGTGAAGTAAGCTGAACATTCAGTGTAAGGAAAGCCCACACCTACCAATATTGCTGAAAACTCCAGTTAGTCAAAGAATCAAAAAGTAACTAAAGCATTTATACATATTTTATTGAAAATAGATCACTTTATCATATACTCAAATGTATGCATGATTTTTTCATAGAGATTTTTTTCTTGGGACTCTGTAGATTTTTTATAGAGTATCTCCTGCCCTCTTTAGTCCAGATTTTATAACTACATTTAGGAAAGAGATCTAACTTTATAGCAAAATTCTGACCTCAGCTTCTTCTATTGCTTGGTGAAATAGGTCATTATTAGCCATTTCTGGCAGGAACAGTTGACAGGAAACAGGACAGGAAATGATATAATGATTCCAGAATTGTATATTTCCCCTATGCCCTGATGTTTGGGGAATGACCTTACAGTTAACCAGGAAATTGGGAGGTGGTACTGAACGTTGCTCATACAGTTGAACTCCTTTTTGTACTTTGGCCCTCTTTAAAAAAATAGATTAAAATTTTAAGACTACATAAAGATAAATATAAATTCAGCAAAGAATATCTTTGTTATGTTATATCTAACTAGATTTTGAGCAGGCTGTTCAAAGTAGATCTTAATATCCAGATAGCTAATATAAATATAGCATATAAACCACCTATATATTAAAACAATAAACTTATAAATGCTTTAATATTTATGGAATTTATTTTCTCACAAAATGCAGCTCTGATGCTATTATTAAATACATTGTTTTTGATTTACAGCTAAATCACTATGTTTTAAAACTGCTTTTTAAGATGTGTGCTTTTATATGCCACATAATGATAAATTACATTAATTTTATCTCCAAGATGGGTAGTATTTCCTGGATGAAATATGTCCAATAAAAAATGATATGCCTAAAACATACAAACATATAGGCACAAGGGTAACTATTTAAAATATAAACTCCTACATTTAAAATTGTATACAAATACAATGTCAAATAAATTCCATTTATAATTTTTGTATTGAAGTTACTTTATATCTTAAAAAATAGATAATCCAATTCAGGATCTCACTTAAGACAATTAATTGCTCCACAAACAAAAAAGTGCAGATTATATCACAGAAAGTCCGATGTTCACCATGTGATCTAAACATTTTTTGTTACTCTAAGCCTGGTATTAAGCCCTTTAATATTTTAAAACACTTAACTATTTTATTTACATTCTCTTAGTCATTAACTTCAACCTGTTTTAAATGTATGTCACTGGAGGATTGAGTATAACAAAGCTGTACAAATTTAACAATTAGCCTTACTATGTAATTGCTCAGAATAAACATCCTGATTAGTCAAATCACTATTAAATTTTAATCATTGTGAGTGGGTGTTTCTATTTTTGATTGGGGATTTCACGTGGATTTTCTGAGCAGCTCCTTTTGTACATGAAGCTGAATGTTTTCTCTCTTCATATTATAGCTGATGGATAATATCTCAATCTTACAGTTAGTGAGTAGACTTTTTTTCATATGACCTTTGTCTTTATAAGGCCAGTGACAAATTTTTCTTTCCTAAATATATTTACTTTCTCTTGCTATGCAAAAAAAAAGATGATTATAAGTATTAAAATCTTTGTTATGATATTTTTAAAAATAGAATTTAATTTCATGCAAATACTATGTGTTATTTCAAGTAAAAATGACTCATTTTAAAAAGCAATGCTAATTTTTTGAAGATAAACACTTTTTTGAAAAAGAAAATATGTCATGATTTCACCCACATAAAATACAATATTAGAAGTTAAGAGTTAATATGTAACAATTCCTAAACTTCAAAAAGCGAGCAATTTTTTTCCTAGGAAGATTTATTCTATTAAATAGTCATATCACTGTAGTTTTGTTTTTTGTTTAGTTTGAAAATCTTCCCCTCAGAAACAATCAATTAATATAATATAGCATTTCTTGTGTTTAATATTTTGTAGACTTCCTTTCTACGGATTTCTTAAATGAATGCTTGTGAAGTCTTCAGGTGTTCTGAGCTGAATTACTCATTTCCTATATATTCTCTCTGCCATCTCTGTGAGAGCATTATCCCTGCAGTCAAATATTCAGAACCACTTCATCTCTTTTAGCGTTTGCTACTAATCCATACAGTGTACCAGGGGACAGGTAGAATGGCTTTTGGAGTAACAGGCTCTACTACAAATGCAATCAATTCTGTAAAACAACAGGTTTCTTTTTTTTTTCCCAGTAATGCCTTTAGTTAAAAAACTGAAATAAAATAATACACAATCATCACATTTATGAAAATGAATATTTTATTCCAATCACAGGAATCATATCTTATAAATGCAATCTTTGTATTGTCTTGCCTTTTATAACCCAGCCAATTCTGAAAATCGTGTTACTTTGAAACATATCAGAATCAAACACTGTTGAAATGACAATTTGTTCTTTTCTCGCTCAATGTATAGTTTATAGTCTACAATTTCCATTTAGTCTGTTTTCCTTAATTAAACAATTATTCTGCTTTTTGAGAAGCTACAACTTTAATATGTGACTATTAAATCATCAGACAACTAATGTACTTCCACTGCAATTTACTATTTCTAAGAAACATTTGAATGGGAACAATAGAGATCTTATCTTTTTTAAAGTAATGATGACAAAATTATGAAACTGTATTACTTACCAAAGTTAAGGACAATTTTAAATGTGCCTTTGCTTTTTGTTTGGATCATTAAATGGTTAATCCTAACAAGCATGGGGGGAGGAAAAGAAATTAACTAAAGTAAGGCCCTTGTGATACAATGACACTTGCTCTATGCTCTTACGGAGAAAAAACATGATGATAAAACAGCACAAAGTGGAGTGTTATGAATTTTATTAATGACTAGGAGACAGTGTGCAAAACATCAAAGGTCTGTGGAAAAGATTAATGACCCCGTGTGAGACTGTTTAATTACCTCCAGCTAATTAGATTCTTGACCAAATTTTTAATATCTGCATTCCTTCTACAGCCTAATTGAGATTCCACATTATTTATCAATCTTTCAAAAAGCCCTTAGTGGACTGCTTTTTTAGTTTTTCCCTTTGCACTTTGACTCCATTTATGGTCAATTATTAAATAAATAGCAAAGTAACCATTCACCACAAATTGTATATGTGGAACACTTTATGCCTGTTTATTTTGACTAGGAGACTATCATTGGAATCTTTTATACATAATGAAGCACTCCAACTAATAAACTGACTAACTCCACTGTAAACAACGTGGATAATATTTTTGTTATCTGGGCTGTGCTCAGGAACTCCTCATGTGATTTCTGTAAATTAGTCTTTGCAATAGTCACTTAATCCTTATTTCAGTTTACCTTGGTTGGGGCCCAGAGATCCATGGAATGTTATCATGCAAAGCAGAGAAAACGCAATCAAATGCTTCTTTTTTTTCCTGTAATTTTTGGTAAATTTACGTTGTCTTTTAGTGTTCAGAAAGTCTTAATTGTGTGACAATTTGCATTAATAAACATCAACCTGTTCCTTCTGAAATGCTGGAATCCTTTACACAGTTTGTTAGATATATGTACAACATACTATATATTGTATTTTATATGTAGTAATAGCATATTCAATTTCTGAAGGAGAAACATTTGTTTGTCATAGTGTCTTAATGGAAGGAAAGAGCACTGTAAGGGACAACTCACCAGTTACCTAGAAAATGCTGATGCTTTAAACTGTCCTTAACACACAATGAGTAAGACAGGAAGTCCAAATTCAGCAGGGGCCAGCTGGATTATCTTTGTCTAGGCAACAGCTTTTTCTGAAAGATGTATAACTCTTACCTTTTAAGTTCATGTATTTTTGGAGTTCCTGGCATGGCTCAGTGGTTAATGAATCCAACTAGGAACCTTGAGGTTGAGGGTTTGATCCCTGGCCTTGCTCAGTGGGTTAAGGATCCGGCGTTGCCATAAGCTGTGGTGTAGGTCACAAAATCGGCTCGGATCTCATTGCTATGACTCTGGTGTAGGTCAGCAGCTATAGCGCACATTAGATCCCTAGCCTGGGAATCTCCATATGCTGCAGGAGCAGCCCTAGAAAAGGCAAAAAGACAAAATAAATAAATAAATAAATTCATGTATTTTTAATAGGATAAATTCATTAACATAACAGATCAAATATTACTCTATTGTCTATGTACTTACAGAACTTTAGGGAACAAAAAAGAAAAACTATAGCATAGCAATGGAAACACATTGATAATACCAACCCAAAATGCAGGACTCTAACACTGTGATTCTATTGGGGGATCCCAGGTATATTTCACCCATGATCACAAAAACTAGAAAACACACCTTGGGTTTCACAAAGCAAAACAAATTCTCAACTAATAATAATAATCATCTACTATGTGTTTCTTACTATTATTCTTATGTTCATCATTTCATCCCACATTTATAAGCCATCAATTTATCGAACATTTATAAAGAAGAGACAGAGATTTTCACTAGTTTTTTCATGGAAATTGTAACTTCCCCATCATAACACATTTAATTAAGCATGACCAAAAGAGTCTTTTACCATTTCTTTTGCTCACTTTCAGTATTTGTTACAGTCTATTGTGCCTAATGTCTCATTTATTCATATTGTAGATCTACTTCAAAATTAAACAAAAAAATAAACCCTGACAACATGATTTCTAAAGTCACTCCCACTTCTAAAGTTCTATGATTCTAAAAGATTCTCATATCTAAAGAAAATTTCTTTCAGTGTAGTAGCAAGTTTCACACAATTGACCAATGTAGAATCCTTATAAATAACTTTACTTTAAGCCTGCCTTAAACTCATGCCCAAGATTCACATTTAATTTAGATTAATATTAATAATAATAAGAGGAGCACCAACCCTCTATGAAATCTCATGAAAGTTAAATCAAAAGCAAAGACTTTTATGCTCTGCTAGGGGAAAAGAGCCCTATAACAGTGAAGATATTTGGGAAGTCAAAGGAGGATGGAACACCTGACCCAAATAGCATGGGGAAGAGATAATTTCCCTGTTCTGTCTGAGACCAGCTCCATGAGTGAGCAGAGAGAAGGTCAAAAATTTACATCAGTTGTCTTTGAACCCCAAGACACCTCTATGTCCAAGTTATGGACACCTGGATTTTGACATGAGAACTCCATCCTCTTGCAAATAAGAAAAGAAAATAAATCAACTGTTAGTGATAAAAATAGCTATGAGATGGACAAAAGCTTAGCCTTGTCAGTCATTTGTACCCATATGAAAGTCAAGTTTCCAGATTCATTCCCCAGAGAAAATTTCAATGAGAGGAAGGCAGCAAGAGAAGACTGAGTACCTAGATTCACAATACAAGAAGGAGAGCAAGAGAGAAAGTCCAAGACACACCAAAGTAAACCTTGATTTCTTCTTTATAACATTGACTAATATTGATCCAAGGACTTCCTCACAGCAGTCTCTGGGATTCAGTCATGGCAGAGGAAAGGGATATAATTACACTATGCTTCAAGCAACTTTCTTAGTTTTTAACATACTGATCAAATGATCTAGTCAGGAATTTTCAGAAAGTTCTAGACTAATAGATAAACCTCAATACAACACCACATTCTTAGTTATGGCCTTAGCTAACACCATTCATTCACTCTCTTAGTCCACCCACACATTCACTCACTTACTCATTGTTTTAAAGAAGCATATTCTGAGTGTTAACTATGTATGTGTCTGCATGTAATGATTAATCAACCATGTACTCTGTCTTTCAGGAGTTTGCAATCTAGTACAGTCTTATCTAGTATCTATAAATGTGAACAAATATGCAAGTCTACTATAAATATACACCCAAAAGAAGTGCAGAGGAATAATACTCAGTAAAAATGAGGACTCACTTTCCTTTCTCAGAAGTCCTCAATAAAGTTATTCATGATTTTAGCACTAGATTCACATTGAAGATAGAGGCTGAGATTCCTATATTTTTAAAATCAAGGCAAAGACACCTGGCCAGTAACAAAATTCAGATAATTTGACATGACAATAAGGATAAAAGTGCCCTTTCCTTCATCCTATATCCACCTGGAAAAAAACAAACAAACAAAAAAAGCCTGTGGAGGACCTCATGAGTAAATCAGAGAAAATATCTAAGCCAATTTCCAGACCATTATGGTAATTCACTTTACAACATCCTTCATAGGTTTTCCTTTCAGAGCCTTACCTCCCAAGAGTCAGGCCACTTAAAGTTATATTTTAACATATTGTTTGTTCTAATGCTGGCATTCATGCTTATTTACTGTATAGCAATTATTTAAGCAAACACTCTAAATTTCTCCATATAATTGTTATAATTAATTATCAATCATCATTATGTTCTCAAAAACTGGAGGACTAATCTGGGGATAATTTTTCAGCATTAGTTTTCTAGCTGCCATGCTTTTGCTACGTATTAAATCACTCAATAATTTGTTGAAAATATCAGTAGATTTTGGTGAGAATTGGGGTGGAACTCTTAGAGAGAAGATCATTTTTTTCCCTACAATTTAGTGCAAATTATTAAAGGTAAAAATGGAGTTCTCATTGTGGCTCAGTGGAAATGAATCCAACGAGAATCTATGAAGATGTTGGTTCAATTCCTGGTCTCGCTCAGTGGATTAAGGATCCAGAATCACTGTGAGCTGTTGTGTAGGTCACAGACGTGGCTCAGATATGGTGTTGCCTTGGCTGTGGCATAGGTCAGTGGCTAGAGGTCCAATTCGACCCTTAGCCTGGGAAGTTTCATGTGCTAAGGGTGTGGCCCTGAAAAGCAAAAATAAATAAAAATAATAAATAAATAAAAGGTAAACTTCTCAATGAGACCATCTAAGTAAGAAAATTTCGGGGAAACAAGTACTCGTGTACAACTTAGTATAAAATTTGTATTGAGTAATTACTTAATGTAAAAAAGAGTCTGAAAATTTCTATGTTCTTTGGTCCAAAATTTCCTACTGATAAAATTGAAAAGAAGGAGACAATGATGACAAAATGAAAAAGCACAGATATTCAACCTAATATCAAAATTATGAAGATGTTTATTTCGAAGTAGTGCAGTGGTCTATTATGGTTAAAAGAATCTATTATGAAAATGTTGCATAATGATGAGAAATTATTCTAGCTATACTTATAAGAAAAAGAATGCATACAAGCTTATAAGTAATCATGATTCAATATTTTAAAAATACACATAAAATATACTCCCTAGAAATCTATATATTTTATTTTTAAGAGAAAAAAAGAGTTTCAAAAGGACATGTATAAAATAGATCTACTTCTTTAGAAATACTTAAAAATGTCTTGAATTATTATTATATACTTCTAATTCTTGAGCAAAACTGTAAGACTATACAACTATTAATATTTACTAGATCTGAAATTTAAATGTTTAGAAATATTTGTATTTTTCAACATAAGTTTTATAATAGTTGAAATGTTTACAATAAATTTCTACTTTGTGTCCATAAAATACATATTTTTGAACAGAAAAATTAAAACAGACATAAACTTGGAAATTTAAACAAAATGTTATAATGAATTTCTTTGTCTATTTTTTGCATTTGTCAAATTATCTAACATAACTATATATTATTTTATAATTAAAAAATAAATTTTAATTAGGATGAAAACATCCAAATA
The DNA here is from genome assembly GCF_016906955.1 of Phacochoerus africanus. NCBI lineage: Eukaryota > Metazoa > Chordata > Mammalia > Artiodactyla > Suidae > Phacochoerus > Phacochoerus africanus. The sequence continues at coordinate 70,047,464 of NC_062546.1, read as the reverse complement.
AATGTCAAATGATTAAAGAATTAAAATCTAACTTCAGATAATATGCACAAAAAACCTTCAAGTAATAAAGCACACATTAACTAATATCTAAAATATAAAAGTAACATAAATGAAGGATTTTTTCTTATGCTGTTATGTATCACTTTAAAAAACTTCATACCATTAAGTTTTATAGTACCAAAATGTCAATCTAATATGGAAAGCTGAGTTTATGCATATATGAAGCACTCAGACAATTTTAGATGTTTCTTTTTCAAGACTTGCTAGACCTGACATCACATTGAATGTAAATTACCCATTAAATATAAAGCATTTTCTTAATTTAAATTGCTCTCAATCATGTCTGTTCAACTTATCATTTCTATATTTTCCCTTAGATATATATATAAAACAATAAAACAGCACCTTTGCAACAAAGCAGATATTGAGTTAGATCACTAATGTTGTTCATATTATTATTTAAAGGATTCAAAGGAAGATGTGTGTGTATAGTGTGTAACATGCTAGGTTTTCACTGGTTGTTACATTATAATGGAACAAATCTTCAATTCTGCAAATAGAAAGAACACAAAACCTTAATCAATAAACTTGATAAAATGCATGTCAGTTATTTTATACTATTTGCTCTTCAGTTTGGATAACTGCTGCTACCTGTAGCCTAAACCATTAACCTCTCAACCTCAGTAAATTGAGACTTCCTAGCAAAAATAACCACACTACCAAAAGGAAGCCACATTTCCAACAAGAGAGAAAGAGTAGTTTGTTAATCAAGTTTGTTAGTCAGTACCACACTGAATTTGAGAGTTCATGAAAAATTGTGCTGGCGTTTTGTATTTTCTTTCAAAAACTGCTTCTTATAACTCCTCAATAGGCTTTCCTTATCCCTAGCCATGAAAAACAGCAGTGTTTCCAACTTTTCACCTTTCAACCAATGTGTCCCTGTGGTATTCACAGTACTAATGAAAGAGCTTCTTGACAATGTCACTTTGGACCACCCGAGAAGTGGAGTCCTGCCAATGTAAACCATTATTACAGTACTGACCGCTCATCTCTTGCTGTGAGGTCATTCAGAAACTTCCCCTGCTTCCCTATTGCTCACACTGTCTCTGAAGAGTGACATCCTCCCTTGAACCATAGACACTGAGGCAAGCCCCCTGCTACTGATTCCCATCCAGATCGCTATGGACAACATCCACACTTTGATGCTACTGAATGGGCTTTCTTTCTTTGGGGGAAGAATCAAAGAACTTTCAAAGAAAAAACAACTTGGCAATGACAAAGAAATGTCCACAAACTGATGCAGTTTTTCCTTTGGAATTTTCCTCACATCCTGCGCTTATAACAAGAAATGAAATTCCTTGAGCATAAGTATTTAATAATAAAAGCACAAAATAATATAAGAGCTTTGTTTTTGCCAGAACCTCATTTAACTTCTGAGGATGAAAATGATTTGGGTACAAATTTAGTCTACAGTTACTGACCCAAGAGTATTTAAATGATACGGATTATGGGACACGGGGACTATTAGTCTTTATTAAATAATGGTGACCTGTCACACACAATTTGTGTGGAGTGCACAGAAAGTTTAGGTTGTTATAGTTTGGAAACTGCTATTCAAGGATAAGGGAACATGAATAAGCATTCAGTGTTGCTAAGAAACAACTCATCCAATCTCATTTTCCCTAAAATAACTACCAAATATCAGATATTTTTGTACACATGGCCAGACATGCCAGGTTATCCCTGTAGAGCCATAGAAAAATGCACTCTCAGTCTTTAATATAAGTGCCTTCTGCTTTTCCTGGGTTAGAGAACTTAGTCTCCCAAGTCACTGTCTTATACATTTGCCCTTTAATTTCTTGCCATTACTGATAGTTCAATGCCAAGAATGATAGGTTGATTGTCTGTTTTACTCATTTGTCAAGAGATCAACTTGATTTAGGCACGGGAGCCCCCCACATTCCATCTGTAGTGGATAACCCCTATGGCATTGGATGGAAACTTTCACTTAAGGATATAGCATCAGGAGAAGAAAAATATTGTCCTTGCTTTCATGAAATAAACTGTGATATAGACAGAGACAAATATAAAAAGTAAAACACAATAGAAAAGGTGTTGATATAAATTATTGATTATTTATGTTTAAATTCATATTTCTGTCTAAAATGGTGGAAAACATACAGGGGAGCTTACACACACACACAAAAAGTGTTTAAATGGCTAATTACCAGTTTTCCAATGGAGGACTCAAGCTAAGTTCAGTGTGGAAGGATAGACAATACCACATGCTAATGTACCAAACCATGGAGAGAAAGCCAGGCAGGTGTTGGATGGAAGTGAGGCAGTGATGTGCTGGTAAATGGTTAACCAGATTTTTGGAAACAAATGAAAAATATTATATTAGTGAGTACAGCTTTGGGAAAAGAAACACATTGTTTGCTGTTATGAGCCAGTATGAGCCAGTTCTACCCATTACTGAAGCTGGGTGATATGGTAGTTCCACAATCTTCTTATCTAGAAGATAAAAACATAATTGAGCATTTACAAATTTAACTTTACCAAGTAGTAATTCTAAAAGAAATTCTAAATTTTAGCTTTTTAAATTTGTTTGTTTTTTTTTTTGCCTTTTTGATGCTTGAAGGAGACTCCCTCCTGCCAAATTTGTTTTGTCACTTTTCCTTTTATCAGTGTGTTTATGTTAAACAATATTTCTACTCTTCTCTGGTCTGAAGAAAAGATAACCAAGCCTGTTAAAATACCATGTTAAGTAAGAGTCACTAGGACTCTTAATCAGGTCAAAATAGCACAAAGCATAACTAAAAGACAGTGCTTTCTGAGAGCTGTTGTAAGGCAAAGCCTTATTTCCTGATTCAGAGCTATAACTTGAAGCGTTGGGATGTCCTAATTATGAATCCCCTATGACTATATATGGACAGAAACATAGTAAACATCATAAATAAGTAGGTTATTTTTCTGCTATTTAAGCTACAAAACATCAGTGAGTTATTTCATGTCAGAAATAAGCAAAAACATTAATGAAAATGTCTGCCATTATTAATAGGAAAAAAAGCTAGTGAATAATGATGACTTATTTAAGTAAATTGCTCATCTCATTAATGCAGGGGGCCCGAGGAAAACCTTTATAGTGTCTAGCAGGTCATATAAATGAATGCAACAGGGCCAAGAGAAATACAGCAGAAATATAAGATAGAGTAAATCAGGGGCTGTGATAGACTGAAGGAGAGACTACCACTTCTGCCCTGTGTCATGGACTAGAGGCCCCTTTAAGAGAAGCTGGAATTTCGTGTAAAATTTCCTGATTCTTATAGGTTGGTGAGTAATTCATATTTTAAACACACCGTGTCGGCCAAACAAAACATGTCAGCGGGCAGGATTTTGTCTGTTAGCCACCAACTCGAGACCTTTGCTTTCATTCATTCTAAACAGTGCAATGTGGTTTGTATTATGTGGTATTGGCAGGCAGGTAGTATGTGGGGCTGTCGTGCCTGGATTTATTTTACTTATTAATTACTTTATATCCTGCCTTGTTCCCAGATGTATATGAGATAGTTATTAAAAAAATCATACAATAATATGATAAAGTAATTGAGGTGAAGGGAGAAAGGACTAAAATCATGAGACTCCTAAGGAGAGGTAATATAAAGAAATGAAGGACATAAAGTGAAATAAAAGTATTTAAGATGATATAACAGTGCCTCATTGAGCTTCACAGCAGCCCAAGTAAAGAGAGAAAAAATTTTCTTATAAAATTTATTTCTGCCATGTGTGAGGGAAATCATGATAGACAATGGAGGGAAAAGGAGCTTTATAAAAGATAGAGGTCCAAGAAAAAATTTTGCAAAGGCCTTTATATTTTTCAGAAATGGAAGAAATTTTTCCTCACTCAGAGTCTGGTCGTCTCACCTCTAGTAACTCTTGGCAGTGAAGTCATAAACTACACCAGAAGCAAAATATTCACACATAGGTTTCAGGGACCTTTTTCAAAAAATATAATTTCTTCCTTCCTGTCTATAGATAGATCAATTGATGAATTGATCAATCTATCTCCAAACAAAGGAAACCTCCTACCATGACTGATACATTGAACCATCCTTAATATCAGTAAACTTCGTGTTTATTTTAGTTAATACCAGGACAGATCTCAAAATTAAATTCCATTTAATATATATTAACCACTCATAATATGTCAAATATGGTGCTATATATTTGGTAATTTACAAAGATGAATTTTAAAAAGCAAAAAAAAAAAAAGCAAAAAATCCAAAAAAACCTTGCTTTTAATGAGCTTCCCTTCTAAGTAAAGGAACAAAGAGGTTTTCAAATAATTGTAGGATGCTGGGTTAAGTCATGTTAAAATATGTCTACAAAGTACAGAGGTAACATGATTATTTCTCTCTTGAAGGTATGAGAAAAGGCTTCCAAGAATACATATAGAAGTCCCTTCGATATCATTTTAAATTATGTTTAGGGAGTTCCCATCATGGCACAGTGAAAACAAATCCAACTAGGAACCATGAGGTTGTGGATTTGATCCCTGGCCTCCCTGGTTAAGGATCCGGTGTTGCTCTGAGGTGTGGCATAGGTTGCAGACACAGCTTGGATCCTGCATTGCTATGGATGTGGCGTAGGCCAGCAGCTGTATCTCCAATTGGACCCCTAAACTGGGAACGTCCATATACCTAGGGTGTAGCCCTAAAAAGCAAAATAAAAAAAGGATGATTAGAAGATTGCACCTATCTCTAGGAAGGGCAGGCGGCCTTCTTGAGAAATGCAAAAATATTTTAGCCTAGAGAACATTTTCCTCCAGTTTCTTTCTGTGGTGTTCACATCATTGGTAGTATCTCATTTTCAGATATCACTACATTAAAACAATACATTTTGATCCCTTCTTTTTATTACTCTATGTCCACATGACTCACCCCTAATGCCACACATTTAGGAATTCTATTCATCCCAACCAGCTATCATCCGTGTAGTATACATAGAATACTAAGAAAATTGGTATTTTCTATTTTAGTTTTTATATTCCATCCCACATGGCTTCATTGTGTGGCATATGTGGCAGCCACACTCTCTGGAATTATCCAATACCTTGGAAACTCAGGCCACTTATAACTATCAATTCATTACTGACTTTTGAGTCAGGTTTCCTGGCTCTTTTGATCAGACTTCCTGACTCCCTTTATACTCTTCTTAACATCTTTAGTTTGGGAGCAATTTTTTCCCTTACTGATTATGCAATACTTTCTTTATGCCTAAATAAACTCTCTTTAATTCATTTAAATGCCCCTAACTTCATGGAAATCCCATTATTTCTTTGCATATCTTTTCACTTACCCAGTGTGATGGATCTTACTCCTTCTTGGGAAACACTGTGTCAGTTTCTTTGAGAATCTTATAATTTAATGAAACAACTATGATTTTCCAAATAGCAATGATTCCAAGCATTCTATCTATTGCTTTAATATACCTAGTCTCCCCACTCTTACCTCTGCAGACTCTGCTTGAGACAGAAAGTGTTCTTAGGAAGAAAAGATATTTTAAGGATAGCACTCAATTCCATGTTAGTTCCACATCCTGAGACAGGGAAATTATATTTTGAAAAAGAGTTTTAGAGATATTTCTGTGGTTATCTATATACATTAGATTCTCTGTATATACATAGTCAAATCCATGGAGGAGTAAAAAAGGCAAAAGAGAACAGCAAACAAGACAAGACTTGACAAAAAAAATGTAGTTTCAGGAGGGCACTAAATGTTGAAAAGAAAATTAAAAGATAATCCTAAGAGCACAAATTCAGTCTTATGACCTTCATTTTTGAGGAATTGAGGTGGAAAACACTCTAAAATTTAGTTCTGTGCTTTGTTTTCAATAAGAGGCACAAGATCTCACAGATGTTTTTGGATATAAATAGGCAGACCTCCAAGGAGCTGGTATATATCAATTTTTGTTAGGGTCAGAGGTCTAAACTTTACAGGAGTATCTTTCCTCAAACCCAAAACTTAGAAGCACTATGCTCTAGTGAATAATAAACAGTACATATTTAAATTATCAATTTTTACATTTGTTTATTTGGATTTGTGCTCCTTATATATTATTTCTAACTGTCTGTTAATCACTATATAACTTTCTCCTAAAAAAAAAAAAGTTTTCAAAGAAGAATACTGTCAAAGAGGAGGAAGGTTGGCAAAAATATCAGGTGGGCAGTGGTTGATTTCTCTTACCTCAACAGAAGAGATCAAGAGAGGAAGAAAAGAAGTTAGGAATTGAAAGAGAATATAAAATCCTTAAAAGTAGAGAGGAAGATGATTCCTTCTCAAGTGTTGAATAATAAAGCAGTGTAGAATGTGAAAGAATTCAAGCAATAGTGTGTGTCCAGAACCCTTCCATAGTTCTTTCATTCTCATTCCCCTTACAGAATCATTTATTCTCATCAAGGTCAATGACAGAACCCAGGAGGAGCACAGTCTTTAAGATAACAAAAACTATTCCCCATGGCTATTAACAGATCAGCCTTGGAGTCTTGATTTGTACTCAGCTAGTGAGCAAGTAGATATACCAATGCTGTTGCTTCATAACTTCAAAAAGGGGGTAAGGAAGAGAAAAATGCTGAGTCAGAGCTAGGAGAGACATGGAGGAGGATTTTATTGACCTGGGCTTCGGATTTATTTTTTAAAAATTGGTTAAAAATAAACCCATTAATTTATGTCTCTAAGAACATCTTTGGTCTTTACTTAATAACAGCTTTGGCAAAGCTGTAGTGAGAGAAACAAAAAGAAATAAACTTAGTTTTCCTTTTAACATACAATTATTGTCCTGTTAAATGTAAATTTAATACCTATTTGAAACATGTAATTTAAATTGTGACCAAAAATATTATAAGCATGCTGACTACTTCTAATTAAATCAGGTGGCCTTATTTTAATGAAGGGAGAATTTGGAGGCAATACCAATTGCAGTAACAAGCTTATGACTTGCTTTTCACAGTCAACATATCATTAGCATTTGGACCCCAGAAAGAGAGTAATTATTTTTTAAATAAACTTTTAAAATTAAAGACTAGATATACATAATGTAGTCCACCCCCTGTTTTTCTTTCTATTTTTTTAAGTGCTATTTGAAATAGACATAGACTAAACAAATTAAAATGTGCAAAAACACACCTGGTCCTTATCTGACCAACAGCTAAAGCTTGGTATAAGAACCTCACAAACTTATCAGCTGCTTCCTTTGCTCAGCTAGCATTGTCTTCTGGGTTTATTTTTAAGACTTCAGTCTGCATGGTAACCACTTGAACATTTAAGGCTTTGTTCAGCTTTATGGAATAAAACATAAATTGTTTACTAAATCAGGGTATGGAGGGAAGAGCTAAATTCTCTTATTTTTAATATTTCTCTTTGATATCTGCCCTTCTGGACAGAAATTTCAAGCAACAGTTCCAGCAAACATATGGGGAAACCCACTGGAAATATTGTAAGGTAAATCAATAAAGGCAGATGCCGGCATGTCTGGATGTTGTTTATGCTGAAGAGTCCTGCATTCTTTATGTTTTGAAATTATTCTGTTGTAACCATTTTCAGATTCGTTTAGTTTGGCAATGTATTCTCCTCTCTAAAGGTGTCTGCATTTATTTGACTACAGAAAATATTTACTTTAGTAAAGGGCAGCTTAACCTTTGTTTAAATTTGAGGTGAGTTAAAGGTCACTGTAATTATTTGCTGTATTATTTGTGTCAGATTTGAATTACTATGAATACAGCACATGCATTGCCCTTTATTATGAAATAAGCTAAAAGAAACTCAACTTCTGCATCCAGCAAGCATATTTTATGGAACCAATCAGTGTTGCAGAACATTTTCAAGGTTCTCTCTTGGACTGTGATTGACTGAAAGTGCTTGAGGTTAAGGTCCTTTCCCAGAGGGAGGGAAGGAGGCGATTTAACATGGCAGCTCACCCTCCCCCCACCCCCAGCTATGTTTTTGATGGCTTGCAGCCAGAATACGGACAGAGTGGGGTTCAAGGCTATTAGTGAAACACTGCAAGCAGTCACATTGGAAAAAATATATAGTCAGGGGATTCAAAAGGTGGAACTGCTGAGCAGAGGATGACTTCCGAACAGATAATAGGAATCCTCAGGTTTTTCACTGAGAAAAAAATTCAAATTAAAAACATAAATATTGGCATAAGAAATGTTGGTGAAAAATAAAGAGAAAATGATAGGCAAGATTTGAACTCAAATAGTTTTAGGCATAAAAGTAGGTGAACCTTCATACTTGGTCTTACCCTTCATTTATGGAGAGAAAATAATGTAATATAACATACTGACCTCACCTTTAAATACACAGGTATGTACACACACACACACACACATAAATCAATGATATTTTGTGTATGATTCTGGTGACAAAGAAATATCAAAGTTCAAATAGCAACCAAACTACTCTAATAATTTGGAGTTTCTTTACTTGGGAGGATGCATGCTGGGATGGGATGGAAATGGATAGCATATACAATTAAGTTTTGGGATTTATAACCTCCAAATTTGTCAGATGCTGCAAGTGAAGAGTATCCTAATTTTATTCATATAAAGATAATATTACCTTTTTGTTGTGTGTTATAAGAAGACTAGCACCTCTATAGTACATAGGAAATACATGCAACTTAGGAAGTATTCAATAAATATTAGCTATTTTTTCCATTATCACTATCATTATTATTACTCAACTACTTAGGACAAAACATACCTATAGCAAACACAAATTTTTGACACAAGCTAAAGTGAAGGTAAAATGAAGTCAACCTTATACCTCTAGAACAAAGGCATTTGGTATCGATAAGATATTGTAAAAAGTATCTTTAAGGATAATCTTCATAATTAATGGTAGGGTCACAACAAAATGAAGCTAATAGCGTTAGATCAGGATGAAAAAAATTCCAAATATTGAAAAGCATCTGTAAATGTTGGTAATAATGATAACGATTAGGCCCAAGACTATCTGGGATTTTGTTTCCAGTTCCAAGGTAGATAATTTATGTTCGATTACAGCCAAAATTTCTGCCTTTTAGATTCTTCAGTTACCATTTCTTACTACAATAAATAAATAAACCCTATAAACTAAACTAAGTTCCATTAATAGTTCATATGGCTTTCAAAGGAACTATTTTGAGGTTTTTTTACATACTGTAATTGACATACCATAATATTCATCCAGTCTAAGTATATGATTCAATGATTTTTTGTAAATTTACAGAGCTGTACAGTCATTCCATTAATCTAAATATTTTTCATGAATTTATGGAGAAGAAATCCACCTATTATATAATTCATTCACTTAAATTTTACAATTTAATAGTTTTTAGCATATTCACAGAAAGCGTTGTCCTACTACCAGGACAATCTAACTTTACAACATTTTCATCATCTCAAGAAGAAACCCTGTAACCATTGGCAGTTATCCTCATTTCTCCCAAATTCCCCTTCCTATATTCCTAGGCAAACACTAAAATACATTCTGTCTCTATAGATTGGACAACTCTAGACATTTCATTGTATGTAGAATCAGATGGTATGTAGTTTTGTGACTGACTTTTTTTTTTTTTTTGGTCTTTTTGCTATTTCTTGGGCCGCTCCCATGGCATATGGAGGTTCCCAGGCTAGGGGTCTAATCGGAGCTGTAGCCACCGGCCTACACCAGAGCCACAGCAACGTGGGATCCGAGCCGTGTCTGCAACCTGCACCACAGCTCACAGCAACGCCAGATCGTTAACCCACTGAGCAAGGGGAGGGACCGAACCCGCAACCTCATTGTTCCTAGTCGGATTCGTTAACCACTGCGCCATGATGGGAACTCCATGACTTCTTTCATTTAGTATATTTTCATGATTCATACATATGATAGCTTTTTATCAGCCCTCCATTCCTTTTAATCTCTAAGTAATATTTGATTGGATTACTACATCATATATTTTCTATTCATAACTGAATTCACTTTCAGCTATTAAGAATACTGCTGCTATGAACAAACAAGTGTAAAATTTTGTATGAACATATGATTTCATTTTGCGTGTGTGTAGATACCCAAGAGTAGAAGTGCTAGCTCATAAGGCAAATCTATGTTTAACATTTTAAGAAATTATCAGGTTGTTGTCCTTAACATTTATGCCAGTTTACATTCCTATGAACAGTATATAAGGTTTCCAGTTTCTCCTTGTCAATACATGTTTGCTTCTTTGCTTTCATCCATAATAGGATGATATAAGTAATAGCATTGCCAGTGGGTGTGAAGTGGTACTTTACTGTAGTTTTGATTTGCATTTCCCTAATGAGCAATGATATTGAACATCTTTTTATGTACTTATTGGCCATTTGTATATCTTCTTTAGAGAAATTTATATTTGAATATGTCGCCCATTTTAAAATTAGCTTGTCTTTTTATCAGTGAATTTACATATTTTCTATATTAGACACTAATTAGATAGATGAATTGCCAATATTTTCTTTCATTCTGTAGGTTGTCTTTTCACTTTCTGATAGTGTCATATAATGGAAAAAAAGGGTGCTTTTTTTTTTGAAGAAGAATTTATTGATTTTTTTTTTTGCTTGCCTTTTAGTGTCATATCTGAAGAAACCATTGTCTAATCCATGGTCGTGAAAATTTACATCTGTATATTCTTATTAGGATGGTATTCTCTTAGCTTTTACTTTTTGGATCTGTGATCCACTTTTGGATTAATTATTGTATGACAAGCAAGAAGTCCAATTTTATTCTTTGCATGCTTATAGCCAGTCATCCCAGAATCATTTGTTGAAAGTATTATTCTCTCTCCACGTGCCTCCCCATATGTACATAATAAATTCTCTTGGCATCTTTGTGGAAAACTGACAGTAAATGTAACCGTTTACTTATGGACTTTCAATTCTGTGTCATTAATCTATATGTTGATTCTTATGCAACTACCAGATTATTTGGATAAATGTAGGTTGTAGCAAATTTTGAAATTGGGAAGAGTGTATCTCCAACATTGTTCTTATTTTTCAAGACTGTTATTATTATGCTGAGTACATTGAAATTCCATGTGAATTTTTGTGATTATTAATTTTGGAAAAAGAAGTCAGCTAGGATTTTGATAGGGATTATGTTGAATTTGGGGTATATATATGCCAATTTAATATTGACTCTTCCAATCCCTAAACATGGAATAGGTTTCAATTTATTCAGGTATTCCTTAACTTCCTTCTTTAATTATAGTTTTAAGAATATAAGTTTTGTATTTTGTGGCAAAATATAAGGTGAAAATTATTGCTATTTTTTTCTTTTTGGATGCTAATAAAATTGTTCTCTTAAGTTTATTTTCAGATTGTATATTCCTGGTGTATACAATTAAATTCTATATATTGCTCCTAATCTCTGTGATTAATCTGAACATGTTTATTACTTCTAGTTTTTTTAAGTGGATTCCTTAAAATTTTCTATCTACAAATTATGTAATATGCAAAAAGATAGCTTTACTTCTTTTTCAATCTGAATACCTTTTATTTCATTTTATTGACTAATTGGCTTTGCTAGAACCATTTGAATAGAAGTGGTGAGAGTAGACATCATTGTTTATTATTTGGGCGACAAAGTATTCATTCTTTTATTATTAATTTTATTAACTGCAGATTTTTTGTAGATGCCTTTAACAGTTTGAGAAAGTTTCTTCATTTTCTTAGTTTATTAATCATCAAAGGGTGTTAGTTTTGGTCAAACGCTTTCCCTGTATCTATTCATATAATCATGAGATTTTTGTCCCTTTCCTTTTGATAATTTGAATTACACTAATTTTTATGTTGATTCAATCTTACATTCTTGGATATATCTCATTTAATAATGATTTATGGTCCTTTTTGTTGGTATAGCTGGTTTGCTAGTACTTTGTTGGGAAATTTTTTGTGTCTAGAGTCATGAGATAACATTCTATAGATTTTTTTGTCATGTCTTGGGTTTTGATATTAGAGCAATGATAACGTCATAGAATGAATTGAAATGTGTTTCGTCTTCTATTTTTTGGAAGAGTTTGTAAAAAAAAGTTATACTAATTGTTCTTCTAATACTTGGTAGAATTCACCAGTAAAGCCATTAAACTGAGCTTTTCTTTGAAGTTTTCTAAAATTACTAATTCAGTCTTTACTTCTAATGGATTTATTCTATTTCTCCTTTATTCTTTTTTTGACATTTTTATTGTTATGTCTCCAATACAATTTTTTTCCCTACTCTACAGCATAGTTACCCAGTTACACATACACGTATACATTCTTTTTTCTCCCATTATCATGCTCTGTCATAAGTGACTAGACATAGTTCTTAGTGCTTAACAGCAGGTTCTCATTGCTAATCCACTCCAAAAGCAATAGTTTACATCCATTAACCCCAAGTAGTGTGTTGGTTGTATAGTGGTGAGCATAGATGCCATCCTTGATTCTATTTCAGTAGTTTGGGCCTTTTATATATGTATAAATTTGTCCTTTTCATTAAATTATCAGTAGTGGTGTCTCATCTTTCATTTCCGATATAAGTAACTTATTTTATTTTATTGTGTCTTTTTAGGGCTGCAACCACATCATATGGAGGTTCCCAGGCTAGAGGTTGGATCTGAACTGTAGCTCACAACAATGCTGGATCCTTAACCCATTGAGTTAAGAAGCTGCGACCTCATGGATGCTAGTCAAATTCATTTTTGTTGAGCCATGATGGGAAAACCTGATTTTAGTAATTTAAACATCTCTCTTTTCTCTCTCTTGCCTGCTTAGCTTAAGATTTGTCAGTTTTTTAAATCTTCTTAAAGATTCAACTTTGGGATTTTTAAAAAATTATCTTACATTTTACTAATTATCTGATCTAGTATTCATTATTTTCCTTATTTTGCTTTATATAGATTTAATTTTACTTTGTTTATCCATTGTATTAGGATGAAACATTAATGATTTCAGTTCTTTCATTATATTTTCATTATTTTTTAATATGGATATTTACAGCTATAAATTTCTCTTTAAGCCATGCTTTAGCTGAATCCCAAGTTTTTTGACATTGTGTCTTCTTTTATGCTTATCTCAGGGTGGTTTCCAATTTTCTTTGTGACTTCTTTAGGAGCACATTTTTAAGTTTTTCATATATGTGAATTTCCCATTTTTTTCTGTTATTGAATTCTTTTTCTTTATTGTCAGAGGATATATGCTGTATAAATTCAATAGTTTTAAATACAATGAGGCTTGTTTTGTAGGCTAGCATACCATCTCTCCTGAAGAAGATGCACCCTTGAGAAGAGGGTGTATTCTGATGTTGTTGGGTGGAAGGTTCTTCAGATGTCCTTAAGGTTTGTCTTATTGGTTTGCAACATGTTCGTCTTGCATTTTCTTATTAATCTTTTGCCTAGTTGTTCTATCCAATTTTGTTATTAAAGTATATTATTCAACTATTATTGTTGAATTTTATTTTTCTCATTTCAATTCTGTCAATTTTTGTTTCAAGTATTTTGAGGCTCTGTGGTCAGGTGTATATATTATATATCACTGATGGATTGACAATTTTCATTATGAAAGTCTCTAATTATCTCTAGAATTTTTTTTCACTTTTTATGGCCACCTGTGGCATCTGGAAGATCCCAGCCTAGGGGTCAAATCAGAGCTGCAGATGAGGCTAGACCACAGCCATGGCAACACCAGATATGAGTCACATCTGTGACCTATGCTACAATTTGTGGCAACACTGGATTCTTAACCCAATGACTGAGGCCAAGGATCAATCCTGCATCCTCACAGAGAATATGTCAGGTCCTTAACCCACTGAGCGACAGTGGAAACTCCTCTAGAATTTATTTATTTATTTATTTATTTATTTATTTATTTATTTATTTATTTTGACTTTTTGCCTTTTGAGGGCCACTCATGCGGCATATGGAGGTCCCAGGCTAGGGATCGAATCAGAGCTGTAGCCGTCTGCCTACACCAGAGCCACAGCAACACAGGATCCTAGCCGAGCCTGTGACCTACACCACAGCTCACGGAAATGCTGGATCCTTAACCCACTGAGCAAGGCCAGGGATTGAACCCGTAACCTCAGGGTTCGTAGTCAGATTCGTTAACCACTGAGCCACGACAGGAAATCCATCCTCTAGAATACTTTTTAAAATCTATTTATCTGATATTGGATTATAGCTACTCCAACTTTATTATGGCTACTATTTGCAAAATTTATTTTTTCCATTTGTTTACTTTCAATTTATTTGTATCTTTGAAGTTGAGATTTGGATTTTGTTTTCTTGTTAATTGTAGTTTACGATGTTTTCCTTTTGATTGACTTGTTAATACATTCACATTTAATGTTATTATAGATATTTAAATTTGTCTGAAAAATTAACTTTTTGTTTTCAATGTGCATCTTTTTAATTGGTGTTGTTACTGCTTCTCTGTTCCTTCATTACTGCTTTTTCGGGGGGAGAAACTAAGTTGATATTTTCTCATGTACTATTTTCTTTTATAAACTTTTCCAAAATATATTAAAAATTATTTTTTAGTGGTTGTTCTGGGGCTTACCATGTTTATCTCATCAAAATATACTTAATATTTATATGAATACAATCATAGTGAGATATGGAAACGGTATTCTTACAAAGCTTTAGTCTCTTTTCACAATTTTGATGCTATTTTTACACATCTATATGTATTAAAAATCCAAATATTATATTGGTATAAGGGCTATTTGTATAATTTTATGGCTTTTAAAGAAACTGAGAGAATAGAATGTATATATAGATTCCACCATATTATTTACCATATATTTCTTTTCTTTTATTCCCATTGAATCAGTTCACTCTCTAATAGAGTGTTCTTATTTCAATACAACCTTACTGCCATTCACACCTCTACATTTTATTATCAGATATATTAAATTTCTATATTTCTAATGTACACATTGCTTTATACAATTGCTTTTAAATCAGTTAACAATAAAGGAGGATGTATATTATATTCTCTTTTTTAAGTTACATAATTGTCTCTGCTGGCTCTTCTGTGTGTATGTCTATATTTGCATATATGCTTGCATTCAAATAAGTGTCCAGGGTTACTTGCTTTCAGCCTTAAGAATTTCCTTTAGTCTTTCTATCAAAGTGTGTCTACTAGAAACAAGTTCTCTCAGTTTTTGTGTATCTGGGAATGTTTATATTTCATCTTCATTTTTGGAAGATAACTTTTACTAGATACAAGATTCTTGACACAATTTTTGTGTATGTATTTTAAATACGTCAATCTTCAGCCTCCTTCTGGTTCTATTGTTTCTGCTTAGAATTTACCTCTTAATTTTAATGGGCTTTACCTACCTGATAAGTTATTTTTCTCTTTGCTTTCAAGATGTTCTATGACTTTATCTTTCAACATTTTTTATGATTATGATCCTGGGTAAGGATCGCTTTTTATTTTCCTTGAAGTTTTTTCTGAAGTTTTCAGATAAGTAGATTAATATTTTTCATCAAATTTGGGATGTTGCCAGCCATATTTTCTTCAAATACTGTTTTCTCTTTTTATTATTTCCTTTCCTTCTGGTACTTCCATTATGTGTTATATTGCTATACTTAATAGTAGCCCTTCATTTTCTTACCTTTTTTTTTTCTGTTCATCTCTACAAGTGTATCTTAAAATTTACTGATTCTTTCTTGTGTCAGATCCAATCTACTGTTGAGACTCTCAGGTAAATTTTTCATTTCCATTTGGTACTTTTAAATATCAGAATTTAAAAAAAAATATTTCCCTTTCTTAACAGTCTCTATTTGATATGCTATTGTGCTCATATTATTCTTTAATTATTTAAGCATGTTCTTCATTTAATATATTTTTTCAACATATTTATAATAGTTTCTTTGAAATCTTTGTCAGCTAAACCTCACATTTACATATTTTCATTTTCAAGAGCATTTTCTGTTTATCAGTATTTTTTCTCTGTGTCACACTTTCTTGTTTTTTTGCATGCTTTGGGTTTTGTTTCTAACTTGCACAATTTATATAACATATATCAACTGTAGATACTGATCCTTTATTTCCCACCTCAGGGTATAGCCTCTAATGTTTCTCCTCAGAGGATAAAACTATAGGAATCTGTATAATCGTCTAAAGATGACAGTGGTTTTAGCAGTACTGTCTTTCACCTTTTCCCTGCCTCTTTTTAAAGTTCTGGTTCTCCTTTTGGCATCACATCCAGGTATTAGCCTCTACTAGTTGCTGGCTAATTGTTCTACTGTTTTTTACACTGCCTTGAGATATAATTGCTCCACAGTTGGATCCAATTAAATTTGAGGCCTTTTGAAGAGATAATATTTGTGGATGGCTTTAATGGCTATATTTTTCTCTAGGTATTTCTGATAAAATTCTCACTCATTTATGGTATTTTGTTGCTCTAATATAAGCTAACAACCTTTTATTAATTACCTACCTCCATATTCTCTATTATTTTAACACCACACATTTAGGTCTGAACTTTCTCACACTCCAAGCTCTCTGTTCTTATAATCTGTATCTTCCAAGCACAAAATCTCTATACCACTGCTCTGGATCTGTGGTCATGGAGAACATCCCACTTGACTTGAATAATGCTGTTACTCCATCAGCTAAGCATTAGTCTGAGTTTAGAGGAGTTAGGGCAGCCTCATATCCTGATATACTTTCACAAGAATTGAATCTCTGTACTGCAAGCAAGCTGTGGTAAAGGCAATCAGAGCCCTAGTATTATAGTTTGCTGCACTTGGTATAGAGTTTCTGCCCTTCAAGTTGGAGCTGAGTAGAGAAAGAAAGTCCTAGAACTCTCAGCTGTTCTTACCTAGAATAAAAGCTCTGGAACCCAAAGCAGGGAGGGTGAGAAATGCTTGTGTCCTGCCCCTCCCAGATATACTGTGGCTCTTGAATGAGAAATGAGAGGAAAGGGAGCCCTAAGTTCTTAGATTCACCTACCCAGAAAGGAGTTTCCATCATGCTGTGCTGGGAGAACAGTGGGAAGTAATTACTTGTGGCTTGAAGGCCACCATGAACTCTTTTATTATTTCTGAGGTTTAGTCAATTCTTGATTAAATATTTTCATTTGCTTTATGCCCTTAGGATAATGTCCAGACATTAAATAGTTGTTTTTATTTAAAATAATTTTTCACAAGTATGGTTGCTTCACTAGGGAGAGGATCCACAGTGTTCTACATGCTACCATTCTGGAAGTCATCTCCCTATTTGTTACAAATCTTTTGTATATATTGCATCTTAACAGCAATGCTTAGTCTGGTGCAATAATTTCTTTTTTTTTTAGAAAAAAGCACGCAGAAAGTCAGGCAAGAATTTGTCATGGGGAGTTACAGCTCTGGAGGCAATGGTGACAATGTGAACAGTGTGAAGCAATGCTTCCTGCCTCAAATATCAACTTGGTTTGTGTGAAAAGTCCAGACATTTTACTTCACCTGAAAACTTCTGAGTCAATAGGTTTCAAGAAGAATATATCAATTTGCATATTTAAATTGGTGTCCCAGTTTATACTGAATGATGTGATCAAAGTATTTTGAGTACTATGGGATTAGGGAAAAATTGAAGATGAAAGAGATAAATTCAAACATCTATAAAATATGTAAAGGAAAAAGAAAGGGTAAATTAAAAAGTGATGCATTTCAATCAAAACTATAATGAGGTATCACCTCATACCAGTCAGAATGGCCATTATCAAAAAGCCTACAAATAATAAATGTTGGAAGAATGTGGAGAAAAGGGAACCCTCCTCCACTGTTGGTGGGCATCTAAATTGGTGCAACCACTATGGAGAACAGCATGAAGATTCCTTAAAAAAAAAACTAAATACAGCACTAGCATGTGATCCAATGTTCCCACACTTTGGCATGTATCCAGAGAACAATAATTGAAAAATACACGTGCACCTCCATGTTCATTGCAGCACTATTTACAATAGTCAAGACATGGAAACAACCTAAATGTATATCAACAGAAGAATGGCTAAAGAAGTTGTGGTACTTATATACAATGGAATATTACTCAGCCATAAAAAAGAACAAAATAATGTCATTTGCAGCAACATGGATGGACCTAGAGATTATCATATTAAGTAAATTAATCCAGAGAAAACAAACATCATATGATATCCCTTACAAGTGGAATTTAATAAAAATGATACAAATGAATGCATTTGTAAAACAGAAACAAACTCATACATTTAAAAATCAAACTTGTGGTTATCAAAGAGGAAACCATGGTGGGGAGGGATAAATTGGGAGGATGGGATCAATACATATACACTACTGTATATAAAATAAACAACTAACAAGGACCTATTATATAGCATAGGGAGGTCTACTCAAGGTTCTGTAACAACCTATATGGGAGAAAGAATGGATATATAGATATAAATATAAAAATATATAAATTCACTTTGCTGTACACTTGAAATGAATAGAACATTGTAAATCAACTATAATGAATTTTTTTCTTAAAAAAAGATGCTTTTCTAAGAAGACAAGAAAACTGGAAAATGTAGCTAATTACACTTCACCAAAGACTGAATATCCCTGGAACTCAGAAAGTGAAAGAACTAGACTGATTAAGGATATCTTGAATTAAACAATAGAACCTAGGTTAAGATAAATTGCAAAGTGTTAAACACATTAACACAAAGGAAAAAAACCCAGGAACACCATCATTAACAGAGAAATAGATTATAAGGAACCTGAGTTTGGAATGTAAATCAACGGCCAAAAGATCAGTCTAAGAGTAGAAATGAGTAATGATGTTGGACAGGCCAAAAATGAGTTCATCATATGAGTTACTGGTTAAGCTAGAGAAATAGAATCAATGGAAGTACAAATGGCACAAAAATCTTTAGAATTTTATTTTATTTTTTTTATTTTTATTTTTTTTATTTTTTATTTTTTAAATTATTTATTATTATTTTTTCCCACTATACAGCAAGGGGGTCAGGTTATCCTTACATGTATACATTACAATTACATTTTTCCCCCACCCTTTCTTCTGTTGCAACATGAGTATCTAGACAAAGTTCTCAGTGCTACTCAGCAGGATCTCCTTGTAAATCTATTCTAAGTTGTGTCTGATAAGCCCAAGCTCCGGATCCCTCCCACTCCCTCCCCCTCCCATCAGGTAGCCACAAGTCTCTTCTCCAAGTCCATGATTTTCTTTTCTGAGGAGATGTTCATTTGTGCTGGATATTAGATTCCAGTTATAAGTGATATCATATGGTATTTGTCTTTGTCTTTCTGGCTCATTTCACTCAGTATGAGGTTCTCTAGCTCCATCCATGTTGCTGCTAATGGCATTATGTCATGCCTTTTTATGGCTGAGTAGTATTCCATTGTGTATATATACCACCTCTTCCGAATCCAATCATCTGTCGATGGACATTTGGGTTGTTTCCATGTCTTGGCTATTGTGAATAGTGCTGCAATGAACATGCGGGTGCACGTGTCTCTTTTAAGTAGCGTTTTGTCCGGATAGATGCCCAAGAGTGGGATTGCGGGGTCATATGGAAGTTCTATGTAGAGATTTCTAAGGAATCTCCAAACTGTTCTCCATAGTGCCTGTACCAGTTGACATTCCCACCAGCAGTGCAGGAGGGTTGCCTTTTCTCCACACCCCCTCCAGCACTTGTTATTTGTGGATTTATTAATGATGGCCATTCTGACTGGTGGGAGGTGGTATCTCATGGTAGTTTTGATTTGAATTTCTCTTATAATCAGCGATGTTGAGCATTTTTTCATGTGTTTGTTGGCCATCTGTATATCTTCTTTGGAGAAATGTTTATTCAGGTCTTTTGCCCATTTTTCCATTGATTGATTGGCTTTTTTGCTGTTGGGTTGTATAAGTTGCTTATATATTCTAGAGATTAAGCTCTTGTCGGTTGCATCATTTGAAACTATTTTCTCCCATTCTGAAAGTTGTCTTTTTGGTTTCTTTTGGGTTTCCTTTGCTGTGCAAAAGCTTCTCAGTTTGATTAGGTCCCATGGGTTTATTTTGGCTCTAATTTCGATTGCTTTGGGAGACTGACCTGAGACAATATTCACGATGTTGATGTCAGAGAGTGTTTTGCCTATGTTTTCTTCTAGGAGTTTGATGGTGTCCTGTCATATATTTAAGTCTTTCAGCCATTTGGCGTTTATTTGTGTGCATGGTGTGAGGGTGTGTTCTAGTTTCATTGCTTTGCATGCAGCTGTCCAGGTTTCCCAGCAATGCTTGCTGAATAGACTTCCTTTTTCCCATTTGATGTTCTTGCCTCCCTTGTCAAAGATTAATTGACCATAGGTGTCAGGGTTTATTTCTGGGTTCTCTGTTCTGTTCCATTGGTCTGTCTGTCTGTTTTGATACCAGTCCCACACTGTTTTGATGACTGTGGCTTTGTAGTATTTCTTGAAGTCTGGGAGAGTTATGCCTCCTGCTTGGGTTTTTGTTTCTCAGGATTGCTTTGGCGATTCTGGGTCTTTTGTGGTTCCATATAAGTGTGTGGATTGTTTGTTCTAGTTCTGTGAAACATGTCCTGGGTCATTTGATAGGGATTGCATCGACTCTGTAGATTGCTTTGGGTAGTATGGCCATGTTTACAATATGGATTTTTCCAACCCAGGAGCATGGACTATCTTTCCATTTCTTTACATCTTCTCTGATTTGTTTGATTAAAGTTTTATAGTTCTCGGCACATAGGTCCTTTACCTCCTTGGTCAGGTCTATTCCGCGGTATTTGATTTTGTGAGGTGCAATTTTAAAAGGTATCGTATTTTTGTATTCTTTTTCTAATATTTCATTGCTGGTATACAGAAATGCGACTGACTTCTGAATGTTAATCTTCTATCCTGCTACTTTGCTGAATTTATTAATCAGTTCAAGTAGTTTTGGGGTTGAGTCCTTAGGGTTTTCTCTGTATAGTATCATGTCATCTGCATACAGTGACAGTTTTATCTCTTCTCTTCCTATATGGATGCCTTTTATTTCTTTTGTTTGTCTAATTGCTGTGGCTAGCACTTCCAAAACTATGTTGAAGAGCAGTGGTGAGAGTGGGCATCCCTGTCTTGTTCCAGATTGGAGTGAGAAGGCTTTCAGTTTTTCCCCATTGGAATTAGAGGGCTTTAGATACTCTCTATCTCAAAATTTATATAATTCCATTTATTTCTCATTTAGTACATATTTTTTTCAGTGGCTACTATGACTTGACAGTAAACTAGGTACTTGAAGTCAGTGAACAAAATGAATGAAGATCCCTCCTACAATGAGTTTAAACCTAAGGTCCAGGAAAATAGAATAAATTCTGAGATAATTTTTATCTCATAAAAGAGTATAGTCCTAGAATTATGAATACTAACTTATCATTCTAACATTAGTAAGAATAGACAGAAAAAACAGAGGACTATTAATCATATCTGGTAAAAGTTGTAAGAATTAAGTCATCTAGAAATGGGAGCATTAAATTAAAAAAAAATAACCACCAGGAAGAATAATTCAGAACTTAAGTAAAGTTGTATCATTCTAGTTACTGTTGGTTTGACAATAATGACATCACTTCCTCAATTACATAAGAATTAAAAAAATAATATAGTTCCATTCATGTTGCTGCAAATGGTATTATTTTGTTCTTTTTTATGGCTGAGTAGTATTGCATTGTGTATATATACCACATCTTCCTAATCCAACCATCTGTCGATGGACATTTGGGTTGTTTCCATGTCTTGGCTATTGTGAGTAGTGCTGCAATGAACATGCAGGTGCATGTGTCTTTTTCAAGGAAAGTTTTGTCTATGTATATGCCCAAGAATGAGATTGCTGGGTCATATGATAGTTCTATGTATAGTTTTCTAAGGTTTGCAGCAACATGGATGGAACTAGAGACTCATACTGAATGAAGTAAGTCAGAAAGAGAAAGACAAATACCATATGATTCACTTATATCTGGAATCTAATATATGGCAAAAATTAACCCTTCCACAGAACAGAAAATCATGGATTTGGAGTATAGACTATGGTTGCCCGGAGCGGGGGGGAGTGGGAGGGATTGAGAGTTTTGGGTTGATAGATGCAGACTATTGCATTTGCAATGGATTAGCAATGAGATACTGCTGTGCAGCACTGGGAACTATGTCTGGTCACTTATGATGGAGCATGATAATATGAGAAAAAATAATGCGTACATGTATGTGTAACTGGGTCACAATGCTGTACAGTAGAAAACTGACAAAACACTGTAAACCTGGTATAATGAAAAAAAAATAAAAATCATTAAAGAAAAAAAATGAAATAGAAAAGAAATAATATAAAATAAAGGAGTAGTGGGCCATAGCAGACAGATACACTTCATGAAAACAAATTAAAACATGAATTCTGTTTTGGCTTTTACACGATAGTTTAAGGGTTTTTTGTTTGTTTTTTGTTTTGTATGTTTGTTTTAATAAAATCATACTTGAGAATTCCCTGAGAAAATGATGATGACAATTCTTTTTTTTTAATTTATTTATTTATATATTTTATTGTTATTTCCTCCAACACACTTGGTGACCCAGTTACACTTACATGTATACATAATTTTTTCTCCCATTGTCATGCTTCATTGTAAGTATCTAGACTTAGTTCTCAGTGTTACACAGTAGGATCTCATTGTTAATCCATTCCAAAAGCAATAGTTTGCAACTGTTAACCCCAGACTCTCAATCCCTCTCCCTCCCCTGGGCAACCACAAATCTATTCTCTAAGTCCATGATTTTCTTTTCTGTGGAAAGGTTCATTTGTGCTGTATATTATATACCAGTCTTAGTTTATATTTTTGAATACCACTATATGTCAAGTATGGTCAGTTATCCAGACTGTACATATAATACCCTGTTTAATGTTCACAACAGTCTTATATGGTATGGAAGAGTATTTATCTAACTTTTTTGTGGGAAAGCTATAATTTAATTTCTCCACAGTCATACATAAACTCAATGGCAGAGGTGGGTTGAATTCAGAGTCCTGCTGGCTTAATATTTTCACCATCCTAAACACTACACTTAACATCTATGAGACTCAATGATCCCATACTCAATTGTAGGAAGAAAACAGAATATTTGAAGGTAGAAAGCAAATAAATAAAAAACTAAACCCTTAAGAAAACATGTTGGATCGATGCAAAATGCCAAAATAGTTGCTATTCATCTTAATACAGACTATGTGTGGTTATAGAAATAGCCCTATGATTCCCTCAAGAGTGAATTGCATGAATTCAATGTTAACAATTATACCCTTTAAACTGCCTTATGTGGCTTATTATATGAAGAAAAAGGGGAAGATCTACTTATTTTCTCATAATGATAAATATTCATAATTGTTAATAATGATTGACTAATTGGACTAAGTGAGGTAGTAAATTCCAGACTCTTGAAACTCTGTTTACTAATTAACTTCCACTTAAGGTTTATTTTTACATAAACTGAAATCCCAAGCCCCTAAATAAATTTGAGGTAATTTTAGCTCCCTTAGCACTAGATAAAAATGACATCTATCTCTACCTACAATTCTAAAGATAACTGCAATGTCTTTGGGGAGCTGGGTGAGTGCTCTGTGGGATTCAATACTTCTAGATTTAAAGCAAAGTTGCATTTTAATAAATGATTACAGAGTAGAAAAGCAAACTTTATCACATATGGAGGGGGAACATTTCAATCCCTTAGCTGAAGAAGGATGTTTATTCCAGGAAGAGAAGTCAGTCAGTTTTCTCACAAAGTGTATAGTAGTCCAGGGCAGGAATGAAATATAATAACCATTGTGAAAATGGCTGGCTCCTGGTAGAATTGCTCTATATAATTTTACTGTTAAATATGAATTTGAGACAATGTTTCTGGTTTAATGCTTTCCATTTTTAGAAGGCTATATGGTAATAAGGTATTGATTCTCCCCATGATAATGCCAAAACATAAAGATCATACTTAGAGGATGGAGATGAAAAGGTTATAGGAGAATGTGTTAGAATGAGATAAGGGCATTCCCATATCAGCATATCAGATTTATATGATCTCTCTATCTTACGACCCTCAATACAACTGATGTGCTTAACAACAAATGGTCATATAATATTTTTGCCCTGTTACATTTTAGAACATGCAACCAAAGAATAAATTTGCCTCAGGGCATTACTATACCCGAAATGGTGACCCAAGTAGATGAACAGATCTTATCTTTCTAAGAGAGGTCATGGCACATTTGACAAAAGTGCTCTTCTTTTGCACTACAGCTGAGCAAATGCTTAACTACAGTATGGTTTCTCATACTGTATATCCAGGTTTGTTAAAATAACAATAACAACAGAAAACTCTCCATAATGGATTGAAATTCAGGGTAAAGAATGAAAAATAAATATGCTAAAACGCTTTTAGCAGATGGAAGTCGATTTTAAATTTATAAGGATGCCCAACTGGTGTAAAGGAAGCAAAAATGATAAACTCAAGAGACCCAGATGTTATTTTATAGCCCATCTAGTGAAGGGAAAATAACCTAGCTCACTTTATAACAGGAAAAAAAGCAAGGAATGTGAAGAGCTGATGTTATGGAACTCTTTATCAAATTATTTTTCTAGTATATAAATAAGTTGTTTAGTGCCAGGAGATATAAGAGGAGACACAATAATTTGTTAGCTAAGCAAATTAGTAGCCATTCAAATAAGCTCACTTTGAGAACTGTTATGAACTAGAAAAAGGTCAAAAGTTTACACCAAAAAAGAAATCATGTCTTAAAACCAATCTAAAACACTGATAGTGCTATTTAACAGCATTTTTTCTTATTAAAATTAACAAAAAGAGGCCCACGGGCCACAGACTTTAAATCAGTTCATCCAGCTTTAAGGAAATGGAGCAAGGTAACATGAGAAAATTAGTCAAAATTCAATTTGTACATAAGCAATAATACCAGACATTTCCAGGTAGACTCTTAGGTAGACTCATGAAGTTGCCAGCCTCCATATCTGTATTCATGATATAGCAATTATTCCAGGCATTAGAATCACTGAAATTACAAATTAATTGATATAAGAATTTAGAAATGAGCATAATCTAGGAAGTGAGGACCCATTTTCAAAATTGCACAGAGTAAATCAGATGGTTGCCTACCATTCTCAGACTGTATCTGCTACTCCCATTTTCTGCTTCCCAAAAACTGAAGAAAAACACAAGCCATCAAAAAGATACAACCATTGTATACGTCTATTCACTCTTGATTGGATAGAGATTCTGAGCCCTCATCCTAAGGTTTTCTCTGACTGTAACAATGCTCTTACATTTCATATTCTGAGCAACTTTCCTTTGACCATTAAGAATTTAGACTAGCCATCTTACGGAAAGTATTTTCTGGACTCCTCAGATTGTGCTGCATGTCCCCATTATAGAAACTTTCATAGTGCTTTCATATTATATGAAAATTAAAAGTTTATATCACCCTTTAAAAATAGCAAGTAGGCCCCTTGAGGATAAGGGACTATGCCTTATTATCTTGGGACTCCTAAGTACCAGTATTTGGCATATTACAGGTCTTTGATAAATATTTGGTGAGTTGAATTAAAGTTCAGTACAGTCTTTTAGGAAACAATTAACCCCAGAGTTAAGTATTAAAAGAATTAGAAAGACATTAAAGGGCTGATCTGAATGTGCAGTTGTCTGATTGAAAATATTTTGGCTGCCAACAATGGAGACAATATTAGAGGATTCAGATTCAGCACCAACAATTAAAATATTGCAGTGAAACAGTTTAACCTTCTGAGCCTGAGATTTTTCATGCATGTAATAGTGATACTGATATACTTAGTTTACCACATTCCTCATAAAAGAATCATTATAATGCCGTTATTTGACTCACTGTGAACACCTATTAAATAATAACTGCTATTGTTAATGTTATGATTGTTGTTAGGAATGATAGCCAGTGTTCCACAGGTAGCGGCAATTAAGATTAAGAATGTATAAATAATATCCTGTGTACTTTCTAGATGACTAATGCAGTCATTTTAATATGAATAATCAACATGAATATACCTAGTATGTGCCTTGTAACTATTTTATTAAAAGTGTTACTTGCACAGGTAGATTTCTATTTTCTTCTTTTAGGCTAAATGGATATAAATCTCTTCCTTTTGCCACCATAAAAATGAACAGTGTATATTCAGCTCCTTTAATGACTTGACTGGATATTTTGGAAATTTTGAATTTTAAAAATATCTACATATTATTCTTGTATCTAAAATAGGCTGTAAAGCTGTAAACCTTGCCCATTCATACTTTCAAGAAATAAAAGACTTGTTGAATTAAAAATGCTCAGTTGAGTCACTATATTTATGGCAAGCAGTGATGATTTCACTGACTAAGGAAAGATTGCTTTGGATTACATTTTAATAAAATCAAAAAGTTTCAGATAATATATGTTAATTGCACTCAATATATGTGTGAATATTCTCTAATTTATAACTTATGGAAACATTTGAAAACATGGTTATCCGACATTAAGGTATATCCCTCTAAAACAAGTTATTTTTTAGACTTAGATCTAAATGATTTTTTTTTAAATTGTACGAACACATTTTCTCCAACTCTCCCTTTAGAAAAGTCCACAGATCAATCCATTTTCTTTTTAAAAAACATTAAAATAGCAACATAGCAAATTTTAAAGTAGAAAGTGGTTGTTAAAACATCCTAGGCAAACTGCTTCCTTCAATAGTACAATCTGCTTTAGTCACATAGTCTTTATCTAGCAAAGATTGTTATAAATTCAGTGATTCAATCGGCAATATATACTCACATTATGAGTACTATATGGGACTAAAGCATCTATCATTGGTTCAAACATGTTGGGAAATAGAAATTGTGTGCTTAACTGTAAATTTTTATTTGCATTAATCACAATTGCATGTTTCTATCTATCCAGACTTGGAAGATATAAACTCAATGGATTTATATCCTGCTTCATTCAAATGAATTGTTCTCCTGAATTTTAACATGCTATTCCTAAAACTATTAGCTGTGTATCTGTTTTATGGGATGTTCCTACATAAGCTGGCTGTTCATCAATTTGGTGTCCATACATTTCTTTGAAAGCTATATTATAATTAGAGTTTAGGTTAATACTATTCAGTAACCATAAAACAGACATAAAATAATTATAACTCATTTAGTGAAATTAGAAAAGGAGCAATTATTAGACTCCCATTGTGAAGCTTTGCTGTGAGGGATAGATAATCTATCTGCAAGATGTACTTTAAGAACACCATTTTCGAAGAAATAAACTAGATAGATTACTGCTTTGTCTTTGTGCACTTGAGGCAGAAGGAGTGGAACTGAAAACTTGTGATGTATATGTAAGTTTCTTGAACTTCCTTGAATGTAAATAGGCAAAATAAAAAAAAAAATCTTGGAATAGTGAATGCTTAAGACAGATTTCTGCTCATTCCGATATTTGTGAAGCTGAGAAATACTATGTCTCAGAGGTTGTAAATATATTATATAAGTTAATTTTTATTTGTGAAGTACATTTCCCATAAATTGGCAAAAAACATTTAAAAAATTGTTTTTGTAGTCTAAGGCATTCAAACCCAGCCTGAAAAATCTTAATGATCAGTCATTTTTTTCAGTGTGCTCTGGAGTGATTGATTTGCTTGCATGTCAAGGGAAGTGTATTGGGCTTTACAATTTGTCTTATTATTCAATCATCCACCCCCTGGCAAAGGTATTTTCAGCCATTCAGAGATAAATGAGAAGGGATGATTTCTAAAGACTTTCTCTATATTTTATTTCATTACAACTTGTTTCACCTAAATAGTTTTTCAGTGATATTAGACTTCCAATGTCCAAGGGAAAAATATATCATATATATATCTATATATATATATAGATAGATAGATAGATAGATAGATATACATATAGACACACACACATACATATAAAATATAATTCATTTGATAGTGTAGCAACATTTCATGGAAAATAAATCAGACAGATCTAGTACATCTGTACATTTCACTTTTTTCAATTGTTGCTGAGACGAATATCTGGTGGCAAGAATTCATATTTCTAGGCTGGGTGAAATGGCACATTCTGTAAAATGACAGGACTTAGTGACACATCTACATCAACCTCATTTGACAATGAGGAAAAGGAATAAAATCTCTTGGCATTGACTTTAATGAAGAGAATATGAAGGTCTATTCTTTCTTTGTTGTTATCCTTAATCATCTATTAATATTGGCCTTATGTTACAATATTGTCAAATCTAACATATAATACCAATAAAACAAAAACATTTTTGAGACAATGTGATTGTGAAGGTATGAGGGAGATAAAGCAAAAGAAAAAAGGTATAAACTGTTAAATTGATTAATAATTTTATTTGTATAATCACATATAACTTCTGTTAAAAGTGATCAATAATTTTATTTGTATAATCACATATAACTTCTGTTTTGATTCTTGTTTAGTGAAACAAGAGATATATCCAGAGAATTATCTCTGACAGCTGCAAGCAAAAAATAAAGAAGTTTTCTTCTGAGAGTATTTTTCTGTCATTTAACCCGTTTGCTTGTTTCTTCACTTTTACCTTTCTTGCTTGCTTTCTGACCACCAGGGACCTAATGTTAGCACAGGGTCAATGGGGCTCTGTCCAGCTCTAGACAGACGTTGCTATAGTCAAGTTTTATGATGACAGAATGAAATTTCCAGAATGAATTGGTGAGCTCTGTGACAATTGTTAAGCCTGTCATTTAGAAGAAATAAAAGGCAAGTCACTGATTATTTTTAACACTCACTACCTTTTCTTCAAGTATGTGAAATACGTCTGTTTCTCTCATCCATAAATAGTAGTTAGACAGTAGCGCCTCAAAACAGGCCATATTATTCATTGTCCAAGATTCTCAGGCATCATAATTTACAGTGAGCCAAAAGGAATTAAGACTCTTAAGATGAGTTCAGTCTTGCTAGACAAGTAAGAGGAATTAATTGAATGAAAATGCAAAATTAAAAGCAAATGATGAATTTGGCTAATTTCTTCCTCTTTCAATCTTCCAGTATATTCCTCTGACCATTCTCTAGGAACACTGCTTGAACTAACAGCTGAGAATTATAAGTTTCCAGTAAAGTATGGAGGTGTTTTTTTTTTTTTAAAGAAAAAGGATCTGATGAACAGTTGTCTCAAAGATTTAGAGGATTCACCCCAGTTTTTAATAATCCCATGTGGCTTTAAAATATTTTAATATTTTTCTCAACATGTTTCCCACTATACAGCTGTGAAATTAGTAGGACAATTGAGCTAGAGAGGACAATGTTCTAATTTTTCTATATCACAAGTATTTTTATGGATCAAGTAAGTACTTAATAGCAAAATAAATTATTATTCAGTGTGTATAATGGTTTGGTAATTTAATCAAATTGATCAATTCTTTATTAAAAATAACCAATTTGTCTGATTTGATTTTGAAAAATGAATTCATTATTTACCTAACTGTATTCGAAATGTGAAATCAACTTATTCAAAAACATCAAATGGACCAAGCATGTAAGGTACAGCATAGAATTAATAAAATAATTCATCTCTCACAGACTGTTTTATGTTTGCCATGGATGTTTTCCCTGCCACATTTCTTTTAGGCAAATAAGATAAATGATATTTTAATACTGATAAATTTTAAATATCAGATGGAAATGAGTCTTAAGGAGAGAGATTATGTTGATCATCCTAATAGATTTAACAAATTCATAAATAAGTGCTAAAAACTTTTAATAAGATATCTAAATTTAAGTATCCACAATAACTTGTGTGTATGATAGATGAATTAAGAAAAAAGCAAGCAGATAGTAGAAAATTCAGACTTTGGCAAAGAAAAAAGTTTTGTGAACTATTGAAAAGATAATTCTTGCTGTAGGTACAGCATTTATTATGTTACGGACTCAATGTAACCATATGCATCATTTTAATGGTATTAAAAAAGAAGAAATATTAACTATTTTCTGAAAATTAAAAACATTTTCAAAGAATTCTATACTTTGGGGAAATTATTTTGAAAATTATTATAAGTGGAGCTTTCCAAATTTTAGGTAATTTAAAGATTTCCAAATTAAAGATAAGAATATCAATGTTTATAAGAAAAATTTGTTTCTAAGGATTTTATACATGAGAATATATTTTATGTTTTATACTGCTTTGATTAAACTTTTAAATGCAATGTCTTTTCCTCAGTGTAATAACAAATTATTTTAAATATTTTACAAATTTATACATTATATTTATTTGCATAACTTATAATATGTATGGTTTATAAAAAAATTATTTTAGGCACACAGAAGTTCCTTTTAACTATTCATGAAATTTTTATAGAAAAAATGTTTATATGTAACATATATATATGTATATATCTAATGAATATAGAATAAAAATAATAGCACCTTAATATATTCTCAACATATTTTGATGTTGATGTTTGTCCTCAGAAAAATCAGAAAGATTTTAGCATAAAACAATATTAGTGTTCACTATCAATATGTGACAATGGTGCTCTGTATTTTAACTTGTATCTTTACCTGATTATATAAGCATGATCTTCTGCCTCTTTCCTCTATTTTTAGTCCACTTCAGAGCCCTATGGTACCCTTCAACCTCAAGCTGATCCTTTGAAAGACTTTTTGTTAACTGTTTTATTTTCATAATTTTGGTCATTTTTACTCTCTGTTACACCTCAGTAAACTGTTTTGAGACTTTTAAGATGAAAAGCAAAGCAAACTTATAAGGATATCTACAACAGTAACCCATAAGAGTTAAGAGTATTTTTAGGTCCCAACACTTGGATCTTCTTTCAGATCACTAGGAGTAATACTATAATAATATAAATCCAAGCCTATGCTATCCTTGAAACAAAGCCACATATTCATCCTTTTGGTGTCCTTAAGAGATTTCCTACTCCAAAAAATGTGATTTTCTAGCTTACTTAGCCAAAGCAAAATATGAGATTGAAATCAAAACTAACCAAGATGTAACTTTGGTCATAAGATTCAAACAAATCACCAACTGCATGCCTTTGTAATTATCAGTTTAGAAAGCCACATTTTTCTATCAGAACAAATTTCAGCTATAAGAGGGATAACTGACATAGGAATTTGATATTTTTAAGCTATTCCTAAGACTAAAACTATAAGCTTATTCAGTTTAAAATAAAACACAGACAAGTACAGATTTTCTCATATATAATCATAATGCAAAATGTCATTAAATTTCCACATTCAAGGTAATACAATGAATTTTTCTCCAGTCCATTAAGATGTTACTTCTTTGAATCCATGTCAGTTCCATAGAAAATTAAAAGAAAGAAAAGAAAGAAGTAAGGGTGGGAGTGAGGGAGAGATATAAGAAGGGAGGAAAAGAAAAAAGAAAAATTGTTAATGTGAGTCAGGGCAGAAAACTAAACAAAATCCAATATTACTATAATTTGATATATTATGTTGGTCTTTCAGTTGGTAAGGTAAATTTTTGTTACTCCTAACTCAGGTCATTAAAACCTGACTTTGTAGAATAACAATTCTGATGATATTTAACTAAGGCTCTTTCTCTAAATCAAATTTATAAACTTTGTTTACCCTACCATATTCTTTCTATAATCTTTCTCAATTTTTATAGCAGTAAATTAGCACAGACGCCAGTAACAGAAGGAGGCTCTCCAAAAAAATGAAGACATCTGTCTTTTTGAAGAGGAACATAGAGCCTACAATAGAAATAGAGAAAGAAAAAAAAAAGATTCTCTTATGTAGGCAAAGCAAAGCTAGAGGCGGAAGTGATTTCAAATTTATTCAAAGCCAAGGTGGTTACTGTTGCATCAATACTATTATGAGAAAGGAAGAAACATTAGGTGGCATGTCACACCATACACACAGAAAAAGTATCTAAATAAAAGAAGTACTGAGGAAAATATTTCAGTACAAATGTGGAAATCACTGCACATGAATTCTATCAAGGTTAAAAAAATCTGACAGAAGCTAGATATTTAGTGTTGATATGATTCCAATAATGTGTTTATGCCAAAAAACAGGTGCTGGGCAGTGGTCAAAACAACTCAATAAAATTAGCATTGATTGGCAATATCCAAAACTACTTTAAGCAATAAATTTCATTTATCTCATCAAATAAAATTCATTGGAAGAACTAGATATTCATTGAAAGGCTGTAGCAACAGAAACTGCCTTAGAGAAGATCAGAATTCAGTGACATTTAAAGTGGAAAAGGACTTTGAAAACCATATAGCACATCTTCCATATTTTACATATAGAAAACTAAGACCCAGAGGTATTAGACATCCTTATACAGAAGTTTATTTTTTTATTTTTAAAGTTTTATTGAAATGTAGTTGATTTACAATGTTCTAACAATCTTATCTAGAAATTTCTTAACCACTGCTATAGATTGAAATGTAAGATATAGATGAAAATATGATGGAAAATATACAGATGGAAGATATAGATGGGCTACAACTATCTATCATCTATCTATCTATTTCTCTATCTATTTATCTTTTTTCTTTGTTTTCTTTTTAGACTCACACCTGAGGCATATGGAAGTTCCCAGGCTAGGGGTCAAATCAGAGCTGCAGCTGCCGGTCTATGCCGCAGCCACAGCAACACAGGACCTGAGCTATATCTGTGACCTACATTGCAGCTCAATGCAAAGCCAAATCATTAACTACTGAGCAAGGCCAGTGATTGAACCTACATCCTCATGAATACTAGTTGGATTCTTAACCTGCTGAACCATAATGGGAACTCTGGGATATATATATATATATACACACACACAACTATATCAATATATCTGTATCTTAGCTCTATCTACTACTTACATATTTAGACAGGATCAATCATAATTTTTTAATACTGCGTTAGTTTTTTAAAAAAGACTTTCTAATTATGTCACCCCATATTTCTATCAAAAATATTTAACCTGATATGTTTCCTAAATAATTTTCTATGTTATGAATCCTGAAAGTGAAAATAGCCCTCCTTTGTAATAACTCACCCAAGTCTCTTTAAAAATGTTTTGTAAGAGTAAATCAGAAGGTGGGTGTCTTGTCAGTCATATGAATATTTGTTTCCTTTTTTTCAAATAATTCACATGTGAATATTAATTTTCATATCCAAATATACCCAATTCATTCAAAATAAAATAATCATTCACAATGTTTTACTTAAACTTGACTTAATATATTTGAAACAGCTTTTCTGTGTCAGGAATATATTCATCAGCTTAGTAGAGAAAGGACTGATTTCCAGTTAGAGTCTTCACATTTCTTTTGGCTCCATCTCTGCAATGTTTGGTCCAATCTACATTATTTCTTACCTTTTTGCCTATTAACATCAATAGCACTTCTCTTTATTGGTCTCTTGATGCTCACTGATGTTTTTTGCATAATGATGCTTAAATTTAATTCAGCTGTAAGTTTCCATTTAATTATGAGGCTTCGTCATACCTTCAGCACTTTTTCCTTCTAGAGTAAAAAATTCTCTATAACCCCTTTAAAATCCTTCATCTATTAAACTCCCAGTAGACAGGCATTTTTAAGACAAAGACTAATTAGAAATTCACAATTATCTTTATATATTTTTTATATTTTAGCAAAATCATTTTTTCTTCCAGTTTCATTGAGATAAAATTAATATACAGCACTGTACAAGTTTAAGGTGAACAGCATATGTATGACTTACATACATCAAGAAATGATTACACAGTAAGCTTATTGAATATACATCATCTCATATAGATATAAAATTAAATACAAATATATCATATATAATGTATATATACATACAACTTTCTCTCTAGATATATATATATATATATATATATATATATATATATATATAACGATAAATGCACTTTGTGGAATAGTCTAAACATTGGCTTTTGATAGTCTAGCCCTTACTAGAAAAATCTTTGTATTGAGAAACAAATATATATTTAACCACAAAAATTTTTTTTCGTGTTTTAATTATGTTTTGTTTTTCACACTAGCTGAGTTGTGTTCAAGTGGTATTACTATTTTCTTGGTTGGTATCTCAGGATGAGAGATATTGTGGTGATTTAGAAGCACATAATTTTTTACTATGACAGGTATTCAATCAACCACTTAAACTTATGAAATCTTCACTGTGAGTGATGCCCACACGTAAAATTTCAAAACTATTACTTAAGTATCAAGATAACATGCCATTACACTAAAACATCCCCAACCACTTTGACATTGTATACACTGTCTACTTCTGTTGAAGGATGAGTACGAGAAGCCTGACAGTAGAAGGAATGATGCCTTCTATGTCCTCTCATGCTGGGCCATATTTCAAAAGCAACAACACTTCCATTAATCTGTCTAGTTAACTGGATACTAGGGAATCACACTGGCAAAAAAATTTCTTCCCTATTTCTTCCATGAGAACTCTTAAGCATTTAACAATTATTAAGCATTTCTTAAATTTTACCTGAAGACAAAACTTAAAGTGAAATGCACCTTCTGGA
The DNA here is from genome assembly GCF_016906955.1 of Phacochoerus africanus. Lineage (NCBI taxonomy): Eukaryota > Metazoa > Chordata > Mammalia > Artiodactyla > Suidae > Phacochoerus > Phacochoerus africanus. The sequence goes on along the minus strand of NC_062546.1, from coordinate 70,012,876 downwards.
TAAAATCGGAAGATAGTATTTTATGGCTTCTGTGCAACAGAATTTCCACGTATTAGTCTTCTTCCACCATTTGGGCAATAGTGTCCTAAGAATCTACATAAATAAGCATGAGTGTAAATCATGGTGTCTCCAGTTGTTAAATAAAAGACATGGATTTGGGGAGTTCCCATTGTGACTCAGTGGGTTAAGAACCCAACTAGTATCCATGAGAATGCGGGTTTGATCCCTGGGCCTGCTCAGTCGGTTAAGGATCTGATGTTGCCGTAAGCTGCAGTATAGGTCACAGATGCGGCTTGGATCCCGTTTTGCTGTGGCTGTGGTTTAGGCCAACAGCTGCAGTTCTGATTCAACCCCTAGCCAGGGAAATTCAATATGCTGCAGGTACAGCCCTAAAAAGCAATAAATAAATAAATAAATAATAGATAGGGATTCATATACACACATGTATTGAGGGGCTGTTCATCAGGTAAATCTTGTAAGGAAGAGAGGAATGCAATATAAAGGAGAAAACAGGGAATAGCACTAGTGAGGATGTAGTTTCTGATAAAGTTAAGCCTTGGTGTGCACCACTGCTGACAGGGTTCTCCTCATACTTGCCCCATGTTGAGGTAAAGGGACCTCAGGTAGTCCTAGCCCATATAAATTCCTGTTGGAGGATTTGAGGAAGTTATGTAAACTTCCAAGCATCCTTTTGGAGGCTGTTCTTATCAAATTAGATTAGGCCTCCTGACAAGCTCATAAGCATAAGTAGTTAGTCACAGAAGTTTAAACACAAAAGGGAAGATAAGAGGAACATAGAAATTGGAGTACGTACACTTGGCTTCTGATCTTTTAAAGATGCGGCTCTCAAAATATAATATATGGAACAGCAGCATCAGCAACACATAGGGACTATGCACGATCTGGTTACAATAACCACAGCATGATGCAGTTGGTGAAAATAAAGTTACATAGATTGAAGAAAAAAATAAAGAGTTCATAAAGAGACCAAAAAAATTATGGTCAATAGACTATGGTTAATTCAACCAAGGTGCTGAGGAAAGCAATGGTGAAAAAATTCTTTCCAATAAATGGCAATGATATAGTTGACAGATTAATTATCAATTAATGCATAAACATTAGCCCAAACATAGTTGCTTAAAATAATAATATTTATTATCTCACAGTTTTT